>NC_135372.1:52555741-52858771 GCF_049243985.1 Paroedura picta | reverse complement strand
TTTATCATGATAGGTTTGATTTTGGGAATCTCTTCTGAATATGTCCTAGATTTCAGAATTTCAGTCTGGTTTCCAAAGGAGAACTGGATTCATCAGGGAGTCTCAAATGTTCCTTGTTCATGTGGAATACTGTGGCATATTTAGAATCTGCCAGCTGATCTGAGTCTCTTTCCACTGTATACTGCCAAAGTTAGGGTTGTTGACTGCAGGTTGAGAAATTCCTGGAACATTGGGGGTAGTGCCTGGAAAGGGCCGGGTCCAGGGAGGGGCAGAATAATGCACCAGCGCCCACCCTCCACAGCAGCCATTTTCCCTATGGAAACTGATCTCTGAAGTGTGGAGATCAGTTGAAATTCCATGCCTCAGTTGGAATTTGGCAACCCTAACCAACATACACTCAGAAGAACAAGGCTACTTGAAGTTAAGAATGGAGTATTGTAAGCTTCTCGAAATGCTCTAAGCCAGGGGTAGTCAACCTGTGGTCTTCCAGATGTTCATGGACTACAATTCCCATGAGCTCATGGGAATTGTAGTCCATGAACATCTGGAGGACCACAGGTTGACTACCCCTGCTCTAGGCCATTTTTTGTTAAATATTCCTGCTAACCATGTCTGGGTGGCAATTTCTGATTATTAGGATGCTTGTAGACAGAGTCAAGGACAAGTCAGAGAGAGACATTTATTTATTTAATAATGAGATTTATAGCCTACCCTTCTTGGTCCTGCTATTTTGGGGCAGTAGCAATAACAATAGAATAGAAAACAAGGAATAGTCTATTTTTTAAAAAAATCCAATGTACTTCGCGGTTCAGCTGGCAGATCACAGTCATTAATTAATGTTTATACAGAGCTAATTACCTGATAGGTTTCTCCATCAAGGGAGGGGCCAGTGGGAGATAGTATGCCAGCAGGTGGGCCCTTATGGTGTTATTTTTTTTCTCATGTGTGCTGGCCTCAACCGTATGCCTGGCAGAAGAACTCTGTCTTGCAGGACCTGCAGAATTGTACGAATTCCGTCAGGGCTTTGATGTTCTCTGGGAGCTCATTCCACCAGGCAGGGGCAGTTTGATGAGTGAGTAATGAGAATCTAGTGACTGAGGTTGTGTGGTCAATGAAAAAACAATGTGATCTGCTCTAATATCTGATATTGAACATTAGATCAAATGACCAAATAGATAGGTAAAACACCTGAGGTTTGGCAACCATAACCATAGCTCAGGAAAACAATAAACATATTATTGTGCAAACTATATAAAACTATATAAACACATTAATGAAGACCCTTGAAGTATTTGAAAGTTAGCTAAGCAAACAAGACAAGCGTGGATTCGCTAATATAGTATTATTTGAAGAAAAACTCATTTTTATACCCTGCTTTTTTCTATCTTAAGGAGTAGCTTACAATCACCTTCCCTCTTTCTCCCCCCAAGCAGGCACCTTGTGAGCTAAGTGGAGCTGAGAAAGCCCTGAGAGAACTGTGACTGGCCAAGATTACTCAGCAGGCTTCATGATGAGAGGTAGGGAATCAAACCCAGTTCTTAGGGTCTGCTGCTCTTAACCATTACCCCACACTTGCTCCCTTGTTGCAGTATCCCCCTTTTTCCAATAGAAAGACCAGAAAAGCTTTTTTTCATTTGCAATTCAGCACCAGTTTAACCTGATGTCATCATTGGACAATCTATCATTCATCAAGTAGCTCTCCACTGAATATGGGGCATTTTGCCACAGACTCTTAGAAGCAAACATACTAATTTCTTGATTATACATGTCAGCAGATCAAAGACTTGTTAGTCAACTAATCATCTGGCTTTTTACCAGTTGAGTGTGGTTGTTTTTTAAGGTAAAAACTATTATTTACATTTCCCCTCTTCTGATTAACATTATTCAGAGACAGTAACCTTGTCTGATACAGCTCAAAACGTCTATTATATAACAACCTCTGTTTTCCCGGGGCCCTTTCATATAAATAGTATGCCCATTGTATTCAAGCCTGAAAGTATTGCAGGTTAGCAGGTGAGTAGAGTTTGCACAGAATTGCCGATCAAAAAAATCTGCCCTAGGCACTTGAATAATGTTATTTGTATGATTACAGTGTGCTTTTAGGTAGCAGCCACATTTGTTGAGGACTTCATGGATGCACTGGTTCACAAAGAAACCTCTGCCACCAGTTATCACCCTACATCCAAAAGAGACATGCTTGGGTATGATCTATCCATATTTCAGGAGAGTTAACACACATAGAGAAAACATTTCTGTTGCCTCATTCAGTTACCCAGAACTATAGTACATAACTGCTTATTTCAGGTTATCTTGAATATCGAAGAGATTATTTTAGATATCTAAGATAGGAAGAACCAGATAAATAATGATATTATATAAGCTATAGCATTGATGGTTGAAATAAAACTTCTATTTGTTGGGATTGAAAATGGTATTTGATAGAGATGAAAATATCTATTGAAAGTACATCTATTGAAAGGACACCTTCACCTTTCTTTGTTCAGTTTAATACTACTATTTTCTGGGTGGGCAATTGCTCCATTAGGACCACTCCCACCCTATAATTGCTTCTTCTTCTTCTTCTTCTTCTTCTTCTTCTTCTTCTTCTTCTTCTTCTTCTTCTTCTTCTTCTTCTTCTTCTTCTTCTTCTTCTATCTAATTCCATGTATGATTATACAGTGAATGAGATGACATCTTGATTCTTTTTAGTCAATAACATTTGGCTGTGTTATAATAGCACTGAGAGTCCTCCCCCCACCCAATTCTTCTAAGTTCTTCCTTTCTCAATAAACTCAGTGTATAATGTAGCTCATTACAACATTACATAATGAATAGGATGAGACCATGATACTTCAGAACCAATCATCTTGGGCTGTGTGATTATATCACTAAAAGCAAGATACAGTAACTTACCTGGAGATTAAGAAAATGAGGTTGAACAAATTATTAGTGGCCACTGGGCTTTGGTCCAGAACCACAGACCAGGTGTTTCACTGCACACTTCCCCTTTGCTTACCATCTCTGTCAGCTCTTGTTTTCCCACCACGAAAACTATAGGAACAATCCTCAGCATTGGAACAGCCCTTGCAAGTACAAAGTGCTCTGACTCCCCCCCCCCGCACTGAAATCCTCTACACCTCCCACCACAAACTATCCCCCCAGAAGAACAGAAGTCATGTGTCTGGAGCTCCTGAGGCAGCTGAGAATCCAGAACCCTCATTCAGTCCACAGATATACACAAAGCCCTCTCCTCAACTGATCTTTCTCCCTGCACTCATTTCTTTCTTGAAATCACTACTGAGATCCCATTAGGTCACCAGCAGCAGAACACATGCTGGGCTACTGGCTTGATCAGTGAGCACATGGGAGCTGAAGCTAGAGGTGCAGGGGGAATGTTGGACAGTGGTGGGAACTCAGGAATCTCTGCAGCCCTTTCCCTAGCTCACATATGGACATAGCACCTTGGGGAGGTTCAGCAACCGTGGGAAGGAGCTCCTTCACATGTTGAGTGCTCTGATTCCCCATCAGGGAAAGAAACACCTTCTCTGTGACTTCAAGCTGGATCAGTTGCAGGGGCAGAGAGGAAGAGGGGGTCATCTTGACACCTTAAATTGACATGATGGAAAATCTAAACAATTATGGATCTTGTACGCAGATGAAGAGGGGAGAGCAACTAATGTTCTGCTAAAATGGCTACTGGAGAGTAAATGTAGCACAAAGAATCCCTACTTTCTATTACAAAAAACACATTCAGCATGAAACTGACCAATAAAGACAGAACAACCAAATCGTGCATGGGCATACACACAAAAAGCAGTGCTCTGACTTTGACTGTTTATGCACTGGGAACTTTACTGCCCCAGCTCCCGTGCAGGAGCACAAATAGAGGGTGGATGAGGTGTGCCGGCCCAAATGCTCCCCCGTGTGAGTGCAGGAAGAAGTGGACTGCAGCCCAGCCTAAAACCTCCAGTGCTTAAACAGTCACTATCTAGTTTTTCTAGAAGGCATGCAGATCATACACTCCACTATTCCTAAAACAAATCGGGGGGGGGGGGGGGGACTATGGAGTACAGTCACAGGATCTGAGTTAAAGCTATACCAACTCCAACTGTGATAATTTGAAGTAATCTCTGCATGCACAAAGGGCCTCAGAGTGTCTTATCAGTTCCCCAAAATGCATGAACAAAGAATTGTGTTTGACTGTTTAACATTTATCTCCTGTTTCAACTAAGCTCATGCATTGACTGGGTCATTTTGGGACGCATTATCCTGCAATGCATTTGAGCTGCAGTTTGAACAGAACATTTTGACTAGGTTTTCTGCCACCACCCTCTTTTGCTATTTTATCAATGCAATGCAGGCCATATTATGAATGCAACTTAGTTAATGTAAAAATGTAAAGGCAAGGCCAACTGAATCAACTTCCTTGTTGCAGAAAATATGGCTATAAAGGGGGGAAATATTTTTAACAGCTAAGAAACTGTTTCTTGCAAATGTCTATCAAGCCATTTCTGTTCCTCAGTCAAAGAAGGTAATTAACATCTGTGTTAGGTGTTTCATTAAACAGCTCTGCAGAAAAACATAACGGGAGATTTTCCGTGTTTTTTAAAAATTCCAATTTCATTTAAACCAAGAAGGAAGGGTAGGAGAAAGCCTTTTAGCAAGCTCTTTGAAATTCATATCTAGGGCATTATTGAAATATCCCCGAATACAGCAAGATCAAGAGAACTGACCCTCATAAAGAAAAATTCTTATTGTAGAGCAATAATTCTCAGACTATGTCCTGAGACAAGAGTGCCAGGAGAAATCCATTTAATTACAAAGTTATAGACTGAATCTTGTGATTGTGTTATTTTCATCCTTTCCCTGATCAAGAGATTCTTAGGAATACCCACTAAGAGAAGAAGTCACTCATTATTGCTGTACCTAATTCATCACTCTACCTCTGGGAATTCAACCATGGAATTTCCCCATGGAATTTGACTATGAAGAGATCCTCAGTCATTCCCAAAACAGACATACCATCCACATTCAAAACAGGCACCTCCAATGAAAACCACTCCTTTTCCCCAGAGGAGAAAGGGCTAATCTACCCAGATCCAGTTCAAGGTTCTGGTTCTAACCTTCAAGGCTTTACGCAAGTTGGGACCCACATACCTGAGGGACCGCCTATCGCCCTGTGCCCCACGCAGGGCCTTGCGCTTTGCGGGTGAAAATCTGTTGGTCGTTCCTGGACCTAGGGAAGCACGCCTGGCCTCGACCAGGGCCAGAGCCTTTTCGGTCCTGGCCCCGACCTGGTGGAATGAGCTCCCGGGAGAGCTGCGGGCCCTGTGGGATTTTTCAACGTTCCGCAGGGCCTGCAAGACGGAGCTCTTCTGCCAGGTTTATGGTTGAGGCCGGGGCTGATAATAGATCTATGCCCCTCGGGGACTCGGGTTCCGGACCTGAAGCAAAACATCATCAGGACCTCCTCTCCACCTGCTAGTAGTGGGAGGGAGGGGGGGGAAGTTGAGCTGCCGTTCTTGCCATGCCGGTAATATTGGCAATGTTATTATTGTTTTAATGGGGATTTGTGATATTGTTACCTGCCACGAGCCGCAAGGGAGTGGCAGGATAATAACAACAACAACAACAACAACAACAACAACAACAACAACAACAATAATAATAATAATATGAGTCTTCAGATTACAGCATCTGTGTTTCATATGCATGCATATATACATGCACACATGCATACATATGTCACTTATATGACTCAATATTGCACACAGTTTAGTCATTCTTATGCCTAACACTGATATCTGCTACCCCTTCTTGTCCTTTTCCTGAGTTGTCCAGCCTCAAAATTCGAAGTTTATCCATTTGCTGTACCCCTACCCCTACCACCATAAACCTTTCCTGGGCTGCTTCAAATTACTATGTTGCCTTGTGTGAAAACAGATTGCCCTTTGCCATCTATATTGCTGCATACAGTTCAAAAGCAAAAAACATAAGAATTTTTAGGTGATAACTAACTGTAGTCATCTCCCCCCCCCCCTCGTTCCATGTGAGTGAATACAGAAAGGTAGAATCTTTTGTCCTGCTCTTATGGATGGGACAAGACAGCCTGGAGTCTCTGGAATTCTATTTTTCCAAGAAGCCTTCTGCTGAATGGACTGGCTGGACTGAGTTGACTGTCCTCTTGTTCCATGATTATACCAAAGGCTCTGTGTCTTAGATACTTTCAGGGAAGGAAATTCTAGAATTGACTTAGCAGTATTCTGACTTAGATCACTGTAAGGGCATTTTGATGATCAATTTGTTTTTATCTCTGGACCTCCGTGGTTCCACTGCATAATTCTTCCATTGACATCAGAAAGGAAATGTTGTATTATTGCAGATTCATTGATAAAGCACAGTTTTCTAAGCAAATAGAAACCTCTGTGCCTGTGGATGATATATATAGCACCCCAGTTTGAAACACATCCGTATCACTTTTTCTTGAGAGACATAAAGACTGACATTATTAAGAGCATGGCTTTGGATGGTCAAGCCATTCTCCATTTCCTCAAATTCACAAAGGAAACATAGATCACTTAAGTAACCTGTTCATGTAAAGTACAGCACCCACGCCAGTAAGACAAGAGTATAAATAAAGCTGCAGCACACAAAGTTTCAACCAGGCCTCCATCTTGGCCTCAGGCAACCACTTCATCAGGAGCATGCCAAGTCTGACTCCTCGGCATGAAATATCAGCCAGCCATTAAGTAGAAACTAAAAGGGACATATACTACAGTCCAAAAAGAAGCATATCTGTGTGTTTTGCTTAGCAAATATTGATGTTTCTGTTTTCTTACTGGAGTTTATTGAGTGCACAGTGTACAATTAAAGTTCTCTTAGGCTTTTTCATGATTCCCCTGGTGTTTAACACTACAGAGTGTGAAAATGAAATCCTATTTCAGTACAAACTCCTTGTTTCCCGGTGCACGGAATTAAAAGATGGATTTGTAACACATAAGCATGTTGGATAAAAGGTAATATGGTAACTACTAGGGGTGAAGCCTGGTGCACCCAGGAATGTGCCTGGCACTAGGATGCAGGCTTGCAGTGTGACCTTCCTGGGTGCTGGCCCTGCTCCCCCTGCTTGATCTTGAGACCCAGCACAGTGAAGTGGGTAACAATTAGCAGGCTCACACAGCAAGAGTCAAGTTTGATCCCTCCCACTTCTTCTCCATGTGCAGCCAGCTGGTTTACCAACCTGTCGGTGGGGAACTCCCTGAGTTCCACAGAGCCTGCAAAATGGAGCTCTTCCACCAGGCATTTGTCTGAGGCTGGGAGGTGGTCCCAGGGCTTGAGATCAGGCTCCCCTCTCCCCTTAGGGTCGGGGCCAGTAGGTCCCCAGTGACAACATACCAATTTCCATCAGCCATCTTTGGTCCACCCAGAACTCCCAGATTGATTAATTTTATGTTGCTGTTTGAGTCAAACACTGTATTGAACAACTTTGTGTGTGCTCCATTAGCCACGTATGCTACAAGGCAATTTCTCAATTATGTCTTGAGAGATAAGTTGAAAATAAATTGAAAAATTGGAATAAGCTTCAAAGGGGACCACTTAAATGGGAGTTTATAGCACTCTGGTGCTAAACTGGAAACACTGCAAATAGAAAAAGTTGCTACAATTTGGCATAATGAACAAACATTGGGTCACAGAGAGACTGCTTATCCCACATCAGCCACACAACTCTACCTGTCTTCAGTATAGGTATCCTGGAGTTCAGCAGCACTGTTATTGCTTGCAGGCTGCCTGTAATTTTTGGATGTGTAATGAATTCACATACAATTCTTGCAAATGCCTCCTTGCAGATGTGCTCTCATTCAGTTAAATGAAGCATTCCCCCCGCCCGCCAAATACATATCACCCTTTCCCCCATCATATTATGTTACTCCACGGCAACAAGATCTATCCTGTAAGTCTTTATCTGGTGTTAGACAAACCTTCTCTCAATACCCAAAGAGAAGATAAATTCTTCAGAAAGATTTATAGAGTAGCCATGATAGTCCTACAGTAATCTCTGATGCATGTTTAGGAATTTGAACATGTTTGTGTAGCTGCAGGGAGAGCAACTCCTTTGTCACTATCCACTGTGCACCCAAGTAATGTATATCCAGTGAATTTTATAGTGACAGATGTGCCTGCTACGCATTAGTGCCAGTCCAGATGTCAGTAATAAAATGGACTATGTGCTATTTGCAGTAGCAGGTACTCTCAATTCAGCTTATCTCTTCATTTCTCCTAAATGCCAGGAGATCTTCTGAATTCAAATTACTTAATTAGGGATATGGTGTTCCTTCACTGTGTAATAAAGCACAGGTGTTGTTTGGGGCTGCCTTTTTCTTCCCACATCCCTGCCAATTTTTTTTTTTGAAAAATGATTTGGAGTTTCTGGAAGCACTTAAAAGAAATGCTGCATACTTCATGACATAACAGGAGTCATGATGCATTTTCTGGTGATTAAAAAAAAAATAGACCTTTGCTGGATTGAAAGCGAAGCCATTGGTCCTAGAAGCCCTCCTCCTCAATGAGTAGGGCAAATTGATGATTAGGCAAAAGACATTATGCACATGGACGTCTACTGCTCGAGAGGCATTATGGTGTGCTGTCCCCTGGTTTTTAGCCCTGGACTGGTTGTCCTGATTCTTTCATGGCTGTATGGGAAGCCCTTGCCCCACTTTCCCCCCTGTTTGCCCCCATCCTTTTTTGTTGTTTTTGAAGCATATAATTCCTCCTCCCCCAATTTTCTTTTGGGTGGGGGTAATAACCCTGTCACATTTCAGGCTCCACCTTGCCTTTTACTCTCCTCTTGCACAGAAAAAACTTCCAGCGAGGCTACAAGGCTGCACAGCACCAAGGCTGCACAGCCTCCGATTGATTAACGAAGGCACGTTGTGCAGGTGAGCCCTGGAACCATGTGCCTCCTCCTCTGCCAGCAAATGTGGGCAAGCCTTCCTGTTTGCCGACTTGAGGCTGCACAGTGATATATATTTTGCCTACACAGTAGCACTCCTCCCAGCCTTTGCAATTCCCTCCCAAGAAAGGGGGAAGGGGACTTGAGCAGAAATTTCATTATACTGGAATTCCAGCCTTAACAAAAAAGAAGAAGAAATACCTGGGGAGATTGTTGGGGGAGTTGAGGACAGAAGTGACACTCAGGGGAGTGGGGGGGGGGTTGGAAGGGTGGGTAAAGCATACTGTGGATGACCCAAATTTTTCTCATATGCATGGCCCAGGCCCGACATATGCCCAATTAGGCTCACGGCAACCCCCTTCCCCAATGGGGCAACTGAGGTCTTGAGGTCTGGGAATGCCCTGGATCAGTCCTGACTCCACCTGGAAGTGGGAATTTGCCCCAATTGCAAATGAGTGGTGATTGCGTCCTAATCCTTTATGTGGAAGCGGTCATGCTCAGAAATACTTTTCTTTATTTTTGATTATTACTTTGTCTATACCAAATTATGGCAATAGAGAGTTTTGTGCTAGGCTGTGCCCCAGACCCACTGGGTTAATTTCATATCCGGCTCTTCAGCCCATACTGGATGTGACCATCTGGGACTATCCAGGTCATAGTTGTTTTAAAAATCAAAGTGCAACACTTCTCCCATCTCACACACACAGTGTAAATGGATCAAATTGACCTTGTACTCTAGATGCAGAAATTGAAAGAGGAATGGGTCCTGTTCTAGCATAAGTAGACCCTAATGCATTCTACCTTGATAGGAGCACCAGACATGAAGCCTCCAAAAGAGCCCAAAACGGATAAGCCAACTGCAAGAAACAATCCCAATAATTAGTACAAGAACAGGGAAACCAAATCCTCCAGTGTTGAATGGGAGTTGCATTTGGTTTAAAGAATTATGAGGCCGTATATCTCCAAGGTATAAAGAAATAAATGACCCATAAATGATATAAATGATGATAGGTATACTTATGAATGCATTTGGAATTTATTTTGCTCCACAAAGAAAAGTTTAAAGTTGACTATCTGTCCAAATCTGAAGATATATCAACCATTAACTTGTTAAAATTTAGCATAATCATATGAGTAATATCTCTGGTAATCAGTATTCCTGAGAAAGTAATGATATCTGGGCATCATCAAAACGTCTATAGACAAATATATTTTGTTTCCAATTGGCATCAGATTGTGCCCAAGTAATAACATACCTAGACAAGTCTCCAGAGATATCAATCATATTTATTAATGCAGGAAAATTGAAGTTTAAACAATAAATAAGAAAAGATCATTTGAATAAAAAATAATTTATATGTGGAAGAGTTTTGTACAAAGTTGTGAATAGTACTCTTTTGCCAGATGACAAGCCAAAAGTTCCAGATATAGATAAATAAGAGGAGGAAAATGGAAACCTAGTCTAGCTTCCTTTTCAAGAGGGAATGATGCATAAATAAATAATTAGTCAGCATCCTGGATTGGGGCAATGCATAAAGAATTCTAATCCACTTCAAAAATTTATTAGGAAAACCAAATTAAATTAATTCAATAAAGCTAGATTTCTGGTTTTGCTTGTCAAAAGCTTTTTCAGCATCAAATGAGAGAATGACAACTTGACCAGATCACTTACTGCTTAAAGCAAGCAGATCAGTGACCAGCCTCAGATTATCAGAGCCTTGCCTAGTTTATATAAATCATACCTGTCTATATGTATCAAAGCTGTAACAACCTTTTGAAGACTGAGGATGAATAGCAGTTAATATCTTAGCATCCACATTGGCCAAAGAATGGATCAGACATTTACATGCTGAGTTTGGCCTTTGCCAGGTTTGGGGACTTCATTAAATGCAAGAGGGGCAGAACATATATCAACAAATAAATAAATCAACATATAATGACAATGGCAATGAGCCAGGCTAAAAAAATCTTGTTATATAATTGGTAAAGTTTTGGAATTGAGAAATCTGAAAACGTTTTATATCATTCAGTAAGCAATCCATCATTTATTTATTTAATTTATTTATTAAACTTTTATACAACCGTTCCCTTAGGCTCACAACGGTTTACAGGATAAAAATGTTACAATAAAACCCATAGTTAAAGCCCATTAAAAACAATGAATTAACAATATCAACTTTGTTAGGCAATAGGCAAAAACACTGACTAACCCCACTACCCCCCCCCCCCCACACGTTAGCCGAAGGACACCAAGTCGGTGATCTTCTAGTATCACTGTAATATATTACTGTCCTCCCAGATAACTGTGATTATTTATATCTATTGTCAATGCATTTATGTCATCCACATGCATATGTTTGGCAAGTATCTGTTGCTGAATAATATGTAAAAGCACTTACAGTTAAGAAGCCAATAGTTCGCACAGTTATGACCATTCAATGTTATTCAAGTACAAAATGCTATAAACAAAAACATTAATGTATTCTGTATTGTTTATCAAATGTGTTACAAGTTTCAGTAATCATTATGTACTATGAGCTATGAGCCATAAACTTTACTGTAAATGGTATAGAGGGCAGTATAGAAAGGTAAATAAATAAAGGAAAGACACATAGAAAATCAAGGTGAGAGAAAAAGGATTCTAATTATTTTTCTGAAAAATCTTTGCATTTATTGTACCATTCAGAATAAAATGTATAAATTTGAATTTATTTCAAGAGACAGTATGTATTGTGTTCTTATCTTTGACCAAAGGCATGTAGTTCTTATTCTTTTGCTTTCTAAAATTAGACTAAAATTTTGTCTATTCACCAATTTCCCCATGTGACTGGCTCAGACAAGTTAAAGTGTATTCTGCTTTCACCAATAGTATATCATTTAGTTCATATTTAACTTTTTGCAGATCTTTGTAAGATCTTATATGAGAGAAATAGAACATTGACTAAACAGGTATTTCAATCGTTCAGTTACTTCTTTAATTTCTCTAAGCTTCTTCTTATGAGAAACTTATGCATTAATTCTTCCACTAATAAAAGCCTTACAAGCATTCCATTTTACAGCATGAGTACTAGCTGTTCCTCAGTTAATATTGCAATACTCTGATAACTCAGTCATCATCTGATTAAAAAAAAAACATTAAGAAGACAAACATTAAAATGCCATAAACTTGGTGGTTTATTCCAGTTTGGAAATGGAAGAACTAATGTTATTGGGGCATAACTGCAATGATATAGTGAAGGGCCCCTAGATCAGTAGTAGAGCATTAGCTTGGCATGCAGAAGGTCCCAGGTTCAGTCCCTTGCATCTCCATCTAACGTACAAGGCAGTAGGTGATATGAAAAACCTTTGCCTGGAACCCTGGAAAGCATCTAGTGGTCTGGGTAGTCAACTCATGATAGCCCAAAGGTCTAGTTCAGTATCAGGCAGCTTCGTGTTAAATAGGAGTTAAGTTTATTGTGTTGGCCATAAACCTTTACAAAACATAAGAAACCTGGATCCGCTAAAAGCGCAACAAACAATATACCTGTCTGGATGTTGGGGTGTCACTCTAGCACTGTAGACCTAATCCTTCTGGTAGCTTCATGTGTTCATGTATGTGTGTTCATGGAAGCATGATTAGAAATAACAACATCATCTGCATCACAGGCAATAAACTGAGGCATCAGCAAAGCTGAAACAAGGAAATAGTCTATCAAACAATTATCAGGCACTGAAGAAATAAAAGTATAATCTCTGTCCATTGGATGCAAAAGAAAAACAAAATAGGACAATTAAACTACAGACCATTAGGTTTGCAGAAAACTCTGAAATTAAAACAATAATAATAAAATGGGGGTTAAAAAACACTACAAAAGCAATAGAAGCAGCAGCTGTCACTCAAGAAATGAATGCCCTCTTGTGACCTTTGTTAAGCAGCCACAAGAGTATTCCCAGTGTTCAAGCCTTGGTTTATGTCAGTAAAAAGTAAGGGGCAGGACACCTTCCAGGCCTCATTTGGCTTTTGAGGGAGAACTCATTGGCACCAGGTAATTTGATATAACCCAAATTATATGATTCATCCAGGTCTGCTGAACATCCAGGGTCAACAGCAGCCAGCCTATCAACACCAATAGAAATAGGATCTTCGAGACCCTCTGTTGTGGGAGCTCACTGGATGGCCTTGGGACATCCACACACACTCAGCCTAACCTACTTCTGAGGGTTGGCATGTGGATATAATAGAGGATAGGAGAACAATTTAAATTGCTTTGAGTCCCCATTGTGAAGAAAGACAGAGCAGAAATGAAGTAAAAATAATAAATATAGCTGGCAGAGTAGGTGAGAAGAAAACAACAGGGAAAGAGGCTGCCAGGAGGTAATACTATGTGGAGAGAAAGAGGAAATATTGTGGGAAAGGAAATATGTGGGAACCTGAGATTCCCTTATAAGTCCTTGCAGGTTCCTCACTGTGCAGTTGAGCTAAGCCTGGCTGGCAACACACAGCTCAACACAACTCAGCAACTGGGCCAGATTTTCCTCAGAAAAAGGCTGCCAGGGAAAGGGAAGGAGGAAAAGGTGAAGACAGGGCTCAGATAAAGCTAGATGAGCAAGTGGGTAGAAAGAAGGGAAGGGAACAGGGAAAGTTGAGGATATTGAAGCTGTCAGAACAGAGGAACATATCACCACAGGAAAGGGAGTGTATCCTTGGTAACCTTGTCTGCCCAGATGCTGCCCACCTCTGGAGTTCTGCTACAAATATAGTGGATCTCCAAACAATAGAAATGTTGTCTGGAGGCTGAGGGCAGGGAGGAGAAGCAGGAAGCTCTGCTACCCACAGTTTCAGGAAAACAAGAAGATGGGGGAGGGAGACCATGAGCTGCCACCCCCCACCAAGCAGAAGAGAGAAAGAGTGGGCAGCCTCCTTGGAAGCAGGCCTAGGGAGCCTCCACTATGTTCCCCAACTCCCAGCCAAATCCCCAGCTGAGGTAGCAGTTGGGGATTTTGTGGGGTGCATGAGAAGTGGGGTGCTTCTACTGTTATTGCCATTATCCCACCCTTTGCAACCAGACCTAGGGAGAGGGATGGGCAACTTGGTGAGAAGAAAAACAGGGAGGGATGACTATGTGATATCCCACCCAGAGAGCCCCATGGAGAGTGTAGGGAGCAGGAAGGTGCCTGGCAAATAAATAGCCCAATAGGAGGAGGCTGGAATTCCCCTCCACAAGTCTCACAAGTCCCACTTAGCAGGATATATTTCAAGAATTTTGAACCTTTTGGTAAGGTGGGGGGGGGCGGGAACTCAATGAAATGAATAAAAATGAATATTCTTTTATTCCTTTTGAACAAAACAAAAAAAAAACCCTCTTAACTAATTCCTTGGATGCTCACCCCTAGAAGAACTAGTCAACAATGGACATTTTAAGCCATTGCACATTTTTGCATATTTAATCATTCATCAAAGCAGGCTTTGATGGGCAGGCTCACTTGCTGTTGAGCAAAGGTCCCCATATTTTGCAGAAAGACCTATAACTCCTTAGGCAAGATGTGTGACTGCAACACCTGTTTTTCTCTTATAATTACTCTGCCTTTAATGGAAAAAGAGACAGAGAATGACACTCATTTTCATGTCTACTGCAAAGTAATGGGCAAAAATATCCCTACAGCATGTCAAAAATATAGTCACTCTTAACCTGTTGAAAGCTTGACATGAATTCTTGCATAAAGCAGGTCAGAATGAAAGTGGGCTGCTTAATAGTAGGGTTAAATCTGACACTTTTTATGGGTGAAAATAACGGAATGACTTCTTCCACTGCATCAAATCATCATGGATGTATCAAGGTAAGTCGCTGTCCTTATGGCGCTCGCTCTTCAACCTGTCTCACTTTCTGATCCCTCTTTGGAAATTAATGGGACTCAGTCTGAAGCCAGTTTTGAAGCACATGAATGACAGATCTAATAAAAGCATTCCTTTCAATGCCAAACTGGGACACACTTGCCAATGTGTCTAGGTTAACCAAGTTATATTAGATATAAATAAAAACCCTGGCCTTTTATAGCAGCCACAGCAAATCCCACTTAAATCTCTGGAGCAAGGCAAGCCACAGTCGATGTAGCAAGGATGAACTCTGTGACCTCAGATCATGAGCAGACTAAGGGCATGGGTCCTCCAGGTTATTTCCCTGAGCAACAGCCATTGCATTATACAATGATAAGAGTTGGAAGGGGCCATGCAGGCCACCTAGTCCAACCCCCTGCTCAATGCAGGATCAGCCTAATACGAATGCAAAAATTAATTGTTTTACTAGAGGCCAGAACTATCCTTCCAGAAGTGGCCAAACATCTTTCCAAAATCTATGTATAGGGCATGAAGTTTCCCCTCCTTATCTTTCCCCAGTAGAGAAGTAGTTCCTGTGTACATGGAAGGGCCATTTAACCACTGTTAATTATTGTTGATAGACCTGCTCATAATTAATCCTTTTCGAAATTATACTGCCCACCAACACACCTTCCTTCAGTGAATTTCAGAATAGACTAAGCTTCCAACCAATGCAATTTTTTGGATAATCCTAAGTAGGGGAACCATTTGCAAATATTTGGGGGGCAAACTCCAGCCAAAGCATCCTTGTTATCTGCCAGCAAGAGATCAATGGATCAGCAGGAGAACCTCACCTACCTCACAGGGTGTCTGTTGTGGGAAAAGGAAGGGAAGGTTATGATAAGCCACTTTGAGCCTCCTTTGGGCAATGAAAAGCAGGGTATAAAAAACAACTCTTCTTCTGCTGGGAAGGTGCCACTGGGAAACAGTGTTTCCCCTCTCCACCTGTCCCCGTGGCCTCATGGTGCTTCTGTGCCCCATGTAGCACCCCATGGTGCTACAGTTTCCCCATCTTCCATGCCACTGGTCTCAAATGTGTTGTGTTGTGATGGTTTTGGAAAAATTGCAGGAAGACCAAGGTGGTATCCACATTGAAAGGGAAAGTGTACAACTTCCCAGTCCCACCCACATCAGCATTATATTCCCTGCTGTAATTGCCTGTCGTGGTTACCCCCATAGCATTCCTTCCTTCTCAGATTGCAAATTGAAAAACCTCATATGACTTATTCATGAGTAAACATTCCCAGGGTAGAGGCTTTTCCTAGCTACCCTGGGTCCAGGAATACATGCAGAGGCTGCCCCACGAGGCAGTAGCTCACTCTCCCCCTCCATATCCTCCAAGTTGAAATACGTCGGGAAAACTTACTAGCAGCTGGGTATGCACTGAGGCCAGCTCCTCTTCCACCCAGTAAACTTTGGAGGTAGAAAATTGGAGGTAGAGAACTGATTCCTTATTAAGCCCTTCATGACTGAGGGCTGCCTCTTAATGACCCATTATGCACGGCAGCAGCTACTCCGGGCTGCTGCTGTGCCATTGTGGCAGGGCAAAAAGCCCTGCCGTCCCCCGTGCATGCATGGGGGCGGAGCTCCACCAGCTGTCCCGGCGCAATGGCCCCACACAGGCAACATGGGACCGGAAGCGCCGGGAGCACAGGTAAATGGCATCAGCAGCTGGGGGGGAGAATTAGGGGCAGGGGGCAACCACTGCAGGATGGTGGAGAACAGCATGCTGCTCTTCCACCATGGCGGGGACGGGGGTCACTCCTGTTGGCTCCACAGAGCCATGGAGCTGGCAGAGGCGAGTGGTGTACCTGCAGGGATGCCGTAGGTTGGGGGAAGAGCTGGGCTGAAAGTTTATGCATGGGGCTGGGGCAGCTTGGGGCAGCTTGGCCCTCGCCTGTGCCCTCAGGAGTCCTGGGACTCCAGAAGAACCCGCATTTCATTAACACAGGTCTTCCGAGGGCCTGGGCCGGGACACACTTGCGTTGGCGGCATTATCGGGGATTTCCCTGCCAAATGAAAAAACTCCAGATAAAACCCAAAGTATTATAAAAGGGATATGAAAATGATGCAGGGGAAAAAAATCTAAGCTATAAGCCAAAGCAAATTCCACAGATGAAGTCTCATGGCTTTAAAAAAGCATCCATCTTGCCAGGGCTTGAAATGGAAGAAGGTGGCAAACCTATTTGTCATAATCCTCAAGGCTCTGATAAAAATTTTTTTTCTAAGGTTGAAACAGCAGTCAGCCAGGATCTTCAGTACAGAAGATACATGATCATTACATCCAGACCCCAACAATAACCTGGTCACAGAATTTTGCACTAATTGAAGCTTCTGCACAGATCTCCAAAAGCCGCCCGATGTAGAGCAACTTTCCATTATAGATTTGGTCCTCTTTTATTCCAAACTTCAAACACTTTCAGAAAGGTGAGCCCTTTCTTTTTAAGAGGAGAAAAAAGCTCCAACTCCTTGATAATTTTATTGCCCTTCTGTACTTTTCTTGAGGAAATGTATGGGAGGTGCTCTTGCACAGTTCCCATTCTTTTCAGTGGGGCCTGTACCAAAGACCTTTCCAGTGGCCTGTGCTCAAAGACAGAAGACCTTCACTTCCCATGACAGTCTATTGGTTGTTTTGAGAATATCATAAAACAAAACATTTGGAAACTATAGAACTAGTCCTTCACATTGTATTTGTGAAATATGGTCTTGGAGCTGCTGTGTCATAAATCTAAGATTCTGTCTAAGCACTTGTACATGGTAGCACTGAATGCCCTTTAGTCAAAATCCAGATTGTATTGCTGAGTTTTAAGACTTAAATAAAATCATCTTGCTACAATCCTGAATCCAGTTCATTGACGTCAGTTGGGTGAAGAAGGAAATCCCTGTTCAGGATTTCTTTCTGTTGATCATCGTTACATTTGAACAATTAAAGGATCCAGGTCTTCCATAATCATAGGAGATCTTCTGGGTTAGGCTCTTCATTCCCCACTGCTTCATGACAGATAACAAGGTGGGAGCAGATTCATCATTGCACCTAACATGTTATTTTGGTCATGAAACCAGAAGTAACATTGTAGTACTGGTGTGATGTTCTAGTTTAACAGTAGACTTTTAGGTGAATCCTAGAGCAACACCATGATTTGCGCCTCAAGAAAAAATGGCTGCTTTGGAGGGTAGACTCCATAGCATTATTATCCACTGGTGTCTCTCCTGCCCCAAATCCCACGCACTGCCAACTCCACTCCTAAAGTCTCCAGGTATTTCCAAAGCCAGAGCTGGCAACCCCAGGTTCTGTGTCAAATCTACCTTAGAGAGTAGAAAACATACTGAGCCCTGACAGCAAACGGGGCCCTCATAGAACAGGTTGGAGTCATGTACAATCTGTCTGAGCAGCATGCTATATGGGGATATTTGCGTGTGTGAGAGAGAGACACTACTCATCGTATGAAGCGCCAGCAAGATTTTTTTTCAAAGCCAGGAAAGCAACAGTTGAAAAAGTCAGCTCACATTTGGAAACATGACTAGAAACAAAATCCATTTGGACCCATATCCACACTCACCACTGCTTTGAACTCACAAGTAGCTTTAGGTCAGGCAAACAACAGCTTTTTTGTCTTAGTTTGGCCAGATCATGGCAATGCTCTAACCATACCATTAAGAAAAATGAAGTACTCCAGGCTCCCCGGCTTCCCGCAAGCAGCGCAGAACCAATTTTTTCAAGAGGCCCTTTTTATGCAAGTAGTGGAGTTTCACTGGGCCTTTTCGCACAGGGATCTTTGTTGCAAATTGTTTGCGGAATGAAAAATCGCCATTTAAAATAGTGGAATTCGTCGTTATGCATACCTGCCTTTGTAGTGGAATCAGTTGCGTTTTTTAGCGTTTCCCACAGGCTTCCGGTCTCGGCAGAAATCGCTAGAAAGGAAGCGCTATTGCCAAGCTCGTCCCGCCCCTGGCCGTCAAGCAGCCAATGGGCAGCCGTTAGCATGCTCCCAAACAGCCCCTTTCCCTTTAAGAAAGGTTTTTTAAAAAAAAAAAACGACCCATAGCAACGAATCTAGGTAGATTCGTTGCTACTGGAGAGACCCATCCAGCTGCCTAATGTGAGCTGTCGTTTGATTGTATGATCGTTTGCACGCTGCCTCGAGTGATAAAAAAAAAATCCCCCCCCCTCTCACGGGCCCGATTTTCGGCTGAATTTATTTGTAAAAAATAAAGGGACTTTATTTCAGCAAACGGGCTTTTCAGTGGTTTGTGCTTAGTGACTAAAGGTGAAGGACTGAAGCCAGGGAAGCCTCTAAACAGAAAGAGGCTCGCCGGTGCGTTTATCCCCGCTCGCTCGGAGAAAAAAAAATGGCGATCGCTTCGCCGGAAGTTTGGAGGAGAGAGCCAGGGGGAGGGACTTTGAAGAACCAGCAACAATGGTAACGCACAGGTCTTTAGCGCTACTGTTGCAGATTGGTTGCAGGAGTGTATCACTATCCGGAGGGTGAATCCACTTTTCTGGATTCCCCTGAAAGCGCCACAACGAAGCGCTTTTTGCTGATTGGTTTCAGGATTGTTGCAGATTGTCTACGACGTCGTGGGTTATGGCAAATTAGTAGCGTTTCCAAATAGCAACCATTGTGCTACTTTGAAGCCGTGTGAAATGGCCCACTGTATTGCATTATTCACAAGGTTACTGGGATAAATCATTAGAGACAGTGGTCTATACTGCTGTGTCTAGGTGGCATGAAACGAAGATACCTCTGTATACTTTTTGCTTGTTTCAGTTCTGGTTTTGGATTTTTGGATTGGATTCTGCAACCCTGATCTTATTGTAGTGCTTTTATTGAATGTCCCATCCTGTTGCTTGCTTTGGCTATCCTTGCAATCCACCTTGTGTCCCAGTAAGACTCGTCTTAAGAGGGGCAGCAGCCATCCTCTTTTTCTCTTGCAGCCTACTGAGCCTTCTGAAATGTTGTTCCTAATGCTCAGTAGACCCTCAGGAACAACCTGGGGGAGGTCTTAAGAGGGGTGGCGAACGAATGGAAATTGACACGAGCACTGGAATCTTTTTAACAACAAAAAGCACTGGGAATATTTGACCAGCTGAGAAAAAAGTGTAAATTTTCATTAAACCAGCATTGGTAGCTAGTATCAGTGATACTTCCTCCCACATACAGTTACATTTCTCTTTCTAACTTAATGGTGAGACCTATTAAAGAAACACATAAAAATGCCAGCAAAAAGTGGTACTGGGGGCCATTTTCTCTCAGTGGCTCCTTTCTTTTCTGTCTCCTCTACAGAGTCTTTTTAGATGGAATTCCCAGCAAGTATCATGGAAGGGGGAAGAAAACCCTTATCGCTTTAACACACCTCTCTTAATCTCTTTGATGTGCAGTAATCTAATATGCATGAAACCTGAGGCTGTTTTCTGAAAAAGATGTGCAAATGATTAGAGCTTGTAATGTGACTGGATGGAATTTTTAAAAGTTCACAAGGCTATTTGCTAGATGGACAGAAGCTCTCCTTTCATCTGTTATCTCACTGGCTAAGCTTGGACTGAGTAATCTGGCAGTATTAATTGAGTCTACAGCTATACTGCATGTTTTTTAATTGTGCATGGTTGAAGACCAAAAAGTACTTAAAAAGTTAATTATGACCAGTTATGCACAGGATGAGTGTGCCAGGGCAGCGCTCGCATGTCAGAGGGGCAAATCCCCACAGATGCATGATGTCGCCATCAGCCAGGCTCCCTCCTGGCCCTGGCCCACATTAGGGCCTCCAATCCCCCATGGAAAGGGAATGCTGATTTTTCAGCATTCCCTTCCTTAACAAAGGTGCCATCAGACAGTCCTGTGCATACAGGGAAGAACTGGGCCATTTAGGCCTAACTCCTTCCCCTATCCATTGCCATGCTTTCTCATCCTCATGCAAAGACAGGCCCTCCCCTCCCACTGCTACCACCACACAGTGCAGGGGAACCAGTCACACAACTCTGGGGCAGACCGTGTATGCCGTGGGATTTTGTCCCCCATGTGTACACAGGAAGCAGCTGCACAGAACCGCCAGTGGCCTGACATGGCCACCTCCATGCATAATTGGTCTATGTCAGTCAACTCCCCATTCAGTCACTATGTGGTCTACCATCTTCCCATTCAGTTCCTATGGGTTGACCTGATCTACCATCTATAAGAGATTCCTGAAGGGCACCCAAGCCTCATAGGATTCCAGGAATCTGCCAGTTGGCTCTATGGGTGGGAACTGCTTCCTCCAATGTCAACAGTAGGGAGAAATTTCCAGTTGGGCCAATGCCAGCATGGTAAGTCCAGGCCAGTTTGGTCTTTCCTTCCATTTTAAAATTTAGAGACTGGGGGAAGATCAGGTCTACCTGACCCTCTCAGTTATTAGTTGACATCTCTTAAAGGACCATTTTGTTATATGGAGAATGGCTCTTCAAAATTGGAAAGGATGTGAGATGCTAACAGATCTTTCTTGGGTGGCAGCAGCATCTTCTCCATTCCTAAACTCTCTGAAACCTGAAACACTCCTGAAATGTTGGGGAATTTTGGTTTTCATAATACTCCCACATGATGGATCTGACCCCTGGACACCTATAAGGGATTCCTGAAGGGCACCCAGCCTTCAAATGTTGGCAGCTTTTAGAGTCTCCTCTACATGATGTTGCCTGCATCCTGAGGCTGTTGAAAAGCTGTCTTGAGTTTTGGCCATTTTAAAATTGCGATTAGGGGAATCACCAAAACTGAATTTACCACCTTAAATTGTGTGTCCCATCGGTGAGCAACCAGTAAGCAATCAGGGGCAAGCCTGTATAGAGGGGGAAAGGCATGATAGTCTCTGCAGCATTGTCCTACCCTTGCATCCACCCTGCCCTCTCTATTTCCTGGTCCGTGTAATTTTTTTTAAATGGTGCACTACCACAAAGCTACATTGTCAAAGGTAAAATAAAATCTGCAAAGTGTCCACAATCTTTTTGAGATCAGGCAGGCAAAACACAACCTCTTTTCTGTTCTCTGGAGGTGGGAAATGAGCATGGAAAGGGGGTGGCGGTGATCAAGAATTTTTCTCCCAATCATAAAGGAGCCTGACCACTACGTTTTTAAGCCAACCATTTACACAAAATGACTTTTTGGGCTTCAGTAGACCATGTTCAGCATCTCAGCAATGAGCCCAGACAGAAATAAAGTCCAAAAGAACATGAATCCCCCCCAAAAGGGAGGGGAATGCTGTATCATTCTGGCATTTCTCCATAGCAAGGTGGCATTATTAGAAATGTAGAAGCTTCAGGGAATCTTGGAAAGTGGCAGAGGAGATCTAAAAGAATAAGTAGAAATGAAATTATGGAGTTCAGGAAAATTGCAAATGTAATGGCTGTGGAGCTGAGTATGAGCCATCTCACTCGCCATAGTTGCTTTTTGTTAAGCAAGTGTCCCAGGACAGAGCCTGAGAATACTGGGAGAGGTTTCCTTGCACACAAATCCTGCCCCCACTCTGTTAAGCATCTATTCCTGGTTATCAGAGCACACCTGGCTGCTCCTGGACACACCTTTTAAATGTTTCTCCAAGGGAAGGCTAACCCTGGGCTCAACCAATCCTTTCTCCCCAACCCTCTCCTAGAGAGTGACAGGTCCTTGGGCCAATGTATACTTTCCTTGGTTTAGTCAACTCACTGGCCTTTCTCCCTAAATTTCTTCAAAGAGCTGGCTACTCCACCTGCCCTTCAAGCTCCATGCTGCCTACAATTCCTGCCTCCCTGGCAGAGTTCTCCTGAGTCTCAGTGCCAGGATCTCCTCGAGTAGAAACTGAGTTGAGTTGTCCTCTGCTACTGAGCATTCTTCTGAGAGCTGGCTTAGCTCCTTCAAACTGTCTGACTCCTGAGTGAGCTCCGTCAAGGCTATGCCTGCTGCAACTTGGCAGACATCTTCCTCAGCTTCAAGGCTTATAGGTAGGGTTGGGTGCTTCAGCGTCCGAAGCGGCCATTCGCACCCAAAGCACCAGTGGGAGCCAACGCCCGTGCCTCCCCTCCCCTGGCACTGTGGTGCCGGCTGCTTCGAGCACGAGTGGCCGCTTCAGATGCCAAAGTGCCCAACCCTACTTATGGGTTCAGCATGCCTTTGTTGGGGCCTGCAGTCCCCTGGGGTAAATGTGGTGGAGCTGTCCCCAGGCATTCTAGTGAAAGACTCAATGTCTATATCACTCTGATACCTGCAGAATATAAGCTGTCTCCAATACACCCACACAAAGATAAAGAGGGACTGCAGTGCATAGGAATGGTGAATTTTGTAGGAAGATTCATACCAAGCTCTGCAGTTCACACAGCCAGACTATGGGTCTCACTGAAAAGAAATGCGTAGTAGTCATGAGATGCAAACCCGCATGAGGAACGCTAAAAAAATGAAGTAATTAATCAAATCAGCTACTGTACTAAAAATATGTTCTATAGTAGAAGACAAGCCACATCAGGCAACTGGCAAACCATTATTGCAAAAATATAAACAGCCTTGGGGACTGGAGCTCTCATAGGCACCAAAAGCCAATATGCACAATTAGAAATTTAAAAATGTATGTTCCCTAAAATAGAAAGGCTAAATAGGACTTCTGCCCAGTGTGAGAAAGAACACCACACGGAAGTAAATGAAGTGTTCTGCACTTTCAGCTATGGGCTCTAATTTGTAGATAAGTGTATGATGGGTTAGAAGTTATTTTTCCCCCTTCCTTTTTGAGGTCTAGTGCAACTAGTGTTTGATGTACTCAAGATGGTTTGTCGACGTGTCCAAGAAAAGGGATAAAGATGGGCTTCAGCACAGTGTTATGCTTTACTATGAAGAAAAAGGAAGAGAGCCCAAACTAGGAATTCATCTTACATCACTCGCAACAATTATTTACAACTGATGAACAGGGATTTTTAAAAAGACCAAAATACCAGAGTATCAATGATTCAAACAGCCCCCAGTGCTCCCAGAAGCAGCTGTGCTCAGAAGTTCAGCCATCGATACACCTCTGTTTCTCAAAAAGTCAGTTGTCGTAAACTACTCCATTTCTTTTCCCTTATGATGATTTAATGGAAGTAAGGAGAAACTCAAACTGATTTGTAGCTTATAACCCAATACAGTAATTAAGAAAATATAGATGAGAATAAGAGCAGCTTCATGCTGAAGTGGACAGGTCCATCTAGTGCTGTGATTGTAAGGTTTCTGGCCTTGGCAAACCTTTTTGCATGCACACTACTGATCTTGTAGATTAACGGATGACCTCCGTCGCCTGTTGGACCGAGGCGGGTCGGCACTGCTAATATTACTAGACCTCTCAGCAGCGTTCGACACAGTCGACCATGAGCTTCTAGCTCGCTGCCTTATCGATACCGGAATACAAGGGACAGTCCTTCAATGGCTGATCTCCTTCCTCCGGGATCGTGGACAGAGGGTTGCAATAGGAGAAAAAACATCAGACCTCCGGCAACTTACTTGTGGAGTCCCACAAGGAGCGGTCCTCTCTCCTATCCTATTCAACATCTTCATGCGCCCTCTTGCACAACTGGTACAGAAGTTCGGGCTGGGTTGCCATCAATATGCAGATGACACCCAGCTCTTCCTCCTGATGGATGGCCGCCCTGACTCTCCCCCAGAAGCATTAGCCAGCTGCCTGGAAGCAGTGACAAGCTGGCTCAAGCAGAGTCATCTGAAGCTCAATCCTTCAAAGACGGAGGTCCTGTGGCTGGGTAGGAAGGGCCCATGCGAGGAAGCGCGTCTGCTTGCCCTGGATGGTGTGCAGTTCTCTACAGCTTGCTCCGCCAGGAATCTAGGCGTGATTCTGGACGCCCTAAAGAAGTCCGCCTGGTCTCAACCAGGGCCAGAGCATTCTCTGTTCTGGCTCCCACCTGGTGGAACGAGCTCCCGGAGGAGATCAGGGCCCTGATGGAGCTTAAACAGTTCCGCAGGGCCTACAAAAAGGAGCTGTTCCACCAGGCATTTGGTTGAGATCAGACACAATCAACAGCGACTGGAAGGCCCTGCTCCCCCCCCTTCCCCCCCTCAGAAGTCCACCAACAAGCTCTGGACCTGTTGTATTGTTGCATTGTTGTCTATATTATTTATACTGTTACATTGTTATACGGTTACAACCATTAGTTATTATTGTAAAGTTATTTGCATGTTTATAGATTGTTTTATGTACTGTTGTTGTTCTTATGTAAACCGCCCTGAGCCCCCGGGGAGGGCAGTATATTAAATAAATAAATAAATAAATAAATAAATAAATAAATAAATAAATAAACAAATAAACAAATAAACAAATAAACAAATAAACAAATAAACAAATAAACAAATAAACAAATAAACAAATAAACAAACAAATAAATACACTTCTGCTGTGGAATGCACAGTAGATGGCCCTTGATATTTGAAAGCTTGAGCTGATCAGAATGCAGCACATGTCAGAACTTGTAACATAACAGTTCTATTCTGGTTTGGCTACTATTTTGAATTTATTAACACCCAGTAACAACTTAAAGACGGCACAGTCTGACGGTATACCATGGTCAGCCCTCACCCAGGAGTACTGTGGGCAGTTCTGGAGACCTCACTTCAAAAAGAACATGGACAAAAATGAGAGGGTGCAGAAGAAAGCAACAAGGATGACCTGAGGCCTCAGACAGCAAATACTGGGAATAGTTTTCTCTGTCTGAGACCTTCAGGAATAGTGCCATGCAGGATATATAGTACTGTGCTAGATGGACCATTGGTCTGGCTCAGGGCAAGATAATATCACATATTCCATTAATAGTCTTTGGCACCCAAAGACTTTTCCAGCCAGCTCAATGGATGGATATTATGATGGGTATGTGCATCGAGAAGTATTAAATAGCCTACTCATATAGGAGGCTGTTTCCATGTGGAGATCTTTCTTGCTAGATCATGGCATGGGACAAATAATAAATATTGGGAGTTCAACCTCAACTGCAAATTGAAGCATACTTCAACACAGGTGCAATTGGATAGAGCACTAAATAGTCTAAACCATTTTTTAAAAGCTAGCTTGAAGGACCAATCATGAATTCTGAATTATCTTTTTTGGATGGTTTGGATTTTCAATGTTAATTTCCCTTCTGAGAAGCCTGTTCCCCCCCCCCCCTTATCCTTCTTGATCTCAACGGCTACCAGTAAGAACACCTATGCTTGCCACGACCAATACTATTCATTGTGCTTATTTTTTTGGTCTCTATGAACATATTTGCAGTTACAGTTGGTATTTAAAGAGAGTATTTCCTTCTGTGATGAATTCAAGGTCATATACACCACATTCCCTTACTTTGATGTATCGCTTGAGTAATAAAAATAGGTAATGCACCTTCTTCTGCTGAGGCACAGCCCTCATTTCTGCCAAACATCTGTGCAGTATGAATTGTCCTATTATACCCCAAACACCAATTTTGGGGTCATGTTATCAACTTCATTCCCCCGCTCCCCCACATTTATATTTATGTTGATATGAGTCAGCTGGGACCTGCTGTGTCAGAGGCATGCATAATTTGAAGTGACATAAAGTGCAATGAAGACAGTTTTGCTAATAGGAAAATGTAGATTGGAAGGAATGAAATTGCAGATAACAAGCAGCTTCCAGAAAACTGAAATGTTCCTCTGTGTGTCACTAGACTGCATGAAGAATGAGACGTCCAAGGCCTGACTGTCAGGATGCAAGCAGACACACAGCTAAGCCGAGATGTGGAGTCTCTGAGTAGGAGAGTCAGCTTGGTGTAGTGGTTAAGAGCAATGGAGTTTCATCTGGGGAACCGGGCTTGATTCCCCATCCCTCCAAAATGCAGCCAGCTGGGTAACTTCATACCTCTCACAGTTGTCTCAGCTTCAACTACCTCACAAAGTGCCTGATGTGGAGAGTGGAAGGAAAGGCAACTGTAAGCTGCTTTGAGACTCCTTAGGGTAGAGAAAAGAGAGACAGAAAAAAACAACTCTTCTTCTAGTCTGAGAGCTGCTCATTCTGGACCTGAAAGATAAGTTGCTCAAACTATGGAGCCAGGCTAGAGTCAACAGCTGTGTAGGATAATATGGGACCCTATTGTCCCAATGTATGATTGAGTTAAGCGGCTTCTATCATGGAGACAGTGACCATCTCTTGCCTGGGACTGCTTACAACAAAGGCATACAATAAAACTAGAAATTAGACCACTCTTAAACAAAGGTAGCTGCACTGAGCTGTACTCTAAGGATCTCTTTGCCTTCAAGTATGAAGTGTAAATACTCATGAGCTGACACAAACAACATGAGGAATAGACCAGAGGACACTTTTCAAAGTTCCTTGTCAGAAAGGGATGCAGACTATGCCTTCAAAGCTAAATGCACTCAAATTTCCCAGGGCGGGTACAGCCTTTTGGCTGGAAAATCATCTGAATGAGACATATTTCTGTCTAATCCCACTGAGCATAGATAAATCTGCCAATTGAAATGGTAAAGACCTGACAGCCAATGGCACCAGCTTTGTAAAAGCAAACGACTAGTGCTGAAATATCAGGGATAGAGCAGCACTTCCTGACAGCCAGCAACGAACGTGTCTGACAAGACATTCAAGACACAGTCATTTTCTGCTCAAACAAGTTGTCTTTTCAGACTGAGTAGCAAATCTACCTTGCTAGCTAATGTAAGAGTTTCATCTCCTTGCTGACATTTTATGCTTCCATTGTTCCCAAAGACTGTTTAACATTTTTTAGGCGCTTTTGGTGTCATTCTTAACATTTCATGACAACTTGACAGCTTCCTGTGTTTCTTTGCCAATAGGCCCTCTTACATAAACTATTTTAACTGTACTTTATTGTAGGTCTGCAAGACACCTTGGCTTTTCCATGGCTTTGGACAATCTACCCCAACTGCAAAATGTGTAGGTTGTTTCTGCTCTCCATTTGTAGTGTCAGGAGCCTGGTCTTTTCTCTCAGTGATCCAGAGAGGCCTGGATGACTTCCATCCATGGAGGCCCCTCAGTCTCATCAAAATAAAACACAATGACACATGAAAAGCAAAATAAGTCACCAAAATGATAATAAAAACATGTTAGGAAATGTGCCAAATACTTTAAAAAATACTTGTCAAAATCTGAGGCTGCTTTGAGCTTGAGACTAAGGTCAAGTGGCCCTCTTGCTGTTCCCGAGGCCCTGTCCAAGGCTTGAGACAGAGTTACAGGAAAATGTATGAACAGGCCACCTTCAGGGTTGCCAGCTCAGGTTTGGGAAATGCCTGGTGATTTGGGGACTGCAGCCTGGGGACAGGTGGGTTTGGGGAGAGGGCAGGACCTCAGGAAGGTATTTTGCCATAAAGTCCACCATTTAAAGCAGCTATTTTCTTCAGGAAAACTGATCTCTATGACCTGGAGGTCATTTCTAACTCCAGGGGATTGATAGGCTCCACCAGGTCCCTTCAATCACTTCCTGGGAGAAGAGAGGAAAGCCCAGCATTTCAGCAATGTGCCTCTGTGACCCCAAAGTGATAAAGGCATGTGAGGGTCTTCGGGGACAATGCTCTGGTTTCTGGGCAAAATGCTATAATAAAATTAGCTTCTTCCATGGCTTTTGCCCTCAAATCAGTGTCACCCCCAACATCTCTAGAATGCCTATGACACATATGACACATAAAACTGAAATGCTGGGTATTCCTCCCTTTTTAGGGAAGGAGTAATTACACCCCTATGGTCAGCTGGGCAGCAGGAGACCCCCCCCCTCAATACCATTAGAGGGTCTTGCATCCCTAGAGATTGGCAACCCTACTTGCTGACCAATTGAGGTACATAAGAGAGTACGGGGAGGGGGATGTCTCTGCAACTGGCTGGTACAAATCTGGGAATGTCTGGTATAAATTCTGGGAACCTGGCCTGTTTAGGCAACAGAGAATTAATTTCCATCTGCTATTCTTCAGGTTTCGGTTTCTCAAGCCACTCATCTCAGGGACACCAAGATGGAGAACGTCTCCTACAGGTTTTGATCATAATTGGTTAATTGGTAAGTGGGGAGCTAACATTCAGTCCTGATCAAAAATTTGTCCCAATCTTTTTTTATTTTTCTCATTTACAATTACTTGTTGCTGATCTAGAGGGATATTTGGATTAAAAAATACTTTGTAATAACTCAGGTCACATTGAGATTAACATTTATAGATCCAGCTGAGCATCCATATCTGAACAATCACTTGAATAATCACTATTGGCAGGTAGGAGGCCAGTAGTGGCAGTGAAGACGCGACACTTGATATGGCTTAAAATATGGCCACAGCTTTATTTTAACAGCCTCCCAAAACATGGGTTGGCACAACATGAAATGGAGCCTGGTCTATACAGCCTGCTGGCTGGAACCCAGTCCAAGAGCATTCAAGATCCATCGCCCTTCCCCGCTGGGAAACACGGCCTCCTGCGCTCTTGGACTCCATGCTGTGGGAGATGGCCCATATAGCAGGGGGCAAAGGGCGCAAACCTCCTTGGTTGCCCCGCCTAGGGCCATCTGGTCACCACGAGCAAGTACGCGCCCCCCATGCCGGGTCGGCCTCTTGCTCAAAGACCACCTTCTTAAGAAGGCCCCGCTCCTATTGGAGTCCGATCGCTCACCGGCTCCCATAAACAGGCTCTGTTCATGTTAGAATCCACTGTGACGAAGAACATCATTAACAATAACTTAAAACGACAGGGAGGGATCCACTGTCCGGCGTGCAGAAGAAGAGGCCGGGGCCCAGCACGTGGTGCTATTTATAGGAGCGCCGCTGGATCCCACCTCCTGCATACCGTGCGTGCCGCTGCCAGGACGCACCCAGTGAACACCGCAGCGAGCCGCCCGAGCCACGCCTTCCCCTGCCCGCCCTCCACACCGCCAAAAGACGGCCGAGGTAAATCTCAGCCACACATTCACCTTTTCAATGATCACTGTTGACGTTGTGAGCAGCATCAAGAATAGTTTCGTTAATATCACTGAACAGAAATGAATTACAGTATGCAGTTCTTTATAGTATTTTTGTCTATTTAGTAGTGTCATATTTTGCATCCATTTAAAATAACAAAAAATAAAGCTAAATAACTATTCAACTATGATAGAAATGTAGGTAAAGAGAACTAGTGCCCATGTGGAATATATTCGGGAGATTATGGCCAACACAATCCAAGATTTAGTAAAAGTGTAATCTGCTAATCCACATTTACCAAAAATAATTTGATAAATTTTCCAGGGCCTATTATGCACATGTTGGATAATACACTTTCAATGTGCTTTCACAGCTGGATTTTCCTATGCAGAACAGGATGACCTACTTCTGAAGTGCATTGAAAGTGCATTATCTAATGTGTGCATAATAGGCCCAGGTCTTTTTGAAGCTCTTTAATTTCCTTTGAAATTCCTTTTGTGTTTTGTCTTATGTGTAATTCCAACCTCACTTCCAACCCCACCTTTGAAGAAAATTCTAGGCTGAATCTAATGATTTCATTGGAAGAAAACTCCTTCCATTGTGAAGGAAGATTCCTTTATTGAATGGAAGAATTCTTTCTCTGGTGGAAGATACCTCAATTAGCAGAGATTTAGCAGTGGGGAAACTTTGGATCCAGACAGCTGATAAAAACCTGGAAAAGTATGCCCCCCAGATTGACACTTTGTTGGCCTCTGGAAGAGAGGAAAACTATGTATATCTGGTGCCAGCAGCACAGCCAGGCTGTTCTCTCAAGGACATTGTAGAAGTTCACTGCCCAGCCCAGCCAGTCTAGCACCTGGCAGTCGGGAATCAGGTGAATGGACTATGGGGAATGTGTCTTCTCTCTAGTCCACTCAGATAAGCACAGGGACCATCAGGATACCCTCACTCTTCTCAATTGGCAACCAGGCCAAGGCTTGTGCTCATGTAGAATCCTGTTTCCTGCCATCACGTGGCAGGTTGGGATGTTATGTAACTATTGTCAGGAATCCTAAGGAGGCAGCCCACAGATAACCCTTTGTAAAACAGGACCACAAGGAATCTATTTGATGTAACTGAGAACTTGAAGCCAGAGACTAAAAGTCTGCACTCCCCAAAATAAATCCAGCTGAAGCTGGGATACTACACACTTCCAAAGATGACAGATAAGTGGGGAGCTTCAAAGGAATTCCTGACAGCAGCACCAGGGCCCAAAGGTCGAATAACCAAGCAGGGAAAGAAGAGTAGATCAGACTCTAAGGTCAGAGCTCCCTGGTAAAACAGGAGACTGCATGACCACTATTGACTAGCAGGCTGCCAAGCTGATGCTGCTTTATGCTGCACCAAGGCTTTGCCAACTGCAGCCAGTAAAGCTGTGGTGATTTTAACTCCAAGGTGTGTATGGTACCTGGTCTGCCTAGTGAGTTCACCTCACTCTCTCCCTACCACCTCTGGCACCGGGTAAGCAAATGCACAGTATACATAATCTCTCTTGCAAATATTGTTTTGTCATGAGCCATTCCCCCACCCCACCCCCACCACCATTTCATCTGAGAAGGAATTCATGAATTTGCTTTAAAACTGGATGAGGATGGAATTTTTGTGACAACTCTAGAATGTGCTCTTATGGAATCAGTGTATTTTGTTCAGCTGTCTTGCTAAACTCTAATTAAGTCCTGTCCAGGTCTTATGCAAACCCACATTCAGCATTTTAATGTCAGCTACAGGAACTGAAGGTAGCAATTTCCTGTGCGCACCTTTTGCCTTTGGTATGTAATGTTTTAGATAAGCAAACTGACAATTTTCCCAGACAGAAGAGGTATGTTTCTCCTTGAAGGTGATCTGGGAGCTATATGACAAGATAGTTCATTGAGGATGGAATGCACTTTTCTTACATAATATCACAGCTTGGAAAGACATGAAAATCTCCACCCTACAATGCCAAACTAATGAGTGCATAATTGATATATTGTTAATGTTGCCCTGTAGGGAATTCTAGGATTGTTTACATTGGCATATTGCTGATTCTATAATATACTAATTTGTTTTTATTTGAGTCCTTTCATGTTTGTTTTCACACAGTTTACATGATATGTAGACATTGTTATTGCCTACTTTCTGAAAGTTTTGTGACGGAATCCTAAATACCCCTCCTCCCTTTGTAAAATCCGATCCAACTAATTTTCAAGCCAGGACATTAATTTCTTCAACAACAATATTATAATAATTGCTGTGCCTCTGGGGTAGGCCTGACTGACCAAGCAATATAAGTGGCCACTATGGGAAGAAAACATGTTTAGGACTTTCAATACAGAAAAGTGCAATCCACTTTCAGTTTGCAGTGGGGGCCAAAAATGCAAGTTACATGGGATATGCATCTCATCATGGTTTTCTGACTTAATTCCCAGTCATGTTCAAATGGAGACTACATTTTTAAAAACATTCTCCATCACCTTGCAGCATTTGGAGGCCACAGAATGATAATGGAGGTTAATCCTTGCCTACATATGTGACTGTGAAACTGCTTCTGCATGAGGGATTTGGATGGCCTTACCACCTGTTTGCATGTAGTGTCTAATGACCATACTGCTTTTGGTTTATTAAGGTTCTCTTTAAATATAACTTGGTCTGAATGACAGTAATAAAGATTTACTGACTGCATGCAGGCTGATTCCTGCTTCCTCATGGTATGGTCTGGGGCTGTCCCAGTGCTTCCGCAACTCAGGCTGTCAGTTGCCCCACACCAAGGGAATGTGGATTGACTTGCAGGAGGGCATTTGGGGCTGGAATAAGTGTGACACATAGTTGTTGGGTATAAAGAAGGCTGCAGCTTTATTACCTCCCCACGGGATGATTGGCACAGCATGGGAGAGGGAGCTTGACCTAGCAGTAAGCAAACTGTACCAACACCTACAAAGTCCAGAGGTGTTCTGGGGATCTGCACCATTCCCAGCTGGGAGAGTAGATCCCCTTGCCTACTGAAGTCTGCCCTATGGGAAGTAACCTCTGTGGGTTAGGCAGCAGACACCCACCTCATTTGGCTTCCCCCAGGCTACCTGGCAATGAGCCCCTGGCCCCCAGCTGGGTTAGTTGCACTCATTTATGTGCCACCTCTTATGGAGGCCCCTAAGCCCAGGGAGTCTGATCACCCACCAGACTCCCTGCCTCCATCCTATTGAAACCTGCAGCTGTGATGAAATATTAACTATGAAGAATGAACCTCAGACACAGCCTCAAGGCTGTTTATAGATCACATAGGGTGGGAGGGAGGGAAGCTACTCTGTGGTGTGCTAGGAGGAGGAGGAGGAGAACGAGGAGAAGGAGGAGGAGGAGGTTCTTATGTGCCACTTTTCTCTACCTGAAGGAGGCTCAAAGCGACTTACATTCACCTTCCCTTTCCTCTCCCCACAACAGATACACTATGAAGTGGATGAGGCTGAGAGAGCCCTGATATCACTGCTCGGTCAGAACAGTTTTATCAGTGCCGTGGTGAGCCCAAGGTTACCCAGCTGGCTGCATGTGGGAGAGTGCAGAAAAGAACCTGGCAAGCCAGATTAGAAGTCCGCACTCCTAACCACTACACCAAAGAGCCCACGTGCATTGTGCATTGTGCCTTTATAGGTATCATGGGTCCTGCCTGGCTTCCTGTTATGCTGTGTGCACTGCATAAGCACAGTGCACACCACACATGGGCTGCTGGGGCTATTCTAGCCTGCCCGTCACCATGTCAACTGGTGGCTCTGCTAATTCTTTGCCGGGCATAAACCAACATTCCCTTTGTTGCTGTGGGCTAGAATGTGGCATATGTAATGCCTGGCAAGTTTGGGAGTGGAAAATCTGGGTCTTCCCCAGTCAGAGCATTGCTCCCTGCTCCCCCGCAAGTGTCACTTCCATTCTCAAATCTGCCAACAACCTCCCACAGCTTTTTTTAAGGCTGGAATAACTGGATAGCCTCAGGTTGGTGAACAAAGGCACATGATGCTGGGGTTGGTGCTATGCAGCCGCAGATCGGCAAGTAGGTGCATGAGTCTGGGGCTGGCTTGCCTGAATAGTGCGCTTTCCTTCACCAACCACTTTCTGCTGCCACCTCACTCAGCAGAGCTCTATTCCACTTTTGCCCATACCAAGCCAGAAACGAGAGCCAGATTTTATGGTGTCAACAAGGAGTGCTTTGAAAAGGTCAGTCTATTCATCCCCGGAACATGATGGGGATGTGGCTATTCTGTCATAGCCTTTGATTTGGTGGGGGGAAGGGGACTGGGGTGGATTTTTTATAGTGGAATTATGTTGTAATGCTACTCCAGCCTTAAAAAAAGATTGACGTCAGCCTTGAAAGAGGGGTGGAAGGGGAGGGATGATCAAATGCGACAAAATGCCACTGGCAATTCATTGGCGGTTTTCATCATATGACAATGATCTTAACACCGCCCGTGGCGCCGTGGGCGCCACGGACTAAATAAAAGGATAAGGGGTTCTGGGGCGGGATGTGTCCGGGATGAGGAAGGGTCCGGATTGGACCCTTCCTCCGGACAGACAATCGGAGGGACCAATCGGCAGGCGCACAGCGCCTGCCAATTGGTCTCTCCGATTCCCAGCCCCAGCAACTGCGAGCCGCGCGTTGCTCCTTTGCCACCGGCCTGACGTGTTGAGAGGCGCAAAGCGCCTCTCGCCGCGTCAGGCCGCCGCCCAAGGGCCGCTTTGGCTGCCCCGCCTCAGGAGACAACACCTCGCCGCCTGCCCGGGCAGCCTCGAGCAGCTGCCGGCCTCCACTGCACCAGAACCGGCAGAGCCGCCCCGACGCAGCAACTAGCACGGCCAACACCAGCCCCGCTGGCGAGCATGCCCAACATCATTTCCTCCCTACCCTGCAACGACTCAGGTAGGCCCCGCGCACGGGGGAGACCTCAAGGAGCCGACGGGTGACGGGGGAGGGTCTCAGGCTGCACAACCACCCAACCCAACTCCATAGGCACTCCGCTTGCCATTCCGCCCCCCCCCAAACCGCTGCCTTCTATGCACACCAGCCGCCGTCGGCTGCCTCCACATGCCTTCCCGCCTCCTCTTTCAAAGCCCGCTCTTCAGCCCGCCCTTACCAGTGGGCTTTGAAGACACGCTAACAAAATTCTTCCTGCTATTCTATCTTGAGGGGCAACAAGCAAACAGGTTAGGCTCCCGGGGCTGCTGCACAGCCATAGTCTGTCGGCTCCATTTGAGAAACTCCTCTGCTCGGCCCCCACGTGCCTTCCGGGTCCGCTTTGAAGTCTCTTACCCGTTTGCGAGAGCCGGCCAAGTTGTTTCAAAAGCAGCTCTGGTTAATGCTCCCCCTCCCCCCATGCTTCAAGGCCATCTCTCTTGCCTCAGGTTGGACTCAAGAGCTCCACTTGCAAGACCGGGAAGCTGCCGGTTGCTGCTTTTTTTTTCTCCAGCTCTCCGAGCTGTACTTTGCAGGCACCCAGAAGAGGCAAACCGGCTGCTAAGGAGGAGGCGGGGACTTCACAGCTACACGTGAGGAGGCAGCAATTTAACCCCCACTCCCCGGCCAAACAAACATACAATGACTTAAGTAAATCATTAACAGGGAAGCTGCCGGTTGCTGCTTCTTTATCTCTCTGCCTGGGAACTGTAGCTTGCAGGCTCCCGGGAGAAGCGCACGGGCTGCTAATGAGGAAGAACTACTTGAGAAGTTTCACGAAGCCTGTGGAATGTACTGTGTCCACCAACACCTTTTAGCAATCCTGTGCACAGGTCTGGAGATGTCCTGAGCACAGCACTCATGGAGGGCTCTCCTGTGCCAAGTCTTCCTCTCCTGGGACATTCCCTTGAAAAGCCTGGAGGATTTCTGACTGCAGCTTTCAGGCTGGCATACAAGACAGTAAGTTCTGTTCCAGTCTAACATACCCCCCCCCCCAAGTCTCCAGAGAGGCCACCCACATCCACTCCTCTTTGCCAGCCTGCCACCTTCTGTATTGCTGTGGCCAGGAGGGGGATTGAGGCTGTGCTTCTGGCCCAGGGGGTAAGGATTCCTTTCCCCCCCCCATCCTTTCTTCCTCCCTTCTATCCATCCAGACCGTTCATCTCCGTTCTCCCTCCCTTCCATCCATTTCTCTTCTGCCTTTCTTTCTCCCATTGCTTCATCTCCTTTCTCCCCTTCTCTCTCTCTCTCTCTCCCTTTCTCTATGCCTGCCTGCCTGCCTGCCTCCCTCCCGTGTTCTCGCCACTGCATCTTTCTGCTCCCTACCTTAACACCCAGAACTTCTAAGCCAAACACTCACCCATCACACCATGCTAGCGCCCGTTGTATTTAAGCGTACAACGGGCTTCAGTTCCTAGTTGATATATAAAACAAATAGTGGAAAGTTTTGACTGCCTGTCCACAATTTTTTGGGGCACAACTTCTGCGAGCAAACAGGGAGGAGAGTGGGCTAAGAGCTTCCTGTATGATAGTAATAGGAATTAGGGCAACTAGCCCTAGGCCAAAAACCTGTGGGCAGCACAGCATTACATCCCCCATGTAGTAATGGTCAGAGTAGGGTTAGTCCTTGCATAAATGTGTCACTGGGAATAAGGTTAGTTCTTGAGTAAACATGTAACTGAGACCCATGATCTGATTTGTGTGTTTTTACTTTTTTATAAGATGTCTTTCAGTGGTTTGCATTCTTAGCCCCTGTAATGACTTATTAAGTATTGAGATTTAAAAAAAAACATATATAACAGTGTATTAATGTTTAAATAATACCAATTCTCAAAAGCTAGGATCTAAAAAGGTGTATGAAATTACTCCAGGTATGCATGAAAGATCACAGTCCTGCTCTTCCAGGGACAGCAGGGTGCATCCAAACACACCGTTCTGATCATTTCATGGCTGTTAAGGTAGTCAGAGGAGGGAGCAACAATCACTGCTGATTCCTCTCTCCAAATGTAGACCCCCTCCCCCCTTTGCTCCTGATGCGCCTGAAGGCTGGCTGATGCCCATGAAATAAATTTTGAGGTGCTCAATGGAGTGCAGTGGGGTGGGGAAGTCCTGCTCAGCAAAACTTGTGGATGATTGAATGTACTCCAGACTGTCTAGTTTTCAAGTGTGTATGAGCTGCATAGTTAATGCAAAGCAGGAATGTGAGATAATCCATAGACACCCAGTTCAACTGATACAGAGGCTAGATGCAGAACTATATATAGATCAGCAGGCAAGCAAGGAATTTTAAATGCTTTTCCAGCGGAGGGCTGATGATGATGACTGAAAGTTTAAATAGTTTCGCAAAAAAGTGTCTCCATCGTCTGTCTCCTTAGAGTCAACTGGTGACTAGAAGGGGAGATCTTGTTTTCTTGGGATTTAGTGGGAAAGTAGATACATGCCTTCCTGAGCTGCAGATGGTTGCAAAAAGTCAAGAGATCAACAACAACAACACACAAACTACCTCATCAGGTGTTTACCTGTGGAAGTTTTCCTGTCATTTGAGGTACCTCTTGCTTCTCCATGGGGATCTAAATGAATTGCCAGCTTCTGAAAATGGTTCTTGCTGGAATATGCAAGATCATTATTGTGCATGATTTAGCAGCGTATAAAGAAAATTCTATCGGGAGCATCACAGGAGATCTGTAGTTAGCATATTTAGATTAGGAATTTCCTGATAGTTTTCAAACAATCTCTTTCTATGTCTTGATTGGTTCCTACTCCTTTCAGCATTCTTCCTCCCTGCTTACGTCCAGGATGAACAGAATGAATGCAAAATAGTTAGACAGGATTCTCTCTTTCTCTTTCTTTACAAAGTTGCTTCTTTTCACAATAAAACTATTTTATTATTTTAAGCAGCCTGGTGCTCCTTCTCTCACACATTTAAACTCTGCCAACAAGGTGATGGACCCAGAGCAAGAATTCTGGGTGCAAAATAAGAGAAAGATGAGGGTTGGCAGGAATGGGGGTGGTTGGGCCCTGTTTGGTGGCGGGTTAACACAGGTAAGGAGCCTTTTGGCAGGGAGGCCTGTTTGCATACAAGACTCCCCGAGGAGATAGGCCACACAAAGGGCATGGCCAACCCGGCTGGGGGGCTAGGGGCCTGTGGCCAGGCAGCTGGGGATCCCAATGGAGGCGGACGCCCGTTGGCCCCAATAGTCGCTTCCCTTGTGATTTACGCCGTGATGCAGCATGACCTGTGCTCCTGGCTGGGAGTGAGGCAGGGATCTCAAGCATCACGGCTTGATACAGCATAGCAGCCAGACGGCTGATGGGTCAGGCTTCCTTACCTGGGTGTTGGTGTGCCAACCCTCCATTGAGGGTTGCAATAAATTGGGCTGCGGCCAATTTCAATGCCAGACGGAGTGTCGAGTCTTCTTTGAGCTAATCGCCTCCTGCTAATCAATAAAACTATTTTATTATTTTAAGCAGCCTGGTGCTCCTTTCTCTCACACATTTAAACTCTGCCAACAATATTATGGGACCAGAGTAAGAATTCTGGGTGCAAAATAAGAGAAAGACAATTCTTGGTAGGCAAGGAGAAGGAGAAACATAAAATGGCAGTTTCTTGCAACAGTCAGCATAACTACTTACTGCATAGGCTTACTAAAGGCTACTATTTGATCTGGAAGGAGCAAATGAAGAACCACATGAGAGAGAGCTGTGGCTGAGATGGATGGAGGGAATAATGCCACATTAGTGGGAAAGTACATCCTGTGTACATATAAACAAAGAATTTCTGAACTCTTTAATTTCTATGAGACTCCAAACTATCGCTCAGCTTTTTCCCTGTCAATAATTTCCCCTCCCCAGTGATCTAAGTTTAGCAATAAACTCACATCACTAGACGCACCCTCTTGTAACCCCCCCCCCCCATTTATATGATGGAAATAGAAAGCAATAGTAGAGCTTGAACACCAATGAAATGGGGGATCTATCACAATGTGGGTGAGGGAGTGGCTTTGAAAGGGCAAAATAAAGGGGAGGAAACCCAAGGGAATATGTATGCTTTTGGATTTCTTTCAGCTGGGAAGCAAGGCAAGGGAAAACCCAAGACAAAACCATTCTCAGAAAACCCAGGGAAACAGTGGCTGGAAAGTAAACTGAGTGCTGAAAATAGAAAAATCAATGCAGAATGAAAGCAGTCGTGATGCACATACACAGTGAAAGTGAGGGGAAACACCTGTGCATAATAGGCCCTAGTGTATAATAGGCACTTCTTTCATGGCGATTAAATGTTGTGACATCAAACTTTTGAAGCTTTACCATTTTGAAGCCAGTAGTCTTAACTGACTGCTTTAATGGCTCACTTAAATGAATGATCAATGCATTTGCAGCAGATCACCCAAATAACTGGGACAACAAATTACAGCAGCTGCTGTTTGATTTTTGTGCAATTCTTCATGAAAGCACCAGATTCAAACCCTTCAAATTACTGTTTGAACATTGGATTTTAGGTGCACTAGACTTCATGGCACATACATGGGAAGGAGATGAATATTCAAAACTAGAAGACATTCTGAGCTGTGTGACAGAGCTAATCTCTTCACTTTCTGAAACACAAAAAGAGCATATACAATATTTGAATCACTTAATGGAGGGAGGAGTTTTAAGATCCAAAACAATTGGCTGGAATGCAAAACTAATTTCTCTCCTGGATCAATGATCTCCATAGGGCCCATTATGCATGGCCACCGAAACGGCGATTTTGGGTCACATGGAAAACGCAGAGGGGGAAGACGCGAAGCAAACCGGTTATGCACGGGACGGCATGTAACGGCGGCAAAATCCGGAGCAGCGGGCGTCGAGGCGTCGAGGCATCGATGCGGAGCCAAGGGGAAGTGGGGCGAGCATGCTGCTGTGTCGGCAAGCGGGCGCCGCGTTGGAGGCGGATGCCAGGAAGGGCGGCTGCAGCCTGTGCAGGCGCAGCCTTGCCAGGTCCGACGGGCATGGAGGGGAAGGGAGCAAACACTGAGCGACTCCACTGCTGCCGGACTCTCCTCAGCGCCAAGGTGAGCTGCCGCCACAGATGCCACCATCCTGAAGCTGGACTTTGGGGGGGTTTCTGGTGTCTGCACATTCCCGTCCCCTTAGTTTGCTCCCAGTTTGCCCCTCCCCTTGTTTGCTGCGCCATTTCCTCTGCCCCTTAGTTTGTCCCCTTTAATACAGTTTACCCCTCGCGTTTTGAGTTCGTCTTGCTGTTCACACTTGTTTGTATTACTGTTTTGCACTGTTTTATACTGTTTTACTGTTTTATAAAGTTTGTCTGTTTGCATACACCCCCTCGCCTGTGCTGTTGTTTGTGGTTGGGGGAGGGTTTGGGGATTGGTGGGTGATCGGTGCGGTGGCCTCTGTGCCGTTCCTAGATAGGGACATGCTGCCCACTGTTCCCCACTGGTGCTCTGTGCCCCAACTGCTGCCTGCGGTGCTTCCCTGATCCCCCTCCCCTTTGGGCTCCCCGGCCGCCTTGGGCCCTGGTCACCTGGGAAGCTGCGGTTTCTTCCGTGTTTCGCTAACGCGGCTTTTTCGGCAGCGTGCATTGAATCTGCAGCCAGTTGCAGCCGGCACCGTGAGTTATCGGTGATTTTAGTCACCGCCATTCCACCCCGAATGTGCTATATTCCCCCCATGCATAATGGGTCTAGGAGGGGCAAGTGTGGCAGTCATCTCCAAAAGCACTGCCTTTCCTCAGGGACACTGCACCAGTCCTTGTGATTTTAGCCTTATGAAAATCTATGACATTCTCAGCCAGAACCCAACAGACTCCACTAAATGGTAGGGGGGTAGGCAAGTCTTAGTTAAAAAGTGAAGGAAAAACTCTTCCCTCAGACACTGAATTGTGATTCTGGGTAAGAGCCTTAGCTTTTAATTTGTCTTTTATTTAGGGTTTGGGATTGGTTTAGAGACAAAAGTTTATTCTAGGGTGACAAATAAGCATTCTAGTAAGGGCCTGATCCTCCTTTCTTATGTGTACAGGTTCTGTGGAGAGAAACTTTGTGTGGTGGTGGGGGGGGTGTAGAAGTGGTGGAATTCAGAGCCAGTTTCACCTTACATAAGCAATCCACACAAAATATTTTATACTTCATTTTCTGTTAAATAAACATTTGTTGTTCATCTCCATGGAGTCACAGAATCATAGAGTTGGAAGGGACCTCCAGGGTCATCTAATCCAACCCCCTGCAGAATGCAGGAAATTTACAACTATCTGCCTACCCACAGTGAGCTCAATTCCATTTCCAGATGATACCCTCCTCCCCCCTCCCCCCCCCAAAAAAAAAAAACAGAATCCCTGGTCTGTCTGGTCTGAAGATGGCCTGGTCAGACGGTCTGAATCTCCATCTATATATTTTGTGTCTAATCAAATATTTATGGGGGAAAAAGATTTCTATTTACCTCATAAATAAATACAGCCTTGTTCTACCAAGTTTCAAAATGAGAAACCTTTAAGGAGCACATTGTTTAAAGGCAACCCAGTCTTCCTGTCAAAGCTTGTGCCACCCTTTTTACTTGGATTTAAAGAATCCATGGGAGAGGTCAGAGTTGGGGACTGAATGTTTTCCAGTGAACAGTTGTCTCAAGGACCCCTACCCCTCCTCTTTCCCCCCATAGCTGCCATAACACCCCACATATTTTGTACAGTCTTTATCTGTTTTCAAAGTCTACAAAGATATTTTTCAGATGCTACAGATTTTCATTTCAAGATTTATCCGATACAAGCTGCTCTTTAAAGGATTTCCTTCTGTCTTATTTTAGTTCAAAAATGTATTGGGGGGGGGGGAACAAAATATAATGAAGGAATTAATCTCTTTCTTCCCATGGCACTATTTCCATGTTATCTCTGTCATATTATTCATCAGTTGTATTACAAATCATATTCTACTCAAGGTCTTGCGTTAGAAAAATATTTTTCCTCACTGGAAAACATTGCCATGATTACCCTTTTAGATGAATTCATACTTAAATGACAGAGGCAAAGAATGTGCTCATTTTGAATTTGGCAAGGTATGCCAATAGTATTTCAAAAATCTAAACGCATACATCTGGTATGCTGACAGTGTTTTATATGCATTATATTTCTCAATAATAACAACTATTTTGTGTCTTTATTTCCTCAAAGAATTTAACCCATGGCTGAAAGATTTGCTAAAATAATAGTTGGGATGACCCAACATGGACTGATATTTTTAAAAAACGGAATGCATTGATTTGATGAATTACTGTGTTATTTATGTTCCTTTCTATCCTTGTTCAAATTGTTCCACTTCAGGGGGGAGGGGGAAGAGCCATGAGAACTTGACACAGAACTGTGATTTAAAGAAAACTTGTCACTGAAAGGAGAAATAAACTCCTGAGATGCAGACTATTGAGCTTAATGATAAACTTTCTGATGTATCTCATTAGAGACTTTTCCTGCTTTACATGTCTGTTAAAGTAAAAGCACAGGATGAGGATCTTAGCCCAATTCTTGTGAAATTAAATGCTTAAAGACAGTGTCCACAAGTGTGGATGTGACATAGTATCATATATGCCATTCTGAACTCGGCACCCCTGTGCAGATGAAACAATCAACAAAATGGGGCCACATACAGATAGGAGATATATGTACACATATCCGGAGAACACTTAATTTGCAGAACAATTGTAAAAGGTTTTTTAATGGGAGAAATTTCCCAAACAATAGAAGAGATTTCTGCTCAAGTGACAACACTGCAAATACAACTATACCCTTTCCCCAAAATTGACTGAGTCAGCATTATGGGCTAGCCTAACAACTCTATATAACAGGGGAAGTCAAACTGTGCCCCTCCAGATGTCCATGGACTACAATTCCCATGAGCCCCTGCCAGCAAATGCTGGCGGGGGCTCATGGGAATTGTAGTCCATGGACATCTGGAGGGCCGCAGTTTGACTACCCCTGCTATATAACATCAGAAGCCTTTTAAAAAGCAAGGCAGATCAGCCAAAGGAAGGGAAGGGGAGGGATAAAAGTGCCATCAGGAGGAAGAAGAGGGATGACAAATGGCAGGAGGGTTGGGTGAAGAAAACTGGTAACAAGAGAGCTGGAGGAGGAAAGTGCCCTGTAGAAAGGCTGGAAGAATTAAGTACATGATGGAGAGGAGAAGAAAGCTTATGACAAGGGCAAGATGAAGTATGTGACAGGAGAATTTGAAAGAGGGAAGGAAAGAGGATTAATGACCAGAAGCAGAAATGTTCACTCCAAACACATGGGATTTTTAAGAGACACCCAAAATGTTTCTCCAACACTACCACCACCCCCCCCCCAGGATATTTTGTTAAATTATTTTCCAGAGCCTGTTTGCTGATTGGTCACATCACAATCACTTGCTGTTTTGTCATCATTTGTTTAACTTCGGTATTCAATTTTCATTTAGTTGGCTATGTAATGATGGCATTGAGGACAAATGAAGGCAATTCAACATGAGGCTAATGTTTCTTAGATCTTATGGACATCAACCTGAACCAATCACGGATAGAGTACTGAGTATGATTAAGTCACAACACTATGCATTCAATCTGATGTGTGTGTGTGTGTGTGTGTGTGTGGGAGAGAGTGTAGAGGGGGGAAGAGAATATTTAACACTGCAAAAGCTATTTGCACATCATCTGTTCAATTGGTCTTCTTTTCAGTTTCCTAATGTGGACACAGGGGAATGATTATAGCAGGTGCTTACTGCTTAAATGAAGTGTAAGATTATGAGGTTATTTAAGGTAATGTGCCAGATGCAGAAGTCAGTGGGAAGGGAAACAGTCTGGCTTCTTTTGATTAAAGGCTTGCTAATTTTATACTTGAAACTATTTAGGTTGCCATTAGAATTTTTTTGGCAGAGATCACACAGTGGATTCTAATATTTATTGTGTAGGATAGGACTGTGTCGAGCAAGCTGCAGTAATCCAGACTGTGGCAAGGTATTCTGGGGCCAGATACGGTTTTATTTTATCTTTGCAAAAGACTAAGATGCAGGAAAGGCATAGGGTTAGCCAGTGAGCTTCATGGCCTTGTGAAAATTTGAACCTAGGTCCTTCAGATACTATATCCATTAGCCACTGGCCATTGGTGTGCCTGCCTGAGCCTTGTGTTAGTTTCATGTGTTTTACTGGGATTTGCACTGACAGATTTCAAGGTCTTCAGAGGTGTCTGAAATTGCAGTCTTCTTTTTGAAGTACTTAGTAGGCCAAAACCAAACATGCCCATTCTTTTAGCTTTCATGAATTGCTGGGAAGTATCTGTCAGAAAAACCAGTGCATTAATATTCCTTCTGTCTAGACAGTTGGCCAGTTGGAATTGCAAAGAAACTGCCATAGAGTCAGAAAGGAAGGGGGGAGTTTGAGAATGCATCTACCAATGTGTTTATTCCTTAGTGCACTTAAGTGCAATGTGCATTTTGCCATAAAAACTCTTGTTTGCGGCAGTCAGAGACAGGTATGTACTTATTTCAAATGAGTCACGCTCCACTCAGACCCCTTTTCATCACAGCAATAAGCAGAGCTACCAGTCAAACCATTATGGTAGTTTAGGACTGTTATATTGTATAATTTACAAATAAGACACACCATGTTAGAAAGATGGAATCAGATTTGCTAGTGGATTTTTCTTTTCTTTTTAAGCACTTATTTATGAAAGAAGTACCGTTAAAATTATAATCTCTTTAACTCTGACAGCTTTCCATATCTGTCATGCTGAATTATTTTATATAACCATTAATATTTTCTACTTGAGTCATAAAGTAGCTTTCATTTATTTGGTATACAGTCCCATACACTTTATTCCCCTTTTCCCCATGAAAGGAGACTTAAAGTACGGAACAAAATTCATACAAAGTTAAAGTGTAATATCAGTTGTATTAAAGCAAGGGCTGAAAGGTTTATGTATGTATGTATGTATGTATGTATGTATGCATTTATTTAGGACATTTCAATGTCATTGGTTTAGCGTTCTCAAAGCAGCTTATATATATATATATATTTAAAAATCACAATATTTAAAACAAACCATAACATAAACAGCATCAAAACTATCCATTAAACTGAAGCAACTTAACTGGTTGGAATGGCAGATTAATTGGTTGGAATGGAGATTAGTTAAGTAAAACCTGAATGGGTTATTTATCAGAGTCTAATTTAAGAGCATACTGAAGCTTTAGGTCTCAGATTAGTAGTCATAGCAGTGATCATTTCCACACTGGAGGCTTCACTCTGGACTGCAGACTAGTGCTTTAGCTGGGGCCAGTTGCCCTGCTTCTTCCTGTTCCTGCAACAAGGGAGCATTTGGCCTGGTTCACCTTGTCTGCCCTGGATTTGGGCTCCCACGCAGGATCCAGGGTAGCGGAGTGCCCAGTACAGAAATTAGCACTGTAGTAGTACAACAATATTTGAGTCCAATAGAACCTTTAACACCAACAAAGATTTATTCAAGGCATGAGCTTTTGAGTACATGCACTCTTCTTCAGACAATGGAACAAGGATCATAAGAATCTGTAAGAATCCTGCGGAGCGGTATTAATAAAGCAGTAAGGAATAAAGGGGAGGAGAAAGGGCAGGCTCTGTCCGTGATAAAAACTTGGAGGGCCCAATCGAGAGCCACTTTGTGGTTCCCGATTGGTCCCTCCGAGTGTCACTCCAGAGCCAAGCGGCCAATTGGGAGCCGCATGAAGTGCGGCTCCCCATTGGCCGTTTGGCCCAGCCTCACCTGTCCCAGCCGGGGACTTGCCGTGCAGAAGAAGAAGCCTTCCAACACAGTGAGTCCTCCGGCTGGCTTCTCCTCGCCCTAGGGAAAGGAGCAGGGACGCCGTTTCGAAGATGCAGCATCCCTCGTCCTTTCCCACCCGGAGTCGGTTCCTGCTCCTTTCCCGCCCCCATGCTGCCACCTTGGGGGGGGGGGAACGGGGGCCCACAATCCAGTTGCAGGGCCATGGCATCCAGGACACCATGGCCCTGCTCCTCTCATGCCCACCAGCCGCCCCCAAGGCCCGCACAGCCCGCCAGGATCCTCCCGCCGCACCCCACCAGCCCCGGGAAGCGTTCACCATGCGAAAGCTTCGCTGGGGACAGCTCCTACCAGACAGGGCTGCTCACGCTGTCCCGAGCCTCCCTCCACCCCACCCCCGGCCCTTGGAAGCCTGCTCCGGCCCCCACTCCCCCAACGAGGCCCTTGCGGCAGCACCACGGCCACGGAGCATACACGCCGCACCCCTGCTGGGCCTCCCCACCTGTGCTCTCTCCACGGTGCCGCCGAGAACGCTGCACTCGCCCATGCAGCTTTCTGGTGGCGACTCTAGAGCAGAGAAGGTCATGAACAGAGATATATTATGACATGAGCAAGTTTGAAGGCCAGACTATGGAGTTCTGTTGCCATGAGTAATTTGTACTACAGTTAGGATCAGACAGGAAATTGATTTAAGGAGACTTTAAAAGCAGAATGGAAGAGTTGAGGTGCAAGCCCAGAAGACAGGATTTGACATGGATGCACTAGTTAAAGGGAGAAATCTGAACAGGACTAGAGTTTTGTTGAGCGGCTAGAGTGGAAAGGTAATAGTTTATTGGGGGGTGAAGGATGGGTGAAAAGAAATGTGGAATGGACTGATAAAAGTCTTAGAAAAGGGAGATCTACAAGAAGAGGGTGATGATGGGAGAGAGAGATACTGGAGTGGAATTAAGGTTGCCTGTTTATTTTAGAAGACTACATTGGTTCTGGTGTGTTACTGCATATGATGTAAAATAAAGAACTGCAAATTAGATATCACGTTTCAAACTACTACATAAAAGACAAAACTATTCCATCGGACTATGACTGGACTGAGACCTACAAAATGCCATCAACAGCTGGCCTCCTACACACACACAAAATGTGTGTCCAGATCTTGCATATCTGATGGTTATGAAATATACGTGTCATGTAAGCAAAACCTGCTGTCATTAATTATGACTTTGCTTGTATCCAAGGTCAAACTTTTTTTTTTTTTTTGGCTGGGCATGTTATAGGATATGCTTCATGCAGGCTAAGGGAGGCTTCTAGCTGTGATGAAAAGGGCATTCAGAGCTCATACCTGATATTTGTTCTCTTGCTACTGCAGGAAACAGGAGCATGTTTTTTTGCCCTTTGAAAGACTAGAGGGCAGCTGTTAGCAGAAGACGGCACTCTGGGAACCCTGCTGTGCATGTTCTATCACTAGCTTATTTCATCTGCTTTAGGTGTACATCAGCTAACCTATGAGACAATATAATCATTGCCAAACCCTTTTGATGTCTCTAGATGGCAGGCAGGCAGGCAGGCAAGATGAAAAAGCAAGGTGAACTCCTGTTTGTTTGGTCATTAAACATCGCAGGCTGCTAGGTTTAGCATGCTACTTTATAGACCACTTAGGCAACTATTAACCTTGCATTTTTCACTTTTGTTCCCTGATATTAACAGTGGGTTTCTTTTTTCAGCTATGAAGGATCAAGTAATGATTTTTTTTCTAAAACAATCTGCTGCTTCCATAATTTTTCATGTTCCTGATGCCTGAGAGCGAAGATAGATGTAACTGGCCTCCAAACAGTACAACTGGCCATGCTCACTTAAACTAGTTCAGGGAAAAGTCTGACCAAAGTGGATACCTATTGGCTAGTGTCTGTAACATCTCCCAAACAGCAAACAGATTCTGTGATTAAACTCTGTAAGTCATTTGGAGAGGTGAAAAATGAATATATATATTCAGGTAAACACATGTGCGGTTCTCAGAAAAGAAAGCATACAACTGTCCTCATGTGGAAGGGTGGAGAGAGCATGTTTACTGATGTAACTCTTTGCCGTGGAAAGCAACTCATCAGTTAACATTGTTTTGGAACACAAATTGCCAGCTGGATTAATACTATCATAAGTACAACCAATTAACCATTTCACTTTCTGAGAGAGGAAAGTGAGGACGTTTGTCTATGCTGACAAGAGCTAGTTTGCGGAAAAGTTGTCCAGAGGGGATCCCTGTTGGCTATTTTGTAGGTGAAGAAGTACCCTGAGATCAGCCTTCAAATGCTATGACTGTCTTTGTTTTAATGCGCATTCTGGTTACGATACAGGAAGACTTCTTGCATTGTTTTTTTGTTTTAAAAATGCATCTCTTTCCCCAGAATATAGATTGTGCTTTAGCTTCAGAGTGACCAGCAAGATTTGTATCAACACAGAGTCAGTGGCAAAGTAATAGGAAGACAATACTGAATTTGGAGAATGAAAGATGATAATGACTAAATGAGCAGTGGGAGATTCATTAAAAACAACACACCAAAACAAATATACTGCCTCAGTATGGACATAATTCAATTCGATTTTCATTGGAGCTTCCCAAAATTTCATTTTCCTTTAGGTTTGGACAGAAATTAGTGTTCCATATCCTAGATATTTCAGCTAGCTAATCAATGCAAATATCTAACATTTAGTGTACATGGCATTAGAATAGAAACATTAATTACCATGTTAAACAGCAAAGATTTCCTCTCTTCTGTCCCTTTTATTGAGCCTCAGTTCTAAATTTGGACAAAATACAATGCCTACCATATTATCTGGCCTACTTCTTCACATAGGCTTTATTCCACATGGTAAAATTGTTGCTCTTGAGTATGCACTTTCATAGAATCATAGAATCATAGAGTTGGAAGGGGCCATACAGGCCATATAGTCCAACCCCCTGCTCAACGCAGGATTAGCCCTAAGCATCCTAAAGCATCCAAGAAAAGGGTGTATCCAACCTTTGCTTGAAGACTGCCAGTGAGGGGGAGCTCACCACCTCCTTAGGCAGCCTATTCCACTGCTGAACTACTCTGACTGTGAAAATTTTTTTCCTGATATCTAGCCTATATCGTTGTACTTGAAGTTTAAACCCATTACTGCGTGTCCTCTCCTCTGCAGCCAACAGAAACAGCATCCTGCCCTCCTCCAAGTGACAACCTTTCAAATACTTAAAGAGGGCTATCATGTCCCCTCTCAACCTCCTTTTCTCCAGGCTGAACATTCCCAAGTCCCTCAACCTATCTTCATAGGGCTTGGTCCCTTGGCCCCAGATCATCCTCGTCACTCTCCTCTGTACCCTTTCAGTTTTATCTACGTCCTTCTTGAACTGAGGCCTCCAGAACTGCACACAGTACTCCAAGTGTGGTCTGACCAGTGCCGTATACAATGGGACTATGACATCTTGTGATTTTGATGTGATGCCTCTGTTGATACAGCCCAAAATGGCATTTGCCTTTTTTACCGCTGCATCACACTGCCTGCTCACGTTTAGTTTACAATCCACAAGTACCCCAAGGTCTCGTTCACTGAAGCTGTCCTTATGTGTACCTGGGAGGGATATAATGCATTTACAATGTCACATGGGCTACAAAAAAAGATTCCAGAGATTGGCCATATGGAATAGATGAGTGTTAGAAAAATGCTGCCTGTGCTGCCTGTTGTCTGAGAAAGGAATGCAAATGAATGTTAGTGCATGGGTCAGAGGCGGATAGTATTTCAAAGAACTTGCTTCACCTGGGTATAAAATCCAGAGATCGTGAAAGCAAAGATGGTGCCTTCAGTTAAATGATCTGAGGTATGAATCATCATACCTCATCACACTACTGCATCACACTACCTGCTCATGTTTAGCTTACAATCCACAAGTACCCCAAGGTCTCGTTCACACACAGTGCTACCTAGAAGTGTATCCCCCATCCAGTAGGCATGCTTTTCATTTTTCTGACCCAGATGCAGAACTTTACACTTATCTTCATTAAATTGCATCTTGTTCTCATTTGCCCATTTTCCCATTGTGTTCAGATCTCGTTGAACTCTGTTTCTATCTTCCAGAGTATTTGCCAGTCCTCCCAATTTGGTGTCATCTGCAAACTTGATGAGTAGTCCCTCCACCCCCTCATCTAGATCATTAATAAATATGTTAAAAAGTACCGGGCCAAGCACTGAGCCCTGAGGTACGCCGCTACTCACCTCTCTCCAGTCTGATGAAACACCATTGACAACAACTCTTTGAGTGCGGTTCTTTAACCAATTCCCTATCCACCTGACTATCTGAAAATCCAGATTGCAGTCCTTCAATTTATCCATCAGAACATCATGGGGAACCTTGTCAAAAGCTTTACTAAAATCCAAGTAAATGACATCAACCGAATTTCCCCGATCTAGCAAACCTGTTACTTGGTCAAAAAAGGAAACCAGGTTGGTCTGGCAGGACCTGTTGGAGACAAATCCATGCTGACTTCCTTGGATCACCAAATTGTCCTCCAGATGTTTGCAGATCGCTCCCTTTAATATCTGCTCCATTATCTTCCCCACAACAGAGGTCAGACTCACTGGTTTGTAGTTTCCCGGGTCATCCTTCCTCCCTTTTTTGAAGATCGGAATAACATTTGCTCTCTTCCAGTCCTCCGGGACATCTCCAGTCCTTAAAGAGGTTCCAAAGATGATGGACAAGGGCTGTACAAGTTCTCTGGAAAGTTCTTTGAGTACTCTCGGGTGCATTTCATCCGGACCAGGGGATTTGAACTCATCCAGTGCAGCTAAATGCCTCTTGACAACTTCTCTATCCATGTTAACCTGCCACCCAGACACTGTCCTTTGGCTATGGCCATCTCTAGATGTGCCTAAACACTTTGACCTGTGGGAAAAAACTGATGTAAAATAGGCACTAAGCCTTTCTGCTTTCTTTGCATTTTCCGTTAGAGTTTGTCCATCCGCACCCAACAGTGGGCCTATTGCCTCCTTTACTTTACGTTTGCTCCTCACATAACTGAAAAATCTTTTCTTGTTACAATGGGCTTCCCTGGCCAATCTTAGCTCACTCTCAGCTTTGGCCTTTCTGATGATTGATCTACAGTGCCTAGTAACCTGTAGGTACTCTTCTTTAGAGATCTGTCCTTCCTTCCATTTCCTGAACATTTTCCTTTTCTTTCTTAGTTCCTCTTGAAGTTCTCTGTTCATCCAAATAGGCTTCTTAGAGCTCCTGCAGTGTTTTTGTCTTTCTGGGATAGTCATTGATTGAGCATGCAATAGCTCCTGTTTGAGTAGCGCCCACCCTTCACATGCTCCCTTCCCTTCCAGCATTCTCGTCCATGGTATGACACTCATCATGTCTCTGAGTTTATTAAAGTTTGCCCTACGAAAATCCAACATCCGCGTCTGGCTACAAGCTTCCTTGGCTCCCCATCTCAAAAGGAATTCTATGAGGACATGGTCACTTCCCCCTAGGGTACCCACCTCCTTCACCTCATCCACCAACTCTTTCCTGTTGGTCAGTATTAAAATATATTTAAATATATTTATTTGGGTGAAGCTTCTGGGTCTTGGTTGCCAATCTGCAGACATCCTAGAATTACTATTAATCTACAGACAACATGAATCCATTGCCTAGAGAAAAATTATTTATTTATTTATTCACATTTATATACTGCCCCCCTCTCCCAGAAGGCTCAGGGGACTCAAATGACTGATTTGGAGGGTGTCCTATATGGCATTATATCATACTGAAGTTCTTCCCTATGCAAACTCCCCAAGCTCTACTCCCAAATCTCCAGGATTTCCCCAATTTAAAGTTGGCAACTCAACTGAAGTTACCCTATATGTTACTTTAGGTCAGTGAATATGACAGAACAATGTGGCAATCAAAATGGGAGTCCATAGCAGGAGGGGAGAATTGGTGGCTCTCCTCTGAAGATGGAATAGAAATTCTGTTAGAGGAGCTGATCTGGCAGAATGGCCTTTTGGATTGAAGCCATTGTCTATAATGTAACTTTATACCAGTAATTTTAATAAAATACCAATAAAGTATTATAATGAGATACAAATGGCAACTCTCAGTCTGTCTGTCCATCTCTGTTTGTCTGTCTGTTTGTCATATTAGTTAGGATTCATTTGCCACAACTAAAGTGTACTGGAATACATACAATATCCACAGAATTTACTTTTTTATCTCCTCTTCCTGCTACAAACCAGGATTTCAAAGTGTGATACAATCATCAGATTTGTTATATCTGATTTCAGAGTAGTCTTCTAGGATTGCAACAGCCAATTAAGTAAAGTGGTGAGAACATACTTCTGCAGAGATTGTTGACAGCTGTCCACTGCAATCACTGAAGGGCAAGTCTTTCCTTTCTAAGAACATTTGTCTTCTAAAACAGTCATCCCCAACCCCCGGGCTGCGGCCCGGCACCTTTGCCCTCCACCCTTCTCTGGTAAGTCTTGGACTCTTAGGTTTGTAGGCAGGGCAAGGTTCGTCTGTAGGTTAGTTTGTTTATTTTGTTTTATGTATAGCCCTTTAGTTACTTCCCATTATCTAGTCTCCCTCTCGGTTCATACAACTGCATATGGACCCCACAAATCCTTAAACTGGGCCTGAGCTTGAGCTGTCTAATTCAATCTCTAAAGTTTAAAAGGACTGCATGAGACAGTCCAAAATAGCTGAGAAGTGGGAAGCAGGCGCTCCTTGATGCTCAGCTGTGTTTTTAAGGCTTTCACAGGCTGTATCGTGCAGTCTCTTTAAAGTTTAAAGGGATTCCACAAGACAGCCATGCCGCACTTCCGCACTGATTGGGTCAGTTGTTTATGTGATATTCATGGAGAACAGAAAGCAGGGGTTTAAAAGGACTCAGAATCTGTTTGTTTTTTTGTTTGTTTATTCATTTTTGGCTTTCTTTAAACCCCATTGAAAGGGATCACAGTCCCTTTCAATGGGTCTTGTGACGCCACAAACCATGAAATGGCTTGGTTTATGAATGAACCTCCCATTTAGATGGTTCATCCATAAACTGACTTGAACCATATTCTCCTGGTTCTTGCCCATCATTTTTCAGGATCTTTATATACTTTTAAAGTATCTGCCCATCTGTTAAAGGCTAACTAATGGTCAATGAAAATAAACCCTCTGTGCCCTTACTACAGCTAAAAGACTCATAATACAACACTGGAAAGATAAATGCCCACCTCTGAAGAATCAATAGATTGAAATTCTTAGGACTATTATCACTATTTGAACTCATGACATGTATATAAAGAGCAGCTGAGTATGAGCAAGGCCACAGTTGACCCAGCTGGAGGGAGGGGCAGGAGAGATGCGATGGCGGGGTAGACTGGAGGCACACTAGCAAGCATGTCAGCAGCAGAGGGCAGAGCTGGGCACTAGTTTAAAAGTGCCACATGCCTCAGGGACGCTCTCCTTCGCCATAGGTGGACAGAAACCCACCCTCCCTTGTTTTAATTCATTGTCACACCGGCGGAAGTGCGGCATGGCGGAAGTGCATACTGGGCCCTGAGGAGGGGGTCTCCTTAAAAGATCGGCTAACACCGAGTGCGGCCTTACCTGGTTGGGAAGGCCAAGGGCTCGGAACCAGGAGATATGGGATGGTTGGAGAATTACCATTCTCTTCCCAGGTGGAGGGCTGTAAGGGGCAAGGGATCCTTCCCGGCTGGGAGAAAGGCCGACTCACGGTGCCTCTTGAGCCCAGTTCAGCAGCTGGACAGCTGCAAGGGGTTATTCTACTACTTGTGCCTGGCCAACCCTGGTTGGTTTGTTAATAAAGCTGTGGCCTTGTTCTTGCCAAAAGTTGTGTCTTTTCTGGCCCAATTTACTACATGCCAGTCAATAATTGCATATGGACTTATTTTTGATATTTGGAAACGTTTAATAGAAACGTATGTGTAAACCAGCCACTTCTATTGTTATATTTTTGCCTCTACTTGATGTACACTTCTTTTTTCTTGTTTACACTTTCAGTTGCTGGATTTTGAAGGCTCTCCCTCCCTTTTCGTTTGTTCTGTTTTTTTTAAAGATCTTTTTTAAAGCTTCAAAGATTCAGTAAATCTATAGTTATATTTCTAGTTGCCAATTAAACATAAACACATGTAGTACAGAAGAATAGACTGGTTCTGCATATGTTTCGAAATCCAAGATGTCACCCATAGAGCTGTTCTCCTTCAACAGCTATTTCAATTGCATATGGTCAGAATGACTGTAAGACTGGAGAATGTAATTGATGTTTTATTACATGAAGTACTCATTGGTTGAATGATCATTGTTAAGTACAGCTCAGCACAATCCTAGGGGAACTATATTCCTCTAAGCCCATTGACTCCAATGAACTTAGAAGGGTATAACTGTGCTTAGGGACTATAGTGTCTCTTTTGCAATACCAAAGCCAGGTTCAGACAGAGCGATATCAAACCTCCTACACCCACATGATTCTGGTCATTCCACAATGGCCCACGAAAGCATACCCATAACATTGTCCCCTTGCTGCAAGAAGGTGGCTGACCCTGGAGAGAACAGTTGCTTGAATATCTGAAGAGCTGTTGCTGGAGGTCAGATCTGGACTGCAGGTTTTTCAGCTCCTAGCTCTCATTTCAAACTTGTACCTTCTGATTGCTACTGCCAATAATTCTAGAAGAAATAAGAAACAAGCCCTGACTAGAAAACTTCCATCCATCTCTACTGAAAAGTACATGTTCAGCTGAATCTATTTTTACTTAAATTGTTCTTTGATTTGTTTCTCTTGGAATGTATTCGAGGGGGGGGGGAATGCTGAGATGTCACTAAGGCAAGCATACATAAACATTATTCATTACAAAATACTATCTCCCAACTGGGCAGCTCCATGTTTCCAGTGGTCATTTAATTAATGGATGTCTAATAGACTCATCTGCAAATCTTACAACCATGCAATTCCTCCACAAACTGAAATTGAGCTTGCTAATGCAAAAAAAAAAAAAAAAAAGCAGGGGAGGGGGGGAAGAGGTAGAGTTGCAATTAGTGATATAGAGGCATACTTGATCTTCAGAGCCTTTAGGAGTAATCAATAAGGAGTTTCCGTTTGGAGAATGGTATGGGGTTATAATCGCAAGGTAATAGGCTTGAATTACTTGCATTTTGATGACCTTTTCTATACAGTTCCAGCTTCTTAATCAGTATGAAAGCTAGAAAAAGTTTTATTGTGCCATAAAATCCTAAGCCAATTCTCAACTAAAACAAAAAGAAATCTCCAACCACCTAAACTGTAAAGCATTGTCTAGTCTACGTAAAAAATTAATAAGTACAATATTAATAAAACAACATGGGAGCTGACTAATATATACTTTCTGTCTGACGTTTCCACAGATACCAGGACACTATTTCATTTTGTGAGACACTTTAAGGCAGGCTAAAGAAATCGAGTGGCTTCGTTGGCTAATAAGAATTCCAAGCTAGGCTCCAGCCTAGTTCACGGCTTGAAATTTATGAGCCTCATCATTAAATTAACAGTAAGGAATTTCAAGTTCAGTGATTATAATCAGCACAATTCGTGGAGGGCAGGAATTTATGAGCCTCATCAATTTAGCAAGGGAGGCTGGAAGAAATGGAACCATCAGATTGGTTGGAAAAAAATGGCAAGAGTCACAACTTCATTTCAGTCCCTATCATTTGGTTTGAGCAAGTGAATAAATACATTTTTCATGAGGATGAAAGATGCAAAACTGGTAAGGAGGATATACCACTTTTACACTGAGGGAAATGGTATACCAAAGGTTTTCTTCCTTATATACACTCCAGCTGGACCAGATGTTACGAAGAATAAATAGCAGCAGCCTTGATTTCCCCCCTACCCTCAACCGATTATGCATGGCAGTTGCCATATCAGGCTACTGCTGGCTTCTTGCACCAGAGCAGCATGCTCCATGGCTTCCCATGTCCCCATGGTGGACCTTTCACCACTGCAGGCCCTGTCCACCCCAGATTAATACACCCACATGGACACAGCCAGGGCAGAAAGATGCCCAGGGCAGAAAGATCCCACCTTCCTGCAAAATAAAAACGCCCTGTTTGGCCCCACAGCACCATGAAGCACCATGGGGCTGACTGGGGCTTTTTTCATCCCTGCCGGGACACCATAGATGTCTTCCCTATGTGCATAGTCTTGGCCCAGCATGGGCGCTGATGGTGCCCACAGCAGGAAAGAGAAGCTGAAAAAATTAGCATTCTTTTTCCATGGGACATCAGAGGCCCTAAAGCGAGCCAGGGCCTAGAGGGTGCCGGGCTAGTGGCAACATCATGCAGAAGCGGGGATTAGCTCCACTGCCATGGGAACACGAGCCTGGCCTTTCCCCACCATGCATAATCAGTCCTCCTTTCCCTTCTATAATGAACCCTCCAAGGTTTTAAGGTCAGTAAGGATAGCTCTGCTTATTCAGAAATGGCCTTCATCAATAGCTTTGTCTGAGATTTGGGATGTTCTAGCTCATGCAATTTATTAAACTCCCTCCTGGCTAAGATTCCACTGCACAATAAATATATATTGGTCTCAACAACAGGTTTTGATTAATATTTCTGATTTGGTTACTTTTCATATATTTGGTTGAATCCCATGACCTGTCAGTAAAAGCTTCTGATGGGTAGCCAAACATTTTCCCAGCTCTTCCCTCCTCTCAGATACCACTTCCATCCCCAGAAACATTTCTGCAGTGAGGTAACATGACCACATGAAGTTCTAATCTTGTTAGTTCCCAGGATGCACTGGGGAAGAGGAAGGAGCAAAATTACTCACCTGGCACCTTGTACATGAATGGAGCTTGGTAGGCAGAGAAGGAAAAAGAATAGCAGGCTTGTCTCCTTTCCATTTGCTACTGTAGCCTCCCAACCTGTATGGCTATCAATCCATGCTGGTTCTGTAACTCTAAAAATAAACTCTAGAAATAAATAGCTTCAGGGGAAGGGGAGAGTCAGGAAGAATGGGAATCCTTGCACAGAACTGACATCCTTTTGTTGGATCCAGTCCATTGCCATGTCTGCTGTCTCTGATCCTCAATTTTAATTTCATAGTGCTTCTATGAATTTTGTCATTCAGAAACTGATAGCAATTTTATGATGAATTTTAAAAATAAAATCTGGTATATTGTGAATAAAATAAATACATAACTGCAATGTTAAAACGGATGAGATAATATCCTTATGTTATCAATTTCCTGTCTGCCCTCCTCCCTCTCCCCTGGCTCTGTTTCATTGGGTGATGTTGTGACAATGGAAAACATTTGCAATTAAATGGTACCACATCATGTGGTTCATCAAACCTCCCATTGGAGAACAGAAGAGATGTCTTACTGCTACTTATGAAATCTGCCAATATTCTACCCACAACATCCTGTCTAGATTCCAAGGGGCTTTCCACATTCGTCCAAAATAGCACAATGGTTACTAATTGAAATCACTACAGTTTTGCATTATGCACAACGACAATCTGCAACACTCCTGAAACCGATCCGCAAAAAGCGCTTCGTTGTAGCGCTTTCAGGGAAATCCCAAAAAGTGGATTCACCCTCCGGAAAGTGCTACACTCCTGCAACCAATCTGCAACACTAGCAGGAAAGTTCTGTGCGTTACCATTGTTGCGGTTTCTGCAAAGTCCCTCCCCCTGGCTCTCTCCTCTGATCTTCCGGCGAAGCGATCGCCGAGCAGAGATCAACGCACTGGCAAGCCTTCGTTTACCCAGTGAGGCTTCCCCGGCTGCAGTCCCTCTGTTTAAAGTCACCAAGCACAAGCCCGTTTGCTGGTTTATTTTCACTTTATTTTCACTTTATTTTCACACTGTTTTCGGCCGAAAATTGCGCCCATGAGGGGGGGGGTTTCACTCGGGGGGAGTGTGGCAATGATGAAACGGCAGCTCAAACATCACCTGCTAGCTGGATGGGTCTCTCCGTTGCAACGACTCAACCCATATTCGTTACAACGTGTGTTTTTTTTTAAACCTTCCTTAAAGGGAAAGGGGCTGTTTGGGAGCATGCTAACGGCCGTCCATTGGCTGCTTGACGGCCAGGGGCGGGACACAGCTCAGCAATAGCGCTTCCTTTCTAGCAATTTTTGCCGAGACCGGAGCCCTGTGGGAAACAATAGAAATGCAACTGGATACAAAGGCAGGTATGCATAACGACGAATTCCACTACTTAAAATGGTGATTTTTCGTTCAGCAAACAATTTGCTACATGGATCCCAGTGCGGAATGGCCCCAAAGATGTCTCTAACCTTTGGCTTAAACTCAATCTCAGTCCATAAGAACTAACCCCTTTGATCCTTCAGGACAGAGTTACCAATCCATGTAAATAAAGGCTGTTAGGACCAAGTTGGTATGCTTGGACCTTCCCCCTCCCTTTGCTTTGAAAATGGGGTGCAAGCAGATGAAGTAAGTCTTACAGCAGAGGGTGATGTACACTGAGTGGCAGGCAGAACACTGGCTTTCCTGGCTACAGAGGACTCTAGGTATATAGTTTCTCTGGCTGCACATCCCTCACAATTGGAGAATTGTAGACATAGGACGGCTTTTTTCCTCGGCTAGATGCCAAGTACTTCCTTTAGTGGTTTGGAGGCATGATAAAAAAGGTCCCAAAGGTAGATATGCTATGTCCCAGGGGATCAGGGGAAATAGAAAACATGGAACCTGTTCTTCTACATTTCCCCTTTTATGAAGAGCCTTGTTCCAAGTTTGTTCTTCCCTTTCTTTGTAGGCACCCTGGGCAAACAGACTCAGCATACACACAATTGCTACTTATAAATGAAAATCCTCTGCATTTACTGCAAAGATGGTGGCTGCTTCTAGAATTTGTCAACTACTGGTGACTTACGTTTATGAATACAATGCAACCTTTTAATATTTATTTATTTACTTTTAAGACGTAGTCCCTTCTGAACATGTAACTCTCACAGAATTTTATCTGATGCATGGGACTAAATTATAGCATATAATGATTATGATGAAATCTGGTAAGATTTGTGCTGTGACCATAATAATAGAGCCTCTTGTGGCGCAGAGTGGTAAGGCAGCAGACATGCAGTCTGAAAGTTCTGCCCATGAGGCTGGGAGTTTGATCCCAGCAGCCGGCTCAAGGTTGACTCAGCCTTCCATCCTTCCGAGGTCGGTAAAATGAGTACCCAGCTTGCTGGGGGGTAAACGGTAATGACTGGGGAAGGCACTGGCAAACCACCCCGTATTGAGTTTGCCATGAAAATGCTAGAGGGCGTCACCCCAAGGGTCAGACATGACTCTGCGCTTGCACAGGGGATACCTTTACCTATGACCATAATAAAGGTGATTGAGATATGTATAGATAGCTTTAAAATGTTCAAATGCATGCATTTATTAAAAGAGGGTTTAAAAACACAGTAAACGGTAATGACTGGGGAAGGCACTGGCAAACCACACCATATTGAGTCTGCCATGAAAACGCCATAGGGCGTCACCCCAGGGGTCAGACATGACCTGGTACTTGCACAGGAGATACCTATAAAAACACTATAAGGCCACAGTAAACCCTTACATACAGTCAGTACATAATCAGTACATAAAATATTAGTAAAATCAGTACATAAAATATCAAATCCTGAAAATCTCAATCTGACAGAGTATTACAAGACCAATGTCAAGGTGACCCCATCAAGACCTTGTCTCACAATGCAATCAATGAATTTCAGTCACCTGTCAATTGTATTTTCATGGAAGTTCTAAATATATTCCTAATAATATGCAGATTTATTCCAGTTTAAGATCACTGGTCATAAACTGTAAAAACTTTGCAGAGGATTATAGTGAGGAGATTGAGCCTCCACAGTTTTGTTGGAATGCTAAAGTTTTTGCCCATACAAAGCTCTTTTTTACTTTGAAAGTTACTTTAAATTATATTATTTTATGCTTCTGTAGATTCTTTCTTTTTACATACCTCTTAAATGTTTGTTCATCTGTTAGTAACATACATAAAACCTTTGACTACTACTGCTGTTGATTTACACTTGACAAAATATTCTTCAAGAAACCTGACATGGCAGTTGGTTGCCCCCATCATGAGCACATTAACTTATGGGGAGGGTAAAAGAAACTATCTCAAGCGTATTGGTCGGTTTGTGGCAGACATTGAATGTTTTCATCTCAAACCTTTGAGTGTACATGATTTCATGATGTCACCAATCAGAACTTTTTTCTAGGTTTCATACTAGCACCATTCCCAGTTTCCCCTCAGGAATCTGAAGGTGTGTGTGAACACAGTGTATAATTAACTCAGGGTATTCACAGCTACAAGATGTTGTGATGACAACTAGCTCATATGCTTTTTTTTTTTTTTAAGTATGTCAAAGACAACTTGAACTAAAGCACAGAAAAATTCCCAACAGAAAACATGACATATCGTTGTTGACTGGTGATGGCGCTCTTCTTCAAGAAGCTACCATTGCTGGGAGGGTGGTGTTGTATTTAGCTCCTCTAAAGCAGTGGTCCCCAACCTTTTTATCACCGGGGACCACTCAACGCCTTTTACTGAGGCCCGGTGGGGGGGGGGAGTTTACTCCTCTACTCTCAGCCGCTCTCTGATCACTATGGTAATGTTTAAACATCCCTTCAAAATAAGATACAGACACGCCACAACAATGAACATAAGGAACATTTTATTTTCATGGAAATTTTAACTCATGACAATGACAAATCAGTGGGAACCCTGAGCTTGTTCCTCTGCAACGAGATAGTCCCATCTGGGAGTGATGGGAGACAATGACACCTGAAGTGTGTTGTAAAGGGTTGGGGGGGATGAAGTAAAGGGCCGGGGGGGGGGGGGGAGAAGGCATCCTTCGCGGCCCCCCTCCAATTAGTCGACGGACCATATATTGGGGATACAGGTTGGGGATTGCTACTCTAAAGTACAGCAGCCACTTCCAGGGATGCATCCAATTCTCTAGCTATCCCTTAAACCTTGAGAAAGGAAGGATAGGTCGTAACTATTCCCATCCTAATAGCTATCTTGGCTTCTTGCCAAGCAGAACACAGCAAGGCTGAAGGCTCGAGTGGAGGCAGTTTTATGGTATTCCACTCAAGCAAACTCAGAAGAACATATAATATTTATTATACAAGATAAGGGATGTACATGAGAGAGGTAGGATACAAGTTCAGCCATGGCTGTAACTCAGAGATTCCTTGCTGTGAAACATGTTTCTTGACAACATTTTTTGGGGGTGCTTATTAAATACCTGTAATATTTCCTGCTGCTTGCTGCACTAAATGCCAGTGACACTCACACAGCTTAGTCCTTGTTCTGCAGGATGTCTTCATTAAATTGCTTCTGCAACTGTGGTGATAAACCAGGTAGCTTTAGAGAAACAGGAAGATTTGTCTGCACAGACTCTTTTTCATTCTTTTAAAAATAGAGATCCCATTTACTATAAACTGTGAAATCCACTGCAGGATTATGATGTTTCTGCTAAGAATAAAACCAACAATTTGTGTATAAAACCTCTTTGTCTCCCAAAACGAAAGACTTCCTTAATACTTTAAACATTTACACAGACCAAAAGCTCATTTAACAAGATGCCAGACAATGTCATACAAGAACCTATTTGTGACCTTCTGAAATGTATTTTCTACATGTTAAAAGCCACCTTGATGGAGTAAAAGGCCCTGGTGCCATAAGGGTAACATGTTGCAAAGGCTCAACCATGTATTTCCTTTATTAATCATAAAAGACATCCCTTGGGACAGAGTAAGTAATTTTACAAATATGACTAGAGGAGATCAGTACAATTTTTAACTCACACAAGCCTGGACAAGTCCCACCAGATTTCAGGGTTACCAATGTGGGAAATTCCTAGATACTTCAGAAAGTTGCCTGTGGAGACTTGAGTTTAGAGAGGGGAGGAGCTCAGTGGGGATGTGGTAGGACACAGATCTATTGTAATTCCAGGAGAACTCAAGGGCCTATCTGGAGATTGACTACATTACCAGTTTTGCATGGGAGTATACCAGGAAATATATATTAAAAAAAACAAAACATGGACTTTCTAAGCTCTCACTGAGGGTGGATCTAGCTTTTTCATCATTGTCCATCTGACCGGCATGGAGAAACTGGAGAGAAACTGGGGGAGGGGGGGGGAGATTGGTAGGATGTCAATCTACTGACTACAGTAGACTTAGAAGAGTATAACTCAGTTTAGGATGCCAATGCTGGTGCCTGCCTTCTAAACACTTCCCTGTGGCCCCTTGGGGACACCATTAGTTTTCTTTGACTGTCAACTGCCTTTCTGGAGGTGCCCCTTTTCCGTATCCATTCTGCAAGTCAGAATATTCATTATATAAACCGTGTCCCTTTTAGTCCTGTCAGCCAAGCAACATGCCATAGCTACTGGACATTCTTCTAAATGGAACAGGGAACAGAAGTATGTTTCCTGTTGAAACCAAAGGAAACAAAGAATAGAAAGAAACAAACATGTGAGAAAAAGGAAATGAATGGCATTTTGAAAAGAATAATTGTTGTTATGTGCGAAGTCGTGTCCGACCCATCGCGACCCCATGGACAATGATCCTCCAGGCCTTCCTGTCCTCTACCATTCCCCGGAGTCCATTTAAGTTTGCACCTACTGCTTCAGTAACTCCATCCATCCACCTCATTCTCTGTCGTCCCCTTCTTCTTTTGCCCTCGATCTCTCCCAGCATTAGGCTCTTCTCCAGGGAGTCCTTCCTTCTCATGAGGTGGCCAAAATATTTGAGTTTCATCTTCAGGATCTGGCCTTCTAAAGAGCAGTCAGGGCTGATCTCCTCTAGGACTGACTGGTTTGTTCGCCTTGCAGTCCAAGGGACTCGCAAGAGTCTTCTCCAGCACCAGAGTTCAAAAGCCTCAATTCTTTGACGCTCGGCCTTCCTTATGGTCCAACTTTCGCAGCCATACATTGCAACTGGGAAGACCATAGCCTTGACTAAACGCACTTTTGTTGGCAGGGTGATGTCTCTGCTTTTTAGGATGCTGTCTAGATTTGCCATAGCTTTCCTTCCCAGGAGCAAGCGTCTTTTAATTTCTTTGCTGCAGTCCCCATCTGCAGTGATCTTGGAGCCCAGGAAAATAAAATCTGTCACTATCTCCATTTCTTCCCCTTCTTCCCCTTCTATTTGCCAGGAGAAAAGAGAATAATAGAAATCAAAATGAAGTAAGAGATGAATTTTGGGGTGCACCTTTAGTGCAAAAGCAGAATAGAAACATGGCTTCTTTTTTTCAAGGAGTGCCCATCTTTGGGGCTCTGCACAACTTTGCCAGCAGCCCAGTAAGCTCTATTCAAACAGTGGCTCCAAGCTGGTTGCCTAGTTTGAGGGGAAATGTCAACAAATGTACAGATGAGGGGGGGAAACACATAAATTGTAGGTATGTTAGCATTTTGAGGGTTCAGGCAATTGTATCAAGAGAAAAATGGGCATTACAAACAGAGAAAGCTGGTTCTCAAGCATGTTATTTATCAGTATTACAGCGCCACTACTTTTATGGGAAAAGGTCAAGCACTCTACCTGGGGACATAGTTACTGTGAAAGCACAGCCTGCCTTGTACACCTCATGTTGAATGGCTCGGTCTTTACTGACAGGAATCTTGCAAGGGAAAGGAGGTGCCATTCATCTCTGTAACTGTAGCAATGCAGGCTATGGTCATGCCCCCCCCCCCCCAAGCTCTACACACATAACTTAACCATTGTAATGATCAGCATTTTGCTAGATGATGATGACAACGATATCATCCAATGGTCATAATTAGGCATGTTGTTGGTTTTGATGTATATTTTTATCCTGCTTTTTCCTCCAAGGATGTGAGATCAGTGTGCATCCTTCTCCTTCCCTTTATTTTATCCTTACAATTGTTGGCAATGTTTCAATATGTGAAAGGGTGAGACACTTGGCTGCTTAAAGGAATAACATAGTTTTATTAAAAAGCAGCGAAGACTTAGCAGCAGCCACCATTGACGCAGCAGAGGAGCAGGCGATGAGAAGACACATGGGGTTTCTAGGGTGGCAGGAAGTGTGGGCGCTGCATGAAAGCGTCACACTCGCCCTATTGGCGCCTGGGTGTGGGATGGAGGTGCCTTAAAAAGTACCATGTGTAAGAGCCCTGCCTTGTGCCAGGCTCGCCACCTGAGCAGCTTCCCTCCCACCCACCCTGTTTTGCTGGCTGTTAAGCTTATGTCTGTATGGCCAGGGGTAGTCAACCTGTGGCCCTCCAGATGTCCATGGACTACAATTCCCATGAGCCCCTGCCAGAGGACCACAGGTTGACTACCCCTGTTTAGGCCACTGGATGATGTCTTTATATTGCATTTTCTCACAGCGGGCGGTTTTGGCATGGGAGTGAGCCTGGTTGGGGGGAGTTTGGTCTGTGCATCAGACTCCCCAGGTTGGGGACCTCCCTATGAGGTGGCAGGTCTGCAAGCAGGGCCAACCCAGCTGGGGAGGCTTGGGGCTTGCAGTGCCAGGTAGCCTGAGTTAGGACCAAGAAGGAGGAGGGTGCCTCCACTTGACACCCCAGGGCTTACAGTGCCGGGGGGCCTGGGGTGGTGGCAAGGGAAGTGGGCACTTCCTCTTGGAACCCCAGGTGGAAACTTCTCTATGGTGGAAATCCAGTGGCAAGGGGACCCATGTTCGTGGCGGGGGAATTGGGTGGTCCCCAGGGCGCCACTGGCTGTTCCCATGGATGGGATCCCAGCAGCAAGGAGACCTGTGTTCCCAGCTGGGATCTGGATGGGCTCCAGGGTGATGCTGGGGCCTGGGTTCTTGTGGTCTTCTGATTGTAAGTCACATTCCCTTTCTCATGCTATGCCAACACTCCTGTGGAGTATTAATAAATCTGTGGCCTTGTTTAAGCCAACATAAATGTGTGCGTGTCTTCCTTGAGCCCAAAATGCCCTCCTGTAAGTCAAGAATAGGAACAGTTTTGTAAAGAAAGAGGAGGGATAGAGTCCTAGATAACTGTTCTGTTGTCTTCATTCAGTCTGCTCTGGAGGCAAGCAGGAGAAAGTGTGCTCACGGGAGCAAGAAGTCTTGAATTGAGCCAATCAGGATGCTACTCTGACAATGCTAAATATGCATCTACTCTGATGCCCCCTGCAGGATATTCTTATGCTGCTGAATTGTGCACACTACAGATCATATTCTAACAGCAACAACCGTGCCAGGTAAATTAGGCTAAGAGTGTGTGACAGGTAGGTCCATGGGACCCAGCAAGCTTCATGCTAAAGTGGGAATTTGAACCTAATCCTCCTAGATTCTAGCCTAACACTACTCCAGTGATAAGAACAACAACATAAACAAAAACTATCAGAAGGATACAGGCAATAATAATAAAGGTAATCTATATATAGCTATCTGTCTTCATTATAGGGCAAAGATTATGTTAGCTTCATTCCTTAAGTGACTGCAAAATAGCTTTGAATAATCTTCCAAGGGAGCAATGATTTTTCCTACTTCAGCTTTCTCAGTGGTTGGTGTGATAGCTTCTCTTCTATTGTGCTGTACCTGCTGTGGCTCAGCTTAAAATGTAGTCTAGCTTATCTTTTCTCTGGGGGTGATCTTTATGCCATGACTTCCAGTCTTACATAAATGTTTTTATTCAGTTGAGACTTTGCATTCAGGTGTATTTTTCTCTGGATATGTCATGGCTGACATTGAAAACTCTTTTTTCCCCAGTTAGTCAAAGAAGAATTCATTAAAAAAAAATCATACATAATTTTTTTAAAGCACACTAGAGAAAGAGAGGGAGAAAGAGAGAGAACTCCTGATCCTTATTTAGATGTGCTGTTCAGAGCCCCAAAGAAACATACTTGTTTCTCATCTAACAGAACTGGCATACAAAGACACTTACAAAGAAAGTTAATATTACAGTACTAAGGGGGAGGGGGGAATCTCAGAATGACATTGTCCTTCACGAAATGTCCTTTATGCAATTGAGTAACAAAACAACAACTGCCAGTAAAGCTTTTAACAGCACATATGCTCAAATTGTGCTAGTTTCTGTTAGATAGATTTGCTATCGATGCGACAGGTCACAATGCAATTTAGAAGCAATTAAAAGGTAATGAATGTGCTGAACTGAAACCTCTGCCTGGAAGGCTTTTTCCGTGTACAGGAGAAAGCAGATAGATCTGTGCCCTTCAGTAATTTGGGCTGGTGAGATGGCAAGGCAAACCTGGCTAGGAACAGGTTTTTGAATGTCAGGAGGACTGTTTGCTGAGGCTGTGTGAGAAATATATTTTTTTATAAAGACTTTTTAATATAAAGAAACAATATTGTATTATCAGGGCTTTCAAAAATGAAATTCTGGAACTGCACGGTGTAATGCTACTGTAATTCATATGCTCCACCATACCTGTGCATTTTCCGTGTGTGTATAGATCACTACCCCTTACCACATGGATTGTCTGCAAAGTTGCTCAGTGTTCTAGAATTAGAGTGAACAGACTATGGAGAGAAGCAATGAACTCTATTTATGCAGAAGCAGTGGAAGGGGTGGAAGATGGGTGTGGTCAAAAACCCCAACATTACATTTCTGCTGTTAAGACTACTTTGGCTGGGGACAGAAAATAGAGAAAAATTGGGACAACTACACTCTTAAAACCCCCAGAAAATCAATGAACTGGCTGCATACTGGCCACCATTGAATGGAAAACCGGTGCAGAAGAAGTCCCCAAAGGTATACAAAAAATAATTGGAGGGGAATGAACTCTGAAAATGTAGGAAAACACCAGTGCAGAAAAGGTCAGTAAAATCCAGTTTCATTAAAATATTTAGTGTATGTGAAAGCACATTTATTTTTCACATTGTTACAAGTCATGTTTTACCTCAGCTAATATAATACCACTTTTACATGATCATGGTTTAGAGGACATGTGGTAGAAGGTATACTGTATTGGCAAATCTGTCAGTTTTTAATCAGTGTGGTGTTTTTATCTTGTCAATGGATGGCTGCATCATTTCTGGGTCTTCACAACTCCTTGCTGGTTTGACAGCCATTTTGAACCAAAGGAGATAAGGCAAGACACAAAGATTTTTAGTCTGCACCTGGGTTCTTTTTAATAGAACTTTAAAAAAAGACCAGCCTCTCATCTGTAATAAGAGCACATGTGGTATCTTTCTGGCTCCCCAACTGGTTTGGTTCATGAGGTTTGTGGTGCAGCAGAACATGCAAGATGTAATCTGGAATCTTCAGGTTTGGATCCACACTTTGCTTTGGAAAATTGCAATGTGAACTTGGGCCAGTCACTGTCTCCCTCTTAGCCTAACACACCTCTCAAGGTGTTTGTTGTGAGGATAAAATGGAGGAGAGAAGAACAGTCGTAAGCCACTTGGGGTCCCTAGTAGAAAAAAAAAGGGCCATAAATATCTAAAGAAATAAATGCACGAACTGAATAGAGGTGGCTGCAGAACAGTAGGAAATTCCCACTTACTATAAACCAATAAACATGAGCCCAACCCCCAAATAGTTAAACAGAGTTGGAAATCCCACTGACTCGTATTGTAATTTCTATTATTTTCCAATAATATAGTGGAGTACATTAGTGACCATGAGACATGTGTTACAAATTTAATGAATTAAAGGTTTCTGTGAACCCAGAGGACCCTTCTGCAGAGAAAACTGCTCGCAGATTGCATCCCTACATGATTTACTGTCCTAGTTATGCTTTCTTCCGGTCATTCTGTGCTGTGATTGGTAATACTGCCATGTGTCTATACAGTTCGGCCATTCCTGATGTAGCCAAAGTACCTGCCCTCGGAGAAAGCTGTTTGTTGTGGCTCTGAAAGAGTCACTGATCTGGGCTTGCAACTTTCCAATCACAAAGCCTTATCAGAGATTCATGCAGAGATATAGACTGGATTTCTCTGAGAGTGACTTATTACATTTCGGGATGTGAGTGAGACATTGTTGCTAATTTAAATTCGGCAGAAGGTGTTCCGTAGCCATCAGAAGTCAGGGAAACACTGATTTAGAAGCTTGTTTCTCAGTGCACATTAATGTGGGGTGGGGGGGGGAGAGAAGAAAGCATATGCTCATTAGCCACTATGAAACGGATATAAACAAGTTTTCTGCAGACTGAGGCAAGTTTTGTGCAGCGACTCTCAAACAGGCTATGTCATTCTGAGAAACAGGAAGATTCTATTCTTTCTGACAAGCTAAAACCTGGCAAGACTCACGTTAGGGTTGCCAGCCTTGGGTGGGGGCCTACCAGGAGGTTTGGGGGCAGAGCCAAAAGAGGGTGGGGTTTGGGGAGTGGAGAATCCTCAGCAAACTACAGTGTCCCAGAGACTAAAGCAGTCAGGGGATCTGATCTCTGTTATCCAGAGATCTCCAAGCCTCACCTGGAAGTTGGCAACCCTAATTCAAGCCTGGTCTTGACCTGACAGACACTCAACTACTATTCAGTTTTGCTCAGAGGGTAACCAGCTTTATCAGCAAGGAAGCTTCATTATAGCAGTGGCCAGGCCAGATCAGGCAAATTTTCCTGACTCTGGCAAAGGCGCTGTGGCAAGGTTTATTTGCTGACCAATTAGAACCTCTGCTTTGGCTAGCATGAGTAGCATTTGCTCCATTCCCCCTCTGCCTTGCCTCTCCTTCCACCTCCATTTACCTGGATCCAGGACTGAAAATACGTGAGAACATGCATTAGGAACTGTAAGGTTTCTTTATCCTTCCTCCCACACCAGCTGTTTTGTTGAAGAGTGATATCTGACAGATGGGAAAGGAAGGTGAATCAGACTGGTGCAGCGTCTTTATTATTTCTAATATCCTTGTACTCAATGATGACATGTTTTTGTGCTTTGTGAAGATAGCTAGTATCAGTCTTGGGGCACCCACACATTTTCCATAGACTGCTGCATGGCTTCTTATAGGATTAATAGCTCAGTAAATGAGGCAGAACTGCCTGCACAGTTAATTAATGACAATATATGTCAAACACTGATAAAATCAAAATGATTGATGGGACATTAAGCCATGAAGTTTGGATTGGTTTATCCTCATTCTAAAGATGTATCTGAAAGAGCACGGGGTCAAGGCTATCGTGGTCTCAAAAGGATTACGAGGGGTCATTTCCTAAATACTTTTTAGCATTTGTCAGACAATGCATTTACTAAATTTTATCATTTTTCAACAATTTTTCAAACTGTTTTTTGTCAGTTTAGAGATTTCTCTGGAATTAATAAATAACATTATTGTGTTCCTATCTTAGTAAAAACCACCGTCTTCTGACATGTAACCTTTAGGGACAATTGTGTGGAATTCCCCCGCACACACATGCACAATTTCACCTTGTTGATACACATGTTTTTAAATCCTTTACTTAGTAGCTGTTACTATGGTAATTACAGGTTTAATATTAAATAGAGTGAAAGCTCACAGCATAGCAGTGGTCTTATCTCAATAGGTTTTTCATTTATTGTCAACCATTACTGCGCCTCTTGTGGTGCAGATTGGTAATGCAGCAGACATGCTGTCTGAAGCTCTGCCCATGAGGCTGGGAGTTCAGTCCAAGCAGCTGGCGCAAGGTTGACTCAGCCTTCCATCCTTCCAAAGTCAGTAAAATGAGTACCCACTTTGCTGGGGGTAAACAGTAATGACTGGGGAAGGCACTGGCAAACCACCCCGGATTGAGTCTGCCATGAAAACGCTAGAGGGCGTCACCCCAAGGGTCAGACATGACCCAGTGCTTGCACAGGGAATACCTTTACCTTACTCCTTTAGATGGAAGTGGTTTCCAGAATCCAACAGCACCATAGGCTAGATGGGAGGGGGTGTCATGCATTGGGTGTCCACTGCCTTCAAGTAGGGTTGTGCGATTCGGCCGCCGAAGCGGCCGTTCCGTCCGGGCGCAGCCAGCGCCGCGCCGCGGGGGGGGGGGAGGGCGGTGCCGGCAGCGGCGTGACAGCAGGCGCAACCACGCAGGCGCGGAACTCCGCTGCAGGCACCGCCCTCCCCCCCCCCGCGGCGCGGTGCTGGCTGCGCCCGGACGGAACGGCCGCTTCGGCGGCCGAATCGCACAACCCTACCTTCAAGGCTCAGTTCAAGATGAGCATTCAATAATGTTCTAAAATATTTATGGGGGACTCTATAGAACCCTGAACAGCTCAAGCACAGCATACCTGACCAAATACTTTCATTCTATGCTCCGTTAAGATCTCCTAAATCAAATGAAAGCAGGCTGGCATCTTGAACTCTGCAAGTTCTGCAGGGCCTGTAAGATGAAGCTCTTCTGCCAGCCTTATGGTTGAAACTAATTATAATGAAATCCAAATCTTGGGCCTTCCTCCTGCCTCTTCTGCCCTCCTTTTTTCTTCTGACACCTCCTAGTACCCATCACTGGCAGGCTATAAACCACCAATTCAGGATTTTGGGCTGATGGCATTGTTTCCAATTTGTGGTTTGAAATTTTAATCTATTTTACATTGTTTTATACGGAATATACTGGCTTTGTTGAGTGTAAACCATCCCAAGACAGTATGTTTAATAGGGGTGGTTTCAAGTCACAGCCAACTTATGGTGATCACATAGGGTTTTCAAGGCAAGAGACTATTAGAGGAAGTTTGTTATTGCCTTCCTCTCCATAGCAACCCTAGAATTCCTTGATAGATTTTCATCCATGTCTTAACGTGGGTTGCCCCTGCTTAGCTTCCAAAAGACTACTTGCCAGGGGAGTCTGGTTTCTAATCTACTAAAATCCCGTTGTGTCCAACTGGTCAGTGTCAATCCAAGAGAAAATAGCAACAATGGGGTTATATCTATATTTCTGATTAGACATGATGAGAAATCAATATTGCTGCAGATTATCCATAGAGACTAGAGGATCTGGAAATTCAGTTTTTGAGATCTGAGGCAGTTAGTTTGTGTTTGCCAAAGTATTGGGGAATAACAACAGACTATAGAGAAATAAATCCCTATCTTTGCGCATTAGACAATTCACTTTCAAGAGCTTTTTTGCTAGCCAGAATGAATACCTTTCCTTCTAATTTAACAAAAGGAAGATTTAATAAGATCCCTGTTTCCCACTGCATTGGGATCACACCGAATGAGAAGGAACCTGCTAAGATGCATGCAATTGCACTTATCTTAGTTCAGATTTTAGTTGCTAACTTGGAACGGATGAATGCTACAACTGCTGTAACCGAACGATTGCCTGTAACTGTTTTGTTTTGCAAACCTGGTTCATACCATATTTGTATTGTATTTTATTTCTGTTCATTCTTTACTTCTGTTATGCCAAAAAGCAGCTACGAGTTACTGGAAGCTGTAGTTGGTGCAGCAGGTGGGTGGGCAATCAGAATGCAGCTGCATCAGACCCATGTGTGCACATGTGCACTGCGGAGGCATTTGGGCAGTGGCGTAAGGGGTGGGCTCCAGGGTGCCTGTTTAAGGTGCCACATGCTGGAGCTCGCCCTCTTAACCACAGTGAACCAAGACAGTTTCTCACCCACCCTCCCTGTTGTTATGGCTCTGATTTATTGTTCATTATATTCATCACAGTTGCGGAATAAAGAGACTTGTGCTGAGCCCCAATCACTCTGCCACTACCCTCCATGCCAGGCTTCACCTGAAGCCAATGGCCCTGAAGGAGGCAGCCATGGGGTGGGTGGCTTAGACAGCAGAGGACTACAGAAGATGGGCAGCAGTGGCATGAGTGGGGCTCAGCCAGCCACTGCTGGGCCCCTTTGTCCTCTGGCTGCCCCAGCCTCTACTCAAAGGAGGCAGCCAAGAGGTCGGGGGTGGCCCTGATGGGGTGGCTGCCAGTGAGGGCCTCCAGGAAGAATCAGATTGTCACTAATTATGTGTTTCCACATAATCTGCGATGATTCCTGCTAATTTTTCGGTCTTTAAGATGCTACTGGAATTTTGTTTTATAGAGTTATGAAAACTTCTTTCCAGTGTGATTGTCTGGTGATCCTCAATTTACAGAAATCAGGATTAGGTAGCTTTTAAAATTCAATTCTGTTTTCTGTATACATTTTCATATTTTTATGTGCCTATTTAACATTTTGGGAGTACTGAGAACTTCCACAACCAATTGACCTTCATTCGTGCATGAGGGGATCACTGGAAGGTTTGACTGATAACACCTTTGAATGTTCACATCTGTTCTCAATAAGCAGCAGAGTTGGTTCTTACATGCTGCTCTTCTCTACCCGAAGGAGTCTCAAAGTGGCTTACAGTCATCTTTTCCTCTCCCCATAACAGACACCCTGTGAGGTAGGTGAGGCTGAGACAGCCCGGATATTACTGCTCAGTCAGAACAGCTGTCAGTGTTGTGACCAGCCCAAGGTCACCCAACTGCCTGTAGAGGAATGTGGAATCAAGTTTGGCTTGCCAGATTAGAAGTTGTCACTCCTAAATTGTCTGGATTGTCACTTGCATTCTCACTAAAGTGAAGATCACAGTCATTATTTTCTAGAGATGTGTCTAAATCTGGACTACCCGAGAAATGATGAAAGGACTTTTGGTGTTGGCTTTTTGTTTCTTAGACTTGGACGCTATGTGGGTGTACTTTTAATACCTGTTGGGAGATTATATTCCTTCTTGCTCACAAGGAGACATGGGACAGGTAACAACAAACAACACCAAGCCTCACCAAGCCTCACAAGGCTTTCATTGCCAGCTATGAAAAATACATATTTCTTTGAACAAACAGGGCCCCCCCCCCTGCCATTGTTAGCAGCAGGAGATCTCCATTTGGCTCCAAAGTGTAGCTGAAGTATAGCTCATGGGTTTAAAAAATTCCATAAGAAGCAAAATATCAGTATTGTCTGTATGGCCAGGATGGTCTTTCTCCATTTTGCCTCACCAGAGGATAGCTGGACAAATATTTCATCATGGATCTAGAATGTTTAGAATTTACAATGGAATTAAAATTCTAATTCTTAATTGAATGACTGCCAAATGCTAGCTTATGAGAATAATTTCCAAGCTGGTTTTTTTTGCCTGTATTTTTTTTAAATGTATGCAATGTCATTGCTAGTCATTGCTTATAGAATAGTCCTTTTCTATCAGAAACTTCAAAATTAAACTGTAATGAAGTGCAAATAACATACACTTGTTCTTCTCTTTAAACAAATATTCATCCCCCAATATTTACCTGATTTTGGTGTTTTGTCATCATTTTCACAGGTTACCTATTTACACAGAATTTACAGTCTCATGCATAATAATAGTCAAGCAAATTCACAATCTATTCTGGATATTAAAAAACCCTTTAGTTCTGTGGCATCGTGGACTGCATCCATTTATGTTCTTCTGTCTCTTATTAGTTCTGTGTTGTGAAACATCCCAATTTTATTTGTATATAATTTGATTGTTGAATGCAAAACAGCTACCCAGCAACACTTTCTGAATACATTCAGGATTCCCACTCTTCTGCTTTCAGTGGTCACAAGCAAGAGAAGTAAGGCCTCTCCCCCTTCTGCCAGATCCCAAATCTTTCTCCCCTGGCTCCTTAAAGTTCTCAGATACTTGAACAGGCCAGTTTCTGCTCTTCTTCTCTTACGCTCTTGCTGATAAAGCAGTTTCCTGAACAGTCTGGGCCTCCTTACTTGGACAAGCTCAGCCTTCATCAGTCCACTGGGATGGGTGGGCAGCTAGATCTGAATCCAAGAGCACGTTTAGTGACCAACAAGATTTTCAGTTTTCAAGAGTCAAAACTCTCTATGTTAGATTGGAAAGGTGGATTTAATTAATTAGATAAAGCAAATTGCTTAATCAGGTACAGTGATCTCTAACTGACTTACAGGAGGGCATGTTGGGCTAAGTATGACAGGCACACATTTGGATGGCTTAAACAAGGTCACAGCTTTATTAACATATCGTAAGTGTCAGCCCAGCATGGGAGAGGAAGCTTGCATATGTGATCAGCTGACCGTAAGAATCCAGACCACAGCAGTGTCCAGGGAGCCACCCAGTTACGCTCCTGGGAATGTGTGTCCCCTTGCTGCTGGGTCCCATCCAAGGGAGGTATACTCACCTGAGGTGCTAGAGAGGCTGCACTCATGCAAGTGGTGCCCTTTATAAGGGCACCATGAGCCTGCCCCACATCCCCTTTGAGTGCAGGGCCTCTCACATCACGCCCATCTCCCCTACTACTGGAGCAGTGTCTTCCCTGTGCATGCTCCTCTGCTGCATCAATACATTGGCTACCAGTAAGTCTTTGCCACATTTTACTATTTGGGCTGAGAACTTAAGGTGACCAGATTGTCCCACTTTTAGAGGGACATCTGGGGATACCTGGCAAATTGTACTTATGTTGAAATTAAAATATATAACAATACTATTTTTGCATTCTATGCATTCTATGAAACGTTTTGTTGCTCCATATAGACTGAGGGCCATTCCGCATGACTTTAATGTAGCAGAAGGCTTGCAAATTGTAAACGCTACTAATTTGCAGTTCCGCAAAACATCGCACACAATCTGCCACACTCCTGAAACAGTCCCGCAAAAAGCCATTCGTTGTAGCGCTTAAAGGGAAATCAGGAAAAGTGGATTCACCCTCCGAAAAGCGCTATACTCTTGCGAACAATCTGCAACACGAGCGAAAAAGACCTGTGCGTTCTCATTGTTGCGGTTCCAACAAAGTCCCTGCCCCTGGCTCTCTCCTCCGAACTTCCAGTGAAGCGATTGCCATTTTTTTTTCTCGGAGCGAACAGAAAGCAATGACCCAGCGAGGCTTCCCCGGCTACAGTCCCTCCACAGAAGTGCTTTAAAGCTCCACTAAGTCCCCAAGCACAACACAGCCCCGTTTGCAAGTTCCCTTTATTTTCGGCCGAAAATTGAGCCCGTGCGGGGGGGGGGGGTTCCACTCAGGGGAGCGTGATAATGATGACTCGCCAGCTCACATGCCAGCTAGATGGGCCTCTACGTTAGGAGGGATCAAGGCATATTCGTTGCAACGTGTGTTTTTCTTTTTTTTTACTGTTCTTAAAGGGAAAGGGGCTTTTGGGGAGCATGATAACAACCGCCCATTGGCTGTTCGTTTGACTGATGGCCAGGGGCCGGACAAAGCACAGAAAAAATCGCTTCCTTTCTAGCAATATTTGCGAGATCGGAAACCTGTGGGAAACGATTGAAACACTAGTGGATTCCACTACAAAGGCAGGTATGCGTAACGCTGAGATTGCACTTTTAAAAATAGTGTTTCCGCTTTCTGGAACCAATTAACAACATTGGTCCTTGTGCAGAAAGGCTCCAAATTTTTAATCAAGAACACTTCCGGTCAATTGTGTCCCACTTTATCAATGTTAAAATCTGGTCACCTTATTCTTGATACAAGACAAAGATGGAGAATGTGGGACAAAACATTTACAAAGGAAAATCAGGAGAAGGCAAGAGGTTATAATTCTTCCCCTGTCCATTTATGCTCCCCTGCAGTTCCCCCCAGCTAGGCTCAAAGACCAGAAGTAAGCTTAGTGGGGAAGCAGCTTTTAGAGGCAAAGGGCTGTCCATCACAGGAGATTTAAAATTAAACCATGGGTAGCCATCATTCAGGCATTTACCTAGGAATTTGATTAAGGTCTTCTGTCTATTTAAAAGCTGTTTTATTGCCTCCTTTTAGTCTGTTTATGAATAACAGTATTGGCTGCTCAATTTTTGTTTTCAATGGATTTTTCAACTTTTTGTTATTCTGCTTCGGTTATTAGCTTTATGGAGCAGGCCATAAAAACATGAGCTGAAGCAGTTTGGGCTGCTGGCTTGTTTAGATTTCCCCCCTTCCATCCTGAAAGGGTCAAGCCCCAGGGCAAGTGACATTTCTTGAAATTAGTGGTCACTCTTCATTTATTGAGTTATTTAGAGCCTACTTTTCTCACCTATGAGCACTCAAAGCATAGATATACAGTGTCAGGATTTGTCTGTCAGCCTCTTGCCATGGATATTTGGTATTGTTATTTGTAAGGTATCGACACCAGCTGTCAATGTGTGGTCATTTGTAAAAGGGGAGAAGGAGACCTGAGAAAATCTAACTGCATATAACTACTTTTACTGTTTTGCTTTTATTTAATACTAGAGGCAAATCCTGTTGTACCCAAGAATACAATGGGAGCTAGGACACATCCCTGCAATTTGGCCTTCCCGAGGGGCTGGTTACATGGCAAATCTCCTGTCCACCGTTGGACTCTTGAAGCCCCACCACGAAACCTCAAGGAACATTCCTGACCCAGGGGTCACCAACCTCCAGCTGCAGCCTGCCTCATGCCCTCCCCCATGTCCTCTGAGTTGAAAGAAGCCAGGAGGCCAGGGCAACTTACTGGCAGCAGGTCATGCTCTGAGGTTGGACCTTCTTTCACACAGCAAATTTCTGAAACCAGCAGGAAGTTGGAGGTAGATAGCTGACTCCTTATTAAGCCCTTCCTGGCTGATGGCTGTCTCCTGATTTGGTCTAAACTAGCTGGGTGGGCCATTCCTAGATGAGGGTCAGTCAGGTAGTGCAATAAAATCAGAGTCCAGTAACACCTTTAAGGCCAACAAAGATTTATTCAAGGTGTTTTCTTAATCCTCAGTCCTTTAGGTATAATGTCCAGGTGTTTTTATTTAGTAAGAAAGGAAATATCAGTCTGTACCTGTGCAAGTTTCTTTGTAAGGTTGAGTTCCATTCCAAGTGGCTAAATGAGGTGGCTTCCATAAGGATAGATTCAAATGAGTAGCCGTGTTGGTCTGATTTTATTGTGCTACTTCAGACCAACACAGCTACTCATTTGAATCAGGTAGTGGGTGACTTATCAGTTTGGATTTTATAAGGTTTTCTGATTTTTATTTATTAATGCAATGGAGGAGCCCACCTTCTTCCTGGAGAACAGGAAAATCCTGCCTTCTTCAGGGTGGGTTTAGATCTGCCAGGAGTGGGGAATGTTTAGGGTTATACTGAACAATCTATGTCTTATCAAATCAGTTTCAACAAGAATAATCATGAACTTTGGTACCACTACCTCACTAAAATGCTTTTGCTGTTATGCCAAGTATGTTCACTGAGAAAGTCAATGGGGATCTATTATTATTATTATTATTATTATTATTATTATTATTATTATTATTATTATTATTATTAGATTTATTTCCCGCCTCTCCCGATAGGCTCGAGGCGGGTCACAACAACTAATCCCATTAAAATTCCCATTAAAATATCAATCTACTAACTAACATGGCAGCTAAAAATCCCATCCCTCCCCCAATTATTAAGAGGTGAAGAGGAAAGGATAGGGGAGTAGCGTACACTCCAACTCCTAGGGGGGGAGCGATGTCCCTGATTTGCTGACCCCAGCCTCAACCATAGACCTGGTGGAAGAGCTCCGTTTTACAGGCCCTGCGGAAAGTTGACAAATCCCGCAGGGCCCGCAGATCACCCGGGAGCTCATTCCACCAGGTAGGGGCCAGGACTGAAAAAGCCCTGGCCCTGGTCGAGGCTAGGCGCCTAATATAAAGGACTGAGTTCTCAAAGCTGTTTGTAATACAGCCCATGGAGCTTGTTCACCTGTATGGCCCACCTGTGCACAGCTGCTCTATTTACAGGCGCTCTGAGGCCAGGTCCTCTGAGAACCTTGATTTATTTAAACATTACAAAAATCCCTGAATCACATTTTTGAGAGTGCTCAAAATTTATATCTGTAGATCTAGATATAAACTTTGAGCACTCTCAAAATGTGATTCAGATACCCATATATACAGTTAAAATGTAATGTTAAAAGATGCAAATATTAAAGTTATTCTGAAAACAAACTCTACAGTTCCAAAAACAGCAGAGAGACCATTTAAAAAGTCATGAAATCAGAGCACCATGACATTCAAAAATAACAGCAAAGGGTTTTACAATGCAAGTTTTTAAAAAAAACTTTTAAGTTGATAACAGCAGTTACATAGGAGATGGGGGATCACTCAGAGGGAGTTCCAGAGAGTGTTCTCCTGTGCATTAATAGCTTGCAGCATTTAAAATATTGTTGAATATTTCTGTCTCTGGATTAGTACGCATAAAATTAAGCTAGCACTGGGGAAAGGAAACATTGCATTAAGGGTACCTGAAGAATTATGCAGGCATACAAAAGCTTGTACCTTGAATAAAACATTGTTAGTTTTAAAAGTGCCACTGGACTCAAACTTTATCCTGCTGCTTCAGACCAACAAGGCTACTGTAGGGGGATCCTCTTCAAACTTTGGTGGGTCCTACCTACTGCAGAGAACCAATCACATTGATGCCAAATGATTGAAAAAGGAAAGGACCTATTTGGAAACATTCCAGAGATACATCAAACTAGAGAATCAATACAGATATACTGTGTGACAGAAAGCAAAGGGGGACCCTCGTCTATTCCCATCTCCCCCTGTAGTTGAGAGACGGGTGAGGTTCAGGTTAGTTCTAATTCTCTTGGAAGGTACCTTGCCCACACACACTGTCAGAGTCCTTCTGGATGGAAATTAGGATCTGTGAGAATAAGGCTTCCGGTCTAAGAAACCATTTCCATTTATAACCAGCGAGGCGTCTCTGTGGTGTCGTAGCCGGGCAATAGAAAAGAAAAGATGTGTAGTCCTGACCATAGTGTTGCTTTAGCATGAGCCGGGCAGGAAGAGACTAGGCACTTTGATGTCATCATTAAACTGGCCTAGGAAGGCTTGACAATTTGTGGTCAGGCTTGACATCATGCTGTTTGTCGTGGGGGAATAATCATGAGTTCACCCTGTCCTTACAGCTACCCACTTGAATCTAACAGCATTAATGTCTATGCTTCTGTAGGACAGTCTGTCATACTATAGCATGGTCAAGAAACAGAAATCAATATGGAATGAGACTTCTGATTGGCTTGGGTCACTCGGGTCATAATGTTGTATTCATGTGCACAGTTTTTCTTTCTCCTGTATCAATGATTGGTTAACTCTGGTCCTGTGGGGAGAAGCAACATGCAGCTCTTGTTGCTCAATGCAATGACTCATGTGATTCATGCTGGGTTGGGTTATCCTGATCCAACTCCTGTCACACACAACATCAGGGAACTAACATTCTGAAGACCCGAGTGGCCAAATTTAGCTAGGGTTTCCCACAGTGGGTTGGGAGATTTAGGAGTATAGTCTGGAGAGAATCTGGATTGCAGAGGAGAGACCATGGTACAGTGTCATAAGCCCAACCCAGCATGGTACAATGTTATAGTTCCAACCCTAGAAAGCAGCCATTTCCCCCCAGAGGAACTGATCTCTGTAGTGTGAAGATTCTGAGAGATCCCCAGGCCCACCTAGATATTGGAAACCATAGATGTAGCTCATGAGCATGGTCCAGAGAAATGAGGAACATCAGCCTTCTCTCCTGAGCCATTTTCCCAACCCAAGAATGCTGGGGGTCTGTTTGCCTGGCTGTGGAACTCCCCATGGCTTGATTGTGAGATGTGGTGGCCCACAGCGTGTCTTTCCTCACAATGAAAAGGCCTTAGGCTTTCTTCATAGAGAAGGTGCACCAATCCCTCGAAGTGTGCCCACTTGTATGTTGGAACCTACAAAACTCCAAGACAACAAGCTTCTCAGCAGCTTGAGTGCCCAAGAGTAACCACACTTCTAGTGATCCTTTGTGTTTCAAGAAAGTATTGACCACCCAGTTCAACTTGGATTCATAACCAGTACAATCCCAGACTCCTGGGATCTTCCAGTTCAGCTAGATAAAATAAAGAAAAATCCATTTATGTTCAGTTTTGGGTAAAAGCCCAAAGGGACAATATTCTGTAAACTGCCCGTCTACATTTAACAAAAGCTTCCACAGTGAATCTCAGGAGAAGAAAGCTGACCCTGATTTTGGCAGGAAAGGTCAGGGCAGCAGCTTCTGTATAAATCTTATCTATAAGGCTAAGGGAAAGAAAAGTCTGCAGGGGTTCTCGGTCTTGTTTCGGCATTCTGTTCTGTGACACAGAATAACGCCATGGTAACCCTATTTAATGTGATGTGCCATCAATTTTTATTAAAGCAATTTATTTCCACTGCCCGTGGAAACAGGCTGAAATTCTATTAAGTGGAAAGCATTTCCGAGGTTGTAGATGGTTTACAAATATAGGTATCTCAGAGTGAGCCTTTTACTCACATCAAAGGTTATCTTCAATGCTCAGCGATAGTGAATAGTCAGCACAGCAGTCACCAGTTCTACAAGATGGAAACTAGGGGAAATGTTCCATCATCTGGGAAACTGTCATTCTGACAGGAGAGACTAAACTGAACTGTGCACCACAGACCTTGAAAACTGGCAAGAGTATGATGAATGGAAAAGGCTTAGGGCCATTTTATACATTCGGAAGAATCTAGTGAGAAAACTCTTCCCATAATGCACCACTACTCAGGAAAGTATGCACAGTTCTCTTCTCCTTCTCTGCAATCCTATGAGTCAGAGAAAGAGAGAGTGAAAATGAGAACATAATAGCTTGATGTGCATTTGAATCTAGATCTCTCCTGAATTATACTTTGGCCATTTGATAAGAGCACCACTACCAACTTTCTGAACTTTTGGCAGTAGCAGATTGTCATGGATGAAGAGAACAGTTCTGGTCTACACTGTTGCTACAGATACAGGAGTTTTGTATTCCTTCCCATCTGGCTAATTCAGAGCCAGAGGATTTTGGGATTGCCATTAAAAAAGACTTTAGGGGATCAGCTAGTTCCTACCAGATTCTCCTTATCTGAACATACCACCTTGTCAGACAGAACTAAACTTCTATGCACTACAGCAGCTTTTACCTGTCTCTTGAAAATGACCCTGGAGGCAGCTGTAACCCTAGAAGTGAGACAATAAAATCATTAGCATAATTACTTTGCTCTGGGAAAAACTAGCCTCTTTTTCCCCTCCACAAACTGGATGAGCTATGTATGTTGCCCCAAGTGCACTGGAAAAACAGAATAAAATCTAATAAGCATACATCTCACAATCGCATATGTAATGTTATCATTAATGAGGAAGACCATGTTTAACCATGTTTGGGTGTAACTAAGCTTTTATCTTTTTGCTTAGGTTTGCACCAGATCGGCCCATTATGCACGGAGGGGAAGGTCCTTATTCGGGGTGGAATGTCGTTGCCTAAAATCACCGATAACGCACAGCGCCAGCTGCAACCGGCCGCAGATTCGGTGCAGGCTGCCGAAAAAACCGCGTTAGCGAAATGCGGAAGAAAGCGGAGCTTCTGGGCAACCAGGGCGCAAACAGAAGCGGCACCGGAGTTGCCGCATGCATAATCGGTTACTCTGGGTTTTGCCGCCCTTGTGTTCCATCCTGTGCATAAGTGGTGTGCTTCACTCCTTCCCCCTCTGCGTTTTCCACGTGACCCAAAATCGCCGTTTTGGTGGCCGTGCATAATAGGCCATCCTGTCACTTAGCCTTCCTTCCAATCCAGTAGATGTGCAACAGAAAATGTGCTATTGATTTATGTTGACATTTTAATCCCACTTTTCTCTCCAATAGGGAACCCAAAGCAGCAACATTCTCTGTTCCTCCTTTGTATATTCATACCCTGTGAAGTAGGTCAGGCTGGGAGAAAATGCCCAGAGGTGAGCTTCCATGGCAGACTGAAGATTCAAACTTGGATTACCCTGATCCTAGTTCAACACTGTAACCCCTATAGAAAACTGACTGGCTCCTTTTGAAATTTAGCATTCTCATTATCATCAGTTTGGCAGGGGATATAATCCAATCCTTCCCTACTCCTAAAAAAAGCTACACTTGCCCAGTCTTGTTTTTTTTTAAACTGGAATTGAAAGTATTTGCTTAAGCTGAATTGTGGTTGTGCTTGAAATCTGATGATAGATATACAAGAAAAGAATGTGGACTTTGTTGTTCAAGTTGAGTACCAGTTCTTGGAAGACACATGGGTGTCCATCGATGTTTTCTACACTTTCATTTATTTGGTACTCTTTTTGTTCTTAAAAATAAATCTACAGAAGATGAGCTCTTTTCCTAGTTTATAAAATCTGTTTAAATAAGAGTCATCATTTCCTGTTTTGGCAATGAATATCCAAACTAGAAATTTTCAGAGAGGATTATTTCTAGCACATTACTTCCTAGAGCATGACTTCACTGTAATATCCCTTAACAATCAATTAAGCCTGAAAGAAAAGCCCAAGATAGATTGAATTTCTTCAAATTTAGGCTCTTATCTTGCTAAGTGGAGGAGAACTTTAAAATGGTCTTGAAACTATAAAAAGAACTTGAATAGTAATTTGGCTTTTAAAAGTTAGGCTTGTGTTTGTGTACATTCAGCTTCCATTTTGAAAATCAATTGATAGAAATGCAATTGGAGTTCTTGGAAGAGCTGATTAATCAGGTCTTTTATCTCTATGGGAGCTGTTACATTTCTTTCTATTTATAATCTTATGTTAAAAACAAAGTAAGGCATATAATAGTCACAGTTCTCGTTCCCTATGAAAAGCCCTGCTGGATCAGACCAGTGGCCCATGTAGTCCAGTAACCTGTTTTATACAGTGGCCAACCAGCTCCTCTGGATGGACAACAATAGGGCATAGAGGCCAAGATCTTTCCCTGATGTTGTCTCTGAATGTGGAAGTTCTCCTCAGTCGCCATGGCTAGTAGCCACTGATAGACCTGTCCTCCATGAATCTATCTAATCCTCTTTTAAAGCTGTTTACTTCTCTGGCTATCACTATATCATCTGGATGTAAACACACAACCCATCAGCCCTTTTTGGATGGTATGAAGCCTTGAAAGTGTATAATTATCAGTGATAAGCTGTGTTTGGGGGTTTGGTCATCAGTATGACCTGAATCATCAGTGGTATCCTGTTTCACAGTCAGTCATAACAGGCAGTAGCTTGTACACATAACCTTTCAGTACATTGAGTGATTATGGGGGGGGGCACAAAATTGCTGGCTCTACTCCATTGCTATGAATATATCTCCTTTGTTCATTCCTCCCCAAGTTTTACCATGTTCTGGAAGCAGGATTACTGATCATTGGGGAAGGAGCATAAACATAGACACATGGTCATCAGCAAATTATCTGGGGTGGCAGCCAGCAAACTCTTATCTATTCTCTTTCTCTCTACATGTTCAGTCAATGGGCAGAAAGGTCATGGACTAGATGTCCCAATGGCCTCATTCAGTTTAACAATATTTTCTTTGATTTGCTTTGTTGGAAACCCAACTACCAAATACTAGAGCTCATATTTGATGTCCTCTCTGCAGGTATCAGCAAGATCTCACATTCATCATAGAATCATAGAGTCAGAGGGGACCCAGGGTCATCTAGTCCAATCCCCTGCAGAATGCAGGAACTCACATCTATCTGCCCCCCTATGGTGACCCCAATTTCATGCCCAAGTGATCCCTCCACCAAAAATCTCCAGAATCCAGATTGACATTGAGGAAATTCACCTACCACCCCACAGTGACAATTAGCAGTTCCCTGGGTATGCAAGGAAGGGCCACAAGAGACAAACAATAGCACATCCCTTCCAGCCCACCCACTCACAATCTGCCTAAGTTCTTACATTTCTGTGAGATGACTATCTAGCCTCTGCTTAAAAACTTCCAAAGAAGGGAGTAGTTGCTTCATACTCATGTAGTTGCTTCATACTGCTCTGTGGTACACCCTCACTTCATGAATAGCTACATTTTTGTCTTATTGCCTTTTCTTCCATTATACTAGAGTCTATAACTGTCCTAAATATGCTATGTCATTCATCTTTATTATGATGCTTCCAGGAAGAAGTGGTCAGCCAAAATGAAATGATGTCAAAATGGTTTCTCTGCAGCCAAATCAGATTGTTCCATCCAGGTAACAACCAGCTATGTTGATTGTCAAGTTACTGAGGTACGTATGAATATATATGCTTGGATCTGGATGGCCCAAGCTAGCCCAATTTTAACAGATTTTGGAAGCTAAGCATAGTCAGCCCTGATTAGTATTTGGACCATTAGGAAAGTTTAGGATACATAAAAGCAAGCAATAGCAAACCATTTCTGAATGTCTCTTTCCTTAAAAACCATAAGAGATTGCCATAAGTTCGCTGCGACTTTACAACACTTTCCACCATCACATTGAACATATATAAACATATGTATTATTAAGTCATGTTATTGATACTTTTTGCTCAATAATTCTAGCAAGGTTATGGCTACTAAATAGTTTCAATTCAGTGAAAATGCTAGATTCTGTCTTCAAAATGTTCCCCATGATTAATATTTTACAGAACATCCTTAAATATCACATTATTTCCATTTGTCATTCAAATATATACTTCCTGTGTGCATGTATACAAACATCACAAACAATTGCACTTCCCATAATCTGCACCATCTTATTCCTTTTCTTCCTTTGTATTCTGTTGTATTCTCCCTCAGATTTGTATAGCAATGCTCAATTTTTAATCCCCTCAAGTGTGACTAAAGGAAAAATGCCTTGAAATTCAGTATAAAAGCAAATTCCTCCACAACATCGTTCCTTCAACTATTACAGGGCCTCGGTGCTCTGTGCTGAAGAAAGATGTGAAATTGGTTTGCATATACTTTGACCTCTGTTCCCTCAGAATCATAATCCTTCTCTGTGTAAATGATTGTAAAACGTTTCATGATACGCCACGTGGAGGGAAACCATGTAAAATAATGTGCGATTGTAAAACACTGTAGCCAGCCCAGCTGCCTGAAATAATAGAAAGGAGGCCAATTACTGAACCATAATGAAAGGAAACACCTCGCTCAAAAAGACATTAGCTTTCGGAGAGAGGGTCTCCACCTTCTAATAAGGGGGAAATGATAAGCAAATCAAAATGGGAAATCAGGAAGTGTTGCGATGCATTTGTCATAGTGACAGAAAGAAAATGTATTTTAGAAGCAACATTACTGATGCAGAGCCTTCATCAGGAAGAAAGCAAGTGGTGTGCACAAAAGGCAATCATCAAAACTTTATACCTTCTCTCCACAGCAATACCTATTGCTCAAAAAGAATAATACCAACAAAAGCACATTGGAATAACCGCATAGCGGCTCTCCTGCAGTGGTATCAATCAATGTCTCTTTTCCGAGTAATCATAGAGTTATAAAAGCTAGAAGGGATGCTGAGGATAAGAACATTTTTAAAAACTCCAGTTGGTCCAACGTAGCTCCAGTCTTGATTTTCTTCAGAACCTGAGGGTTTAAAACTGTATTATAAATTAGAGGAATACGGGCCAAATTCTGTAAATGGAACTTCCCAGTGTTTTTTACGGGCAGTAGCGTCATGAAGTCACATGCGAACAGAGTGAGGCTTTATCCTCTTCCTTACAGTTTTGCAGACTGCTTTTACCAGTCTTTTCCCCTCATCTGGAGTTAATAGCAGCACCCGAGGGAAGGGAGCAATTTTAATACATGAAACAACACAAGGAATGAATGTTTGGAAGATCTGTTCTTGGTTTGCCCAGTATCACATCTGTTCTAGCCCTAGACCAGATAATGCTTAGGGTTCTAAGCAATGGGCACACAATGACTTATTCAGTTTTTGCCTTTTTGTCCCAGAGGCTACTCTTCATTTGAAAACAAAAAAGTTTTGCATTCCCTTATCCATGAATTTTTTATCTCCCTCCTCACCTTGCCACTTTAAGCTCACCCTTGTAGACCTTTGTAAAGTTAGAGCAGGTGACAGGATGATAGGAGGAGGAGCCATGTTCATTCTTTCAGGAGCTAATCATTTTCTTTTCTGGATCATCCAGAAACATAAAGGACAATGTCCAATACCCCCAAAATGAAATGCCAGGGCTGGGAGTGGGGACCATATATTCCCCATCTGGTTCCTTTAACCCTGCTTAACATGCCATTCTGGGAGAGAAAGTGGCATTTGACAACCCAGCCTCATCAGATCTTGGATGCTATGTAGGGTCAACCATGGGAGACCACCAAGGAAGATTGCAAAAGAAGGCAGTGGCAAATGACCTCTGCTTCTCCCTGGCTTGAAAGCCTACTGCTGGAGTTGCCATATTTTGATTGCGACTAGAAAATACTTGACACACAACATGTCATTCTGCCCAGTCTTTTGCAGAGCAAAAGGGATGGCCAAAATTTTCCTGACAACTATCACTCTATCTTGTCTTAGCATAATATGCTCTACTTCTATATAAGCTGAACTGTGTGTAAATAAGGACGTTACAAACTAAAGAGGTCCTATAGGCAGAAAATACATGCAATACATAATTTGATTGAGTCATGCTTTGCATATAATTTGAAAAGTGTATCTCATTGTCAGTAACCTCTGTAATACATACACAATGAAATCTATTTGAGTTATATGCAAATCCATCTAATTGGGAAAAATCCATCTAATTCCATACTTGACAGCCAAGAATAAAAGCGATATCTCCAGAAAACATGCCAGTGGGACTTGGGGAGATGATGTGAGTTGGTCTTGGGATTATAATTAAGGAAAATTCCCAAAGGGTGAATAAACAGGATTTACAAATGTTAAGTGCCTTCCATTAAAAAATGTAATAAGGAAATGTTTACAAGCTTGTAAAATCATTGTGTGGAAATTTATCTGAATATAACACCATTGGAGAAATGATTGTGTTCTTGGAACTCAGGAGTTAATTTCTATTTTATAGACTCTTCGTGAACCATCTGCCAAAGAAACCTTGGCTGTCAGGTGGCCTAAAAGGACAATCTGGAAGAAATCCAATATGGAAAGGTATTTGGGAAAAAGGAAATTATCTTTCCAAATGTGGCTTTTTTCTTCTTCTGGTGAAGCTTCCAAAGATCCATTGCTTTTGGAAACAATTATGACACATTCTAAATGAAACAATCAGTCATTTAATCCCTCTCTTAATGCTATTTGGCTGCTATTTAATTCTATACACTGAATCAATGAGTTTGTAGTCTATGAACTAATCTGGTATTTTAGTTGGGCGATGAGTGGAGGCATGCAGATTCAAACCTCCACCATGCCCTGATGATCACTGGGTGACTGAGGACCAGATGAATTCTCTCAGCTTAACCTCTCTCACATGGATAATAAGATGGGATAGGAGACAGTCATATATTTCTCATGGGAGAAATAGCAAGATACAAATTTGACATATATATATATATATGTGTGTGTGTGTTTGTGTGTCATTTTCTTCTCCAGTTAGCAACAAAATTAAAACATGGCTTTCAGAGAGTATATCAGCAGTCAAAGATATATGAATCATAGAATCACAGAGTTGGAAGGGAACTCCATGATCATCTAGTCCAACCCCCTGTTGAATGCAGGAAATATACAACTACCTGTACACCCATGGTGACACCAATGCAATGTCTATATGATGCCCCCCCAAGAAAAAACAGAATCCCTGGATTCTGAAGGAAATTCACCTTCTGCCCCCAAAGTGGTGATCAGCATTTCCCTGGTCATGCAAGAAAGGGCTACAAAAGCCAAGCTGAGACAACTCCCTTCTGTCCACCCACTTACAATCTGCTCAAGTTCACAGAATCCACATTTCTGTCTGATGGATATCTAGCCTCTGCTTAAAAATTCTGAAGGAGAACCCACCACCTTCCAAAAAAGCCAGTTTCACTGAGGAACCATTCTATCTGTCAGGAACTTCTTCCGGATGTTAAGCCAAAATTTCTTTTGAATTAATTTAATCCCATTGGTTCTGGTCTGACCCTCTGGGGCAACAGAAAACAACTTTGCTCCACTTTCTATGTAACAGTTATTCAAGTACTTGAAGATGGCTATCAAATCACCACTTAATCGTCTTCTCTCCAGTCTAAACAGACCAAGGACCCTAAATCTTTCTTCATACGTCATGGTCTCCAAACCCCACACCATTTCTGTTGCCCTTCTCTGAACTTGCTCCAGTTAGTCTACATCCTTTTTCAATTGTGGTGCCCAAAACTGAACACAGTAAACTAAGTGAGGTCTAACAAGAGCACAATAAAGCAGTAACACCACCTTGCGTAATCTGAACACTATATTTCTTTTGATACAGCCCAAAATCCCATTTGCCTTTTTACCCACTGAGTCACACTGCTGACTCGTGTTCAGTGTATGGTCTACTAAGACCTCTAGATCCTTTTCACACATACTACTGCCAAAACAGGTCTCCCCCATCCTATAATGATGCATCAGATTTTTCCGGTCTAAATGCAGAACTTTACATTTACCACTATTGAATCCATTTTAGCCCAGTTTATTTTCCCGTCAAGATCATCCTGTATCCCTACTCTGTTTTTCTGCTGTGTTTGCAACCTCTCCCAATTTAGTAAGATCTGCAAATTTAATAAGCACCCCCTCTATTCATTCATCCAAATACTTTGTGAATTAACATTAACAAGCCCCCTTTGGGTGTTATCTGTCAACCAGTTATCTACCTAACACTAATAGGATCCATACTGCATTTACCCAACTTGTCAACAAGAATACAATGTGGAACCTTATCAAATGTTTTACTGAAATTGAGATAAACTATATCCACAGCATTCCCTTGATCCAGCAAGGTAGTAATTTTCTTGTTCTTAAGAGAGGAATGGTCCTTTTTATTATGGTAAAGCTCTTGGGTAAAATTTATTTATTTATAATTGGATTTTTCCTGGCATTGCCAATTCAGGGTAGTATTAAACATTTATAGACATAATCATAAATAGCCTTAAAATAAAACAGTTAAAATTGCTCATTACCTACTACAGAGCAAGACACAATGAGTCTTGTCTTCTACATCCCTTTATCCCATTCAGAAGGCTGATGTTTTTTTTTTTAGGAGGTCTTGTTCCAATGATGTTATCAGTCTTTGGCCACCACCAAACACCAGCCAGAAGAGTTCCATCTTGCAGCCCCTTCAGAACCGAGAAAGCTCCTGCAAAGCCTGCAGCTATTCTCAGAGCCAGGACCAAAAAGGCCCTGGCCCTGGTTTAAGCTACATATACATCTCTATGGTCAGGGATCACCAGTTTCTACTGGTGAAGCAGAGTGCTCTTCAGAGGGTATAAGTCAGCTTTGCAGTCCCTCAGGTATGCTGGGTCCATACTGCAGATTACTTTAAAGACATTGAACTTGATCCAGAATTCATCTGGGAGCCAGTGCAGTTGCCTAGGAATAGGCTGAATATGGACCCTCCAAGATATTTTGGTGAGGACCTGGTTCTGCTGCATTTTGGATTGGTTGCAGGACAGGAGCAGTGAGTTACAATACTCTAACCTGGAGGTGACTGTTGCATGGATCACTGTGGCTAGGTGCTCCAAGGCTAGGTAAGGCACTGGTTGCTTAGTCTTGTGGAGATGGTAGAATGCCCCGCTGAGCTACATTGGTGATCAGAGCCTCCATAGATAAAGAAACATAAAAGATAATGCCTAAATTTCTAGCAGATTTGTACAGCTGTCAGATGTACACCATCTAGGGAAGGTCAGCAAACTTTCTCTCCTGGCCCTTTCCTGCCCAGCCACAGGACCTCTGTCTTGGAGGGATTGGGATTCAAGTGGCTGTACTTGACCCAAACTGACACTTCTTCCAGGCAGCTGGCAAATGTCTCTGGGGAAAATCTGGATGGCCATCCATCAGGAGGCAGAGCTGAGTGTCATCACCATACTGATAGCACCCAAGCCTGAATCCCTGGACCAGCTGGGCAAGAGAGGGCATAAATATGTTAAATAAAATGGGGGACAGAACCATGCCCCATGGATGTTCTTGAATATACCACCCATTCTGGGTTACTCCTATATTTTTTGGATTGATTTTCTAGGCTTTTAACAATCCAGTCCTAAAGAGAATTATATTATGTTTTTGGAAGTCAGTAGTCTTAGAAAACTGTTACTCTGATATGGAGGGCACCACCAATTGTTCAAGATGAAAAGAAACAGAGATAATATTTCCCTTTCTTCTGGAAGTCTAGAATGGTCCAACTGCCTATCTGTTATATCTATCTTTGTCTGAGAAAGACACTTTGTAATAGACACCTAGCTGCTGCAAGATTTGCTTCTGACATGGGGGAGGGGGGGCAGGTCTGATGTTTTACAGCATGACACAGGAATGCTAAAGATAAGGATTCCAAGCTATGAGCAGTCAGGTCATTCCCCTTCCCCATGAGGAATCCAGTGAACATAAGAAATGAACTTTTTGCTAGGTAGAAGTTTGTGGCCAACTCACATTATCAATAATAAGGTTTTAAAAAATGGAGAAAGGAAGAACTAACTCTGAACTTTGGCAAAGCAAGTAGGATTTGTTTAGGAAAAAAAGATTGTATATTGCAGACAGTACTTTTCCTTGAAAAGTTTTCTGTTTATATACATACCTATTACCGCTCGATGGCATCCTGTTAATTGTGTTGTAAATAAAGGCAGCTCATGTTCCCAGCTCGAGAAACTGCATTTATTTTATTAGGAGAGAAAAATAGCACATTTACCAAAATGACATCACATTTGTTAGTCGCCTCAGGCTTTTCATTATATTTGACTTCATAAAACAGAATACTTAGCCTTCTGCCAGAATTAGCAGCATGATATACACAGTGCAGTATCTCTGCAGTGCTGAACTCCTTCGTCCAGGAGAGGAAACTTGCAAGAAGGCTTAGAAGTACATCAAGTTGCGTGACACTTTTACTGCATATTTTTCTTGTTCTTTATTTTCACTCAGAATCTATGGTCTTGGCATCTTGGCAACCGCCTTATTTGTGTCCTCAGGAATCTACCTTTATTTGTCTATTTTATCTTGATCCATGAAAATTACAGGAGTCTTATGTGTAAGGGTTCTGGGATTGAGCCTCTGTTCTCTATCTCAGTTATTTCAATAAACTGATCACATTTGTATCCTAGCCTCCTTCCAAAGAGCTGGAGGTGATGTAGATGGGCTTTTCTTACAACAACTCTGTGAGGTGGGTTAAACTGAGAGAAAACTGCTGACTGAGGACTCTAAACCTGGCTGAAGCAATGTTGTGCAAGAGCATACTGTTAATAGCTAATGCTGGACTGGAATAGTCCTTCCTGATATTTCTTCACTACACCCATATATTCTCCATTGCTTTCATTATTTTGCACTAGCCTTTTGTTTTGGGAGACAAAAATCCATTCAAAGGATAAGCCACAGAGCTCCTTTTTTGAATCAGGCCCCCAGTTGATGCCTCTTATTACTGTTGCTTAGGTTCTGAGATTCACTTCTGCAGGGCATGTACCAGAAAGCCATTTTATGGCTATTCTTAGAAATTCTGTCCTTGGTCTCCATCAATATCAATCCAATGCAATCAATAGCTTTACTTGTGTGACCAGCAGAATATAGCTTAACAATATTTATTATCAACTACAGAGTTCTTGGGGAAATGTATTACATGTAAGAGCATGAGAGTCCCACTAGATCAAACAACAGGTCCAACTAATCCAACATCCTACTTCCAAGAGTATCCACCCGGATACTTCTTGGAAGCTCTTTCAGATTCCTCTAATGTTCCAATTTAGGTTTGTGTGCAACAATGGCACATCAGGGCCTGGAAGTGACACAACACTGTTATAAGAATTGCCTGTGTTTCCAGAAATTTTTGAGCAGTGTAATTCTATTTCCAAGTTTTCCATGGAAGTGATGTCACTCCATTGCACTGAAGCTGATTTAAAAAAAAAATTCTCCCACTGGCTAACAGAGTGGCGGAGGGAAGCATGGTTTGCTGACTGATGGTCTGAATGAAAATTCAGAGAGTTTGTGTTGGGAGGTCCTCAGCAGTTTTCTCTTGTAAATGTAAACTGCACAGATCAGGATCAAAAAGGACTTGCACTTTTTTCTCAGCCTTAAATGCAACTATTTGCTCTATGGGGACAAATAAACAGGGCAACATCCAGAACAAGACAGTCTGTTTGCTCCAACAGAGGAAACAGCAACCCCACTGGGCAGCCATCTCAGGTAAAGAAAATTGTGTGATAGGAAAAGCTCTGCTTGTCCTCATGCTGTGGTTCTAATTCAAATTTACAAAGAATTACTTGAGCCCTTGTGCTGACCTACATGGGGAATGTGGGTGAAATCAAGTCCTGTGTTTAGTGTACAGGCAGCCCTGACCTGCTTAGTACAGGCAAGACTGATCCCATCAGATCTCAGAAGCTAAGCAGGGCTGACCCTCAGTAGTATTTGGATGATAGACCTCCAAGGACATGGGTGGTAGTTCTTCCAAAGAATACTAGGAGTCATGAAATGGAAAACTACCTCCAACTGTGCCATGCCTGGCTGCCAGACAATCCTTGGATCTTCTGGCCACACTACACACACACCATACAATAAATAAATAAATAGTAGTGTGCAGGCAATGAGAAACAAAGAACCAATATTGTGCTAATAACCAATATTTGAACCAGAAGCCCTTTTGCTGGTTGCCACTGGCTGCCCAGTAGGGTAATCTATGCTGTAGGGAAAAGAAGCCAGTTGTAATAGATCAGTCCTTAATAAATATCAGTTTGACATCAATTTGAAGTATCTTACCTTTATTCTTGGATGCTAAATAAATAATGCTTGTAGTGGAATTAGTAACAAATATCCACTCTAGCCACACTTTCTTCTTTATTAAATCTTTATTTGGAGATTTCCATATTATAAGATAAAGGCTTAGGAATTTACCCTAATTTAACACCTTGTTAAGCATTACTTAACCTCAAAGCACTTACTGAATATATATGCCATGTAAGCTGGGTTTTGCCTAATAATGTCACAATTAAGGAGCAGTCATCACCATTCACTATCATTAGGTTAAATTGGTTTCTTGGGAGATGTCCTGGTAAAGCAGTCATCCTGGCTAACTGCTGCTCAATTAGGGGGGAAGTGCTGTATGCAAAAGATACCCATAAATGGGTGAGAAGGCAATGCTGTAATTGAACTGTTGGAACACACTTTCCTTGTTCTCCAGTTCTAGCAGAACCACAGCAAAGCATCCATAGTTACAGCCACAAGCACGAACAAACATTTGCCATTTGTTTCTGTTTATATTGTTTATATATTTTAAGTTTTCTACTTTTCACTCTTGGTTTAGCATTGAATCCCTGAAAGATAGGTGGACGACAATAAAGTGCTAGAAGAGGACTCCCAAATCAGGCAGCGCTTAATCAGCTACTGGGAAAGAGATGAAGACAACTAGGACTAACATTATTCTTAATGGTGTGACTGGATTAAAGCTGGATTCGAGTGGGTAGCCATGTTGGTCTGAAGTAGCACAACAAAAATTGAGTCCAATAGCACCTTTAAGACCAAGAAAGATTCATTCAAAGCATGAGCTTTGGTGTGCAGGCACACTTCCTCAGACAAAATGGATCATTAGGGTACAGATATATGGAAAAGGTAAATTAGTGGCAAATTAGTAAACTGTGTCCTAGTATCCAGATTATGCCATATGATGATAATTCTTTGCTAAAACAGCTAATCAGTTCTTTTTGAGTTCAGTTGTAGTTCACAAAAAACACTGGAGAAATAAAACTATCCATATTAGTAATTCATGGCAGACACTTTCTCAGTTGTGAAAAGAAATAATTAAAGCTGGCATTTCTTCCTTTTTGTTGAAACAAAACATGGATACCTGTACTAAAAAAAACATCAAAGCAAGAAATCAGAAGAGACTCCTGCCAACCCCAATAGCTAACAGTCAACCACACTGAACATTCCACACTTGTCATTGCCACTGAGAGAAGATGTCCCTCTGAAGATGCCTGCCACAGATGCAGGTGAGTGTTTGGATTGGAGACTTCTAGACCACAGCCACACAACTTGAAAAACCTGCAACAAGTATTGATTGTGACCATGAATGTCTTCAGTTTGCATGACCTGAGCAATACTGCTAACAATAGGATGTTCTGGAAGTCATTAATTCATAAGGTCTCCAAAGTCAGAAGAGATTTGATAATGCTTAAAACACGTACAGGGATTTACATGATAATCTGGGCATTGGCTCCTACTGTGGCATAGAATTTTCTATGTTTATAAATCTTTGGGGAAAGACGATTTCCCCAGGATTACAGACATGATATAGGAAAGTGTTCATTTATTGTATCAACTATACCAGTGGTTCCCAAACTTATCTGGCCTACCGCCCCCTTTCCAGAAAAAATATTACTCAGCGCCCCCTGGAAATTAATTTTTAAAAATTTTAATAGCAATTAAACAGAAAGAGGTCATTCTTAGTCAAATCTTAGCCCATCACCGCCCCCCTGGATCGCTGCAGCACCCACCAGGGGGTGGTAGCGCCCACTTTGGGAATCATTGATCTATACTGATGCATTATAGTGGTGCCCTTTTGATTATATTCAAGTATACTTGAAAATATAGTTTTATATGTATTAAAGTACTGACATTTTAAAAGAAGCACTTATATTTCAATACTAAAATTTCCTCTTGATTAGCAAGATTATTGATGCGCAGGCTTATTTTAATGATGATTCATACATACATAGCATATGTACAATACATGCACCATTTCTGTACACATTCTGTGAATTGACAAAAAATCTATATACACTTTAAACATTATTATATTCTGTAATAATTTAATTTTGCAAATTTACAGTGTACATATTGATAGCAGAGATGAATGGCAGTATGTATTTGTATGTGTATATGTATATATGCACACACATACATATACATACATATGCTTGACAGCCAACATTTCATCAGCAGTGACTACATAATAGATAAATGCCTGGATTGTAAAGCTCATTGGAATACTTTTAATGTGAACTGACCTTTGGTATTGATTGCAGTTCCTCTGATGCTTGCTTTAAAAATAACTGGAAGGATTAATGAGTTCTTCTTGCAGCTTTTAGGCCAAGCTGGGTGTTCCTGGTTGTATAGATCTTCTTTTCAGTCCTGTGAGATGATTAGAACAAATTATAGGCCTGCATGGGATATTAGCTAATGCCTTTAAAAGAAAAGACTGAAATTAAGGTTTTCTTCTCACTGAGGCTCATACCACTTCAGACCACAGGTGGGTCTCATATGGCTAAAAGCTTTTCAGCACTAAGAACTCCCTTAATATATGAAATTATATGGCAGGGTATAACATTTCTGACCTAGCCTTATTTTATATACATGGATTTTTCCCCAATAAAGGAGTGTAGCCATACAGCCAATGGGACATATGGGGGAAAACTGCATCATGGGTCATTTGGAATCCTCCAGTAGTCCTAGTGCTAAAACCAGTTGTATGAATCAGGTTGAGAAGTAATGCAGTGGAAGGTATAGCAATGTGAAGTAGCACATACATACCCCAGATTGCAGTCATTCTGCTTAGCACTTCCCATGTGGCCATCCCTCTGCTACATGCATGACATTAATTACCACTTCATGCTGCTTTTAGGTTCAGCAGCTTTTGTCCTCTGTTTCTCCATTTTATCACATAGGGGGATTATGAACCGGGCGGAGAGAACCCCTCTTTTTAAGCCCAGAGCAAGAGTACAGACATTGGAGAAAATACTCATCCTCACCCAGTATGAATCCAATGTTGAAGTCTGTTGAGATTTATAATGAACAGTAGGTGGACACAAATCTCTATTTTACAAGCCCTTCTCAGAGTCACATATGTGAAACAATCCTACCTTTCATGCACAACATCAAAAATATACTTCTGCACTCAAGGGCTTACCAGCACTCCTGTTCTAGCGAGGTGTCTGTACCTTTGAAAGCCAAACTGACAGATAGCGCAAGTGTAGCTGTTGATGTCATTAAACCCTATCATGTTGGCTTGCAGCCCATTTGGTTTGGGACCCACAAGCTCAAATTCACTTGGTATGGTGACCCATTGATTTATGGTCACATGAATTTTGTACCATAGGTCTTTGACAGCCATTGTTTTCATGCATTTTAAGTGCAAGCTTGCCTATTTCATAACCATTGTTTGTTATCCAAGCAAAATTTTACTTTAAAAGCTTATTAATGTGGAATATGTTGAAATACTTATTCCACTTACCTAAGTTATATGAGTGTAGGAACACAACTGTCTGATTGCAGCATCACTTCATGAACCATAAAATATTTTGACACAGCAATCAAATCTTGTAAATGGCTTTACAATTAAAATTAATACCTTTATTAATTGTGGAAGCAAAAACTGTGTATACTGTATAAGGTGCCCATGTAATAAGTTGTATGTGGGAATTTGTACCCAGACTTGGAAGATTAGATTTCAAGAACATCAATTCTGAGTTACAAACCATATCAATGACACATCATGAGTCACTATTTGGAACAGAATCATACAGCTTAGGATCTTCTGTTCTTTGGACTGGAACAAGTTACATCGGAAGAAAATCAAAAAGTGGACATTCAAAGAAAACTGAGATGATTAGAGTGTCTTTATGGGGTTTTTTTTTGGATACATTACATCTTTGAGGCTTGAATAGAGCATTGGAATTTTCTTGTTTTCTGTGAGCGGCCCCTTTAAGTTTATGAATCATTAGAACACCTGGAGCATTGCCTTCTATGATAAATTAGAGATGAGTGAAGGAATTGGGACCTCACCTTTTTGGACTGGGGTGTAATTTTATTCCAACCCCAGATCGATTCAGTCCCTGCCCTCTACACAGAATCCGATTTCCATTTGGATTTGGGGCGATTTAAAGTTTCCTTCTACAGCAAGAAGGTTTGATCTGGAGTGACCCTACCTTTATTGTGTGATATCTTAGAGTGCTTTTAAGCCTCAATATTTAAAGGCTGTTTTGAATCTGGGCTCTCCTCCGTGGTAGAGGATGCGTGATTGGCCACAGGTGGTCATGTGACAAACTTGCCTTAAAGTAGAAGCCCCTAATTTCTCTCAACTTCTGTCGGTCCTGGATTTTTTCTCCCTTCTCTGCCTTTTTCGATCCTCTCCCACCCCCCCCCACCCCCAAGAAAAGAAAAAGGCTCCCTGCTTGGCTTCTCCCCCCCCCCCTTCAAGAAAAGAAAGAAAGAAGCTTGGCTCCCCACCCCTTTCTGAACTACCCTAACCACATGCAGAAGACTTTCCTGTTTCAATGGGGAGGGAGGAGGAAGAGGAAGATCGAGTTCAAAGCGATCTGAATTCAACGGGATTGACAATGAAATAAACAAAGTAAGTGCAGACTCTGCCTAGGTTCTGCATACCATTTTGAGCCATTGGCCATTTTATATTATTACTTATACTGAGGTAAAGTATAAATTAACTGCATATAAGATAAAAGATATGCTTGATGTTTATATTACAATATTTTAGTTTGACTGCTGGTATTTGTGTTTACAGGTTATGAAACAAACATACTGAGATTAATTGTACTTAAAAGAAGAGAGGTATGGTATTAAGCACAGATGAATTATTTTACTTGTAACAAAACTTAAAATGATTTATTAATTATGACTCTTCACAATTCAGGACTTGCCACTGAGGAAAAGATAGTAGAAAACTGAGTTTTTCTGGAAAACCACTCTGGCTGATGCCCTTGAAATGAAATAAACTAAAAGAAAACTCAAGAAAAGACATTGTTTGAAAACATTCTTTATTATTATTTAATGCCATACGGATAGGTCTTTTTTTCTTGTTCTGAAAATTGAAAGTTATCTAATCTATCTATCTTTGGCTATTTAAAATTTAACTGAAAAATAATGAGTGTCCACACACCTGTCAGAATGTTCAACCCTTTTTATGTCTACTCAGAAATGTGTCTGTATTCAAATTTGTTTTAATGTCCGTATTCAAATAAGTTTTAATGTATTTTAGAATTTTAAATGTATACTAATCTTTATTTCTATAACTCACCCTTCTGATGCTCCGGAGGAAACACATAGAAATTGGAGCCATGTGCGTGTGTGGTAGAACCATGTTCTCAGCCCCTGCAACCCCATTTACTTCTCTAGAGGAAAGACTGAGAAAACAAAACATGGAAGAGAAGATAAAGTTTACTTTGGTTGCTCTCTATTTAGCTACAAACTCCTCTCTCTTAAAACATCTTGCTGCAGGATCTTGCCCCCCCCTTCATTTAATTCCAGTGGAACATTTGTCTTTTTGAGAAATAGCTGTTACTAAATATTGAGCACGTTCTGCTTTTTTTAAAATCATAAACAGACTAGAATATCCTATCCAGAGTCTCCACAATCTGCCTCTGACAGTGGCTGATATGAAGGAGAGAATTAAGCTGTGTGAGATATGGCCTTGAGGAGCACATCTGAGAGACTCTTCTTGGACTGAAAAAAATTATATATGAGAGGAAAGTACAAGAAGATCATTCTATTCCTCCAGTAGTGCTACTAGATCACTAACCTCACCCAGTGGAATGACCACTATGTTGCTAGTCATCATTAGTAGCTTATAAAACAACTGCTGGTCAAACAACTGCTGGTCAAGCAGCTTGCAATGGTCCTGCAGTCACACTGGAATTAGTGTTGGCAGCTGCACAGCAGGGAAGCTGGACACAGACAAGCAATTCCCACTGTAGACTGGTTCAGCAGATGGTGAGTGCTGCAACATGAATGGAGTCTACCCTGGCCTTTGCTTTAAGTCATATGCCTCAGGATAGTACGCATTCCTCTATGATCTCTCTCATAAAACCTTGAGATTGCTCTCTGGGTAATAGCGGGGGGGGGGGGGGGAGAGATAGAGAAGCATATTTGGGTCCTCCATCACAAAGAGGAAATGAATTATTTTCAATAATCCAGCCTTAAATTCTAAAAACCAATCATGCATGACATGACATGGTTGATCAAAGGCAGCTTAGAGGGAGGTATTTAACTCAACCACCCAATAAAGGATTGGTCCTATGGAAGCCCTCTCCCTCCTGAGAAGGAAGGGGTTAAATATTCAGCTCATTCAATGGAACTGTGCCAAGATTTGGGGTTTTGGAGTGGGACAGAGCTGAATTCTGCCCAAGTGTTTAATGTTTGTTTAATGTTTTTGCTGATTGAAACCCATTTATTTGCAAGAAATGCCAGGATGATTCAGTAACCTGGTGTAACTTGGGTGATTTTTTTTGCATTTGATTTTCCCGTTCTTTAGAACCCCTGTTTTGTGTCCTGCAAATGCTGACAGAGGCTCATGGGAATTGTAGTCCATGAACATCTGGAGGACCACAGGTTGACTACCCCTGCTCTAGAGGATGGTTAATTAGTGATACAAACCTTTTTATTGTAAAGATCTCAGACTGCAGTTAACTCTCATACATATACCCAGCCATTCTGTCCATTGTTTCTTTTACATTTGCCATACAGCAAACACAACACACCTAGCTGAGAAGGGGGATTTCCATGTCCAGAGATGACTGCCTGCAGGATGCTGGGCTTGATGGACCTCTGGTCTGATCCAGCAGGTTGATTCTTAGCTTTGATGAGATGCTCTGGAGAACTCAAGACTGTTTTTACTGCCATCTGTAGAACTATGGTTATTTTAGTGTGAGTTGTATGGGAACTGTGGGTTGTAACATTGTATGGGGTTTTATGGAGGTATATTGTCTACGGGTTTTGTAAGCCTCCTCGAGTTGACTTTGTCAGGAGAGGTGGGATATAAATCAAATTATAAATAAATAAATATCTTATACTCCATTTGATCAACAATTTTCTTATGTATAACTGATTAGATTATATACATTTTTGTATTATTTAGCAGGTTTCTTGGTCACTTTTATATAACTCAATGTATTTATTGATATTTGTATGTTGGAAATTTCCTGGTCTATGATCATATTAAATAAACTGATTGAAAAGATCCCCTCACTGCTTACTTCAGTTTGGGTTGTATTCCTGTCTCTTTGAATGATTTAGTTCAGCGATCAGGTCCTGAGTTGGAGTACCTGTAAGGGTCCGAAGCAAAATAATGTTATTCTCTTCTTTGCCTGTTTGTGCAGGCACTACATTTTTATGCAAATAGACTTTCTCTAGAGTGTCCATCACCAAGGACTCCCCATGACTTGATGTCAGAGAAATGTAGTCTCATGCCGTATACCTTAACTCTTAAGACATAGGTGACCTGAGTGGGGTTCATATAATGTTTAGGAGGGCTATGATTAGCCTTAGACTTAAATTGCCAACCTAAACCGCACTATAGATGTGAATGGGTGATAGGCTAAGAAATATATTAAATAAATAAGTAGCTATAACAATGTCCCACCTACCTTAAGCTGCCTGCTCCACGGCTCAGAAGAAGAGGATGGTCCCACAAGTCCTAGGAACTGTTCCCATGGCTTTCCCAATGGAGTGTGTTTATCCACTATGGATTACTTCAGCTGAGCATAGCAAATAAGCTGAAGTATCAAGCAGATCTAATTAACCAACCACCCCCATGGATAACAAAGCTTTCTTGGTATCTATTTTGCTCAGTTATCGTATGCCTTTCTTCAGGGGCCATCTTCCAGTAATCATTAATTGTATCAACTCAGTGTTTTCTGTGAACCAGAACTCAAGAAGTGGGGGAGGAAAGAGTGCTTTCTTGGGCCCAGGTGTCTGCTGAAACCTCAGTCAGGCTGAAGTCCTGTTCATTTGATTTAATCTATTTTTTCCCCCTTTCTTCCATGAGTTTGGATATATAGGTTGAAATAAGAGAGTGGGGCTCAGGTGATGAGTTCATGTTTGGTCCAGGGAAATGGTGTTTAGGCCTCTGCTAACAACAGTCATTCCTTTAGCTAAACACGAAGCCACACTTAGTGGTTTTCCATTTATATCCCGTGAACGAAGAAAGATATCCTGAGAATTATCACAATACACAAACTGCTGTGTGGTGCCGCTAATGACGGGCTACTTATTCCTCTCTGTTTTCTCCCCCATTGATGTTGTTCTCTTTCTTGTCCAATTTTTCCATATTTCATATTATCTATACAGAGAAGTGCTGCCTCAGGAGAGCTTCCTTTGACCCAGATATAAGAAATCTCTTTATAGAACACAGAAGCATCCATCATACTTCCAATCCAATACATTTATAAATCATGAAAAAAACACCTTTTTCATTTCAGATTTGCATACAAGACTATGGTATTGCCTTGCTATTTAATGCTTACCAGCGTGTGCATGCAGGAGAATTTATTTTAGTTTTATTATGTTTTTATTGAATTTTTTTCTTTCAACTTTCAATGGATATGTTTCTGTGTCCTGAATAGGTTTCCAAATAAAAATGTCCTATAGGAAGAATATTTTATGCTTTCCAAAAGGAATGTTGATATTTTAGGGGAAACTAATTCCCCCCCCCCCCCAGAAATACAAGGCTCAGCCATCAGAGGCAAAAATTATACAAAAATAAAATGAACACATACATTTGACTAGTACATGTGGCAAATTCTGGGTGGGGTCCAGGTAAAGTTAAGCACTTTACGTATTTGTTTTCTCTTGAAATCGGTGACATTTAAGACTGGCTGGAGCTTGATGTCTGGTTGGAAAGCAGATATCTAAGGATGTATTAAACTCTTGGTTTAATGGATATTTCTTCTTACTCAAATGCTGGTTCATCATAACACTCATCTACAAAAGTGAGTATATGGGTATTGCAATGTGGGACCAAGTCATTATTTCACCTTGCATGGATATTATTTGCCTGTTATATATAGCAGCTTGCTCATCTAACTACATTGTTCTCTTTTTCTCTTTTTTGGATGTAACAGGAGCATGCTTAAATTCTTGGCCTGTGTGGAGCACTTATCTGCAACATCAAATTTGTTGCTTGGTCATAAGAAGAGAAATACCAGAAATTTATATAGCTTTTCAGCCATAGTGAAAGAATAATCTCTTACTAGCTGATTGAAGGAAAAGAGAATAACATATGAACTTAGCATTTTAGACCCACTTTGAACTGAATGAACTATTTAACTGAGGGGTAACAGTTGATCAGACTCTACTGGTTAGCTAAATATTCCTTCCATATAAAGAGAAATTAATGACTCAATGAATTTGAATTATTACATGGCCGAAGCCACTTTTGTATTGTCATCACCCAGTCTTAATCTTTGTGGTGTACTTAAATGTCACAGAGAAATGTTCCATCTTAACAATATGATACTTGTAAATCTGATTAGATTTACAATCTAATAAGTTATTATGCTAAAAGACGAAGAACATACTGTGGTGAGGGCTTTTGTGTACCAGCAGTCATGTTTATGAAGTGCTACCTTTTGTTGGTATTCACCCATCCCCTATATTCATGTAATGGGTTACTCTCTTGATCTGCATATATAATTTATTGTATGTGCTAGCTATTATCTGTTTTTAGTGTATCACACAGTCATGGATAGAGGAAGTTAAATGGCCCAGGAGCAAGCCAAACCAACTTGTAGAACCACATTCCAGCACAGCAATGACCACTCACCCTGGAGATCCCACCAGTGGCACTCATCCATTGCCTCCTCCCACATCTAAGCAGATAGGAGGTAGCTGATAGAAATCAGTGTTGCCTTCAAAGGGTCACCTGAACACATGACACTGCCATATATTGAATCAAACCATTAGTCCATCAAGGTCAATATTGCATACTCTGACTGGAGGAGGCTCTCCAGGTACTCAGGTAGAAATATTTCGTATTACCTGCTACCTGAGTGTGAAGGTTGGACATGGCAACTGAAGTCCAAAAAGACATTTTGTGTGAATGGTTGGTTTAAAAACCAAGTGCTCAGACCCATGTACGATTGGGAGAAGAATGCTTGATCACTGTCCCCCTCCCCTCTTTCCAAGCTCATTTCCCACCTTCAGAAAACAGAAATGGGACTGTGTTTTGCCTGCCTGGTCCCAAAAAGACCATGGATACTTTGCAGAAGATTTTATTTTACCTTTGACAATATAGCTTTGTGGTCATGCTGCAACATGGACCATGCCATTAAAAAAATTACTTGGAGAAGGAAATGGAGAGGGGAGGGTGGGTGCAAGGGTGGGTCAATGCTGCAGAGATTATTGCACCTTTCCTCCTCCATACAGGCTTGCCTCTGGTAGCTCACCGATGGGATGTGAGATAAAAAGTGGAAAATCCATCCCAAGGAAAATCTCCCCAAAACTCAAACCAGCCCTTGGACAGCCTTGGGAGGGTCATGTGGAAGGAGCTCTAAAACCTGACGGGAACCAGAGGCTGTCCAAGGGCAAATACATTGTGCAGAAACAGTCTTATAGTTACCAAATAAATAAAGTTCATTATGGGTTAATGGATTATTTCTTATCCATAAAGGGTTATACTACAACCCTGTAGCTAGACTTATTTCCCATATGATATCTGCTTGACTCAGGGATATTTGTAGGTCTGAAAATGGAGGCAAGCCCCTTACACTTGAGTATTCGTATTCACCAACAGCATCTCACACTAAAGTATAAGATGAATAGAAAGAGAGAATACTGTTGAAGGAAAAAGTGTATTTATGATTCTGTATTACATTTTTGTTTTGGTACAAAAATCCATGAAAACCTATCAAGACGAGCATGTTTTAACAGGCATACCTAACTGGATGAGCTTTGGCTGCAATTTCTGCAATTTAGAGCAGACATCTGAAAGGTTTAATTGCAGTCTGCAATTTACAAGTCATTATTAGCATTTCATGTTAACCAGGGGGGAGAAAATTGAAAAGTTAAAAAGAGAAGGGAGAAAGTGCTCAAGTCACATGCAACTGAACAATGAATGTTAAATGGAAATAATTATTTCATTTTTTCCTCTATGTTTCTGGCAGCTGGAATTGTGTTAAGAAAAAAGGTACACATCTTGTGACTAAGAAATCCTTTGGTGGATATTAACAGCATCATTTAACAAAAACCTTATGAGTGGCCCCAAAATTAAGCGCAGAACTTTCAGAACTTTCCTGGGCCTATTCTGCACACAATAGATAATGTACTTTAGAAGTAGATGTTCTTGTTCTGCACAAGAATATCCAGCTGCCAAAGCACATTGAAAATGCATTATCCTATATGTGCAGAATATGCCCTGGTCTACATCCACATGGGATACATATAGATCTTTGGAACTGTATAGCCAGCGGAATAAACTCAGTGTCTGGTGTTTGGCTGATAACTCTGACATACTAGAGTGACAAAAATGGGCTTAAATTTATGGTAATCTGAAATTATGACACTTTAATTTGTCCCTTAATAGTTCCACTAGGAAGCAGGGAACAACAATTATAATCCCTCTGCTGTGGTATCATCATTCTTTCTCTCTGCCCCATTACCAGCAGGTGACACTATAATGGCTCCAAAGGCAAGTGCCACCCTTCAAACCCCTGCAGAATCTTCAGTCAGTGTCTTTAATAGAACAAAAATCAGTTACTTTCTTTTTCTGGTCATTTTTAAATGAATTGCTTATCTGTCAGAACAGCTTTCTATTCTGCTTCTCTTGGATAAAATCCTGAAGGTTCCTGAAGTTTGAGAGCCCACAATAATGGTTGATCAGATGTACCAGGTGCCAGACTCTGGGGGTTTAGGCATTTCCTCTGGGTCATGTATCCTTTCTCAGCCTATAAGGAAAGTGATCTCCAGGCATCTGAGGGTAAAACTAGAGATTACACTTTTGGCAAGTTCTCTCTGGGTTTTAGGGTTGCCATCTATGGGTTTGGAAACACCTGGAGACTTTGGTGGTGGTGCTGGAACTAGATGGGATTTGGGTTGGGGAGGGACCTCAATGGATTCCACCCTCCAAAGCAGACATTTTCTTTTGGAGAACTGCCCTCTGCCACCTGGAGACGAACTGTAAAACTGGGGGATCCCCAGGTCTCACCTGAGGACTGGCATCTCTACTGGATTTCCCTGATCAAACTCATGTTCTCTGCTATCACACAGTAGCTGCCAGATTTTGAAGAACACTGGGAGCCCTTTTCTGATGGTTACTGTGGTGGCAAGGGAGGAGGCACTCTTGCTCCCCCACAGAATTTTTGAGAAATGGAAATTACCTTCAGCACAAAATCATTATGTAACTTTGGAGCAGAGCATGGAGTATTCCCATAAGATGTAGTTCCAGAGTTATCTAAATTAGTTCCTGCCCATCCATTTCTGCTCTATACTTGTAGGGAGGCCAGAGGATGTCTCCCATTTGGTTACCCATTTGAATACTAGCCAGGGCCTCTGCTGGTCAGTTTCCAAAATCTGAAAAGACTGGGCTAGCGGATCAGGGCTCATTTTAACGTACTTCCAATTAAAGTATGTAAAGTTGCTTTAGCTTCATTTTCCAGGCCCCTTAGACATTTTGCAATGTTGTTTTATGCCTTTATTTCAGAGGCTGTTTCACCTACTCATGGAAAGAGGATGAGAAGAAAGAAAATATTCTCAAGGGCTTGTTAAGAACAAGACTGCAGTCTATCCTATTAGAACCTAATACAACATAATGGCCAGAAACCCCTGCAAGGGGAACAAGGGGGTTGTGTATGTACCACAACTAGTAGGCAAAATTCAAAAGATACCATTTATCCAGATAAAAGGTTTGAAAAATTGCTTGTATTTCATACTAACACAATATGAGTTTGATTTCCCAGGGAACAAACCTAATGTAATCTGAAGCACATATTATATACACTCACATCATACAATAATAGATTCTTAACACAAAACTATATTTTCTCTTTATATTTAGAGAGCTGTGCACAAATATTTTTAAGATCCACGCTATTTACTGAAACACTGCTACCCTCCTATTATAATTTCAAAACACAATCTGTTATTTAATAAAGCATTAACATTGAAAATGAACAGCTTCCATGGAAATACTTTCCCAAGTTTCTACTGGGATCCTCTCACTAAGCAGCAGCCACCTGCATCCAGAGGGGATTGTGTATATGCTTATTTGACACTACAAATGTTTTAAAATCTGTGCTTTATTGAAGATGATCTAGGAACTGTATTGGTTTCATAATGCAGCAGCTTGATAGTTTAAAGCCTTCCATGGCACAGGACCCAGAAATATAAAGGGCTTCCTCTTCCTATATATTTCTCTGCAGTGACTACAAGCCAAGTACCGCCTCTCTCCCACATGCCACCCATCAGAGCCTATGCCGTTATCCATTTTAGTTCCCCACATTGTTCAACAAGCTACCCAAGGAGGTAGAAGACATCTTGACTGCATGCAAACAACTCAAATCCTAATTTGGCTGAGGTGAGCCAGGTGGGCTGAAAAGGTAGGGAGCTGGGCAGACAAATGAGGAGCTCCTGCAATTACTTTGGAATCTAAGCTCAGGTTTGTCTGCAGACCCATTCCCTCCTGCTGATCAGAGCTCTCTGCCTGTTGGACATCTGGCTGGGCTCTCTCATCCAGTTGAGGCTTGAGTGAAGCTGGAGCTCCTGGCAAGGCTTTTTCTCTGAGGAGTCTTCCATAAGAGGACCTGGGGTCACAATACCTCCCCATGGCCCTACAGCTGGCCATAGGAGCACTCTTTGCTTTCCTGCACCCTTCCTCTCCTCAAAAGGGCTGGGAGGATCCAGCAGCCTTTTTCACCCAACCTGGCCTGTTGGGGAGGGGACGGAAAGGAGGCAGAACCCCCCCCCCCAGAGCCTTACCTTTCCATCCTGTCCTTTGGGAGATGGGGGGTGGCAAGGAGGCAGCCCCCCACACACACAGCTTGGCCTGCCCTTTGGGAGATGGGGATGGATAGGAAGTCTTGGAGGGGTTGAGTTTCAGGTGACTCTGCTTGAACCATTCCCTCACTACTTCCAAACATCTGGCAAATGGTTCGGGGAGGGAGTTCAGGTGGCCGTCCATTAGGAGATAGAGCTGGGTGTCATCAGCGTACTGATGGCAACCCAGCCCGAAGCTGGGCCAGAGGGTGCATAAAGATGTTGAACAAGGTGGGGGAGAGAACCGTGCCCTGGGGGACCCCGCAAGGGAGTCTATAAGGACGCGAGAACTCTTCCCCCACCGCAACCCTCTGGGTCCGGTCTTCGAGGAAGGAGCGTATCCAGTGAAAGGCTGTGCTCACTATCCCCGTGCCGGCAAGGCAGTGGACCAAGATCTCATGGTCCATGATATCAAAGGCCGCTGACAGGTCCAATAGGACCAGCACGGCCGACCCGCCTCTATCCAGCTGGCGACGGAGGTCATCCAGCAGGGATACCAGTACCATCTCCACCCCGTGGCCAGGACGGAAGCCAGACTGATATGGATCGAGTGCCTTCTTCTATGGTATTCTTGGAACAGTCTGGCCCTTGGGAGAGGTGGGGGTGGGTGAGAAAGAGGAAACCACCTGGCATTTGGCAACCCAGCTGGCTGCACATGGAAGAGGAGTCAGGAATCAAACCCAGCTCTTGAGATTAGAGTCTACTACTCTTTAATCACTTCACCCTCTCAGGATTGAGTTGGAGTCAGGGGGTAGAGGCCAGAGCCCAGGCAAGTCACAGTGCATGTGTATGTTCTAGTGTCCATTGTATTCCTGGTGCTATGCCCCTAGTTGTATATATAAATGCCATTTACTAAATATTGCAAAATGCATGGACAAGATTTAAACAAACCTACGATATCATTACTAATACGGAAGAAACTAAAACAGAAAAGAAGTAAAAATATGAACAGACATAAAAAGAAACAAAATAACATATGTTAATCTGTGCAAATGCAGAATTTGAACCTCCCCCCCCCTTCAGTTAGTTCTACATCTTCGATGTATTTATGCTTCCCCTCAGGGAACTTCAATCAATGCCTGTTTCTCCAGGCCTCACAGGAAAGCAGGGATCAGCTACATGTATTTAGACCTGTGGGGTCCAAATTCCAAGTCTCACTACTTCCAATTCCTTCCTTGTGGGAAACAATGTATTCATTTAAAGGGCTAACCTAATTTGCATGTGTTGGACAGATGCACTTAGAGCACTGCAAAAAGCTACAATGCAATTATTTCCTCTGATGATTGCCAGCCCTCCCCTCCTGCTGCCATTTTTTTCATTATTAGTAATACTCCCAGTTGAGTCCCTCCCCAACTTAAGATCTAGATGAAATATACAATTCTAAATACCCAAGTTTGCTATCAGTGGTTTATTATAAATAAGAAAAAAAATTTAAACAGGAAAACCACATAATTCCCCTTCTTAATGAAAGTAATGGGTCAATAATTCAATGGGGAAAAATTCATTACCACTTTTGTTAAACCCAATTAGCTTTCCTTTGGATTAATGACATCTATATTTAGGTGAAAGGGATGTCATGGAAACACTGAAGGTTAATTAGGAATGCCCCTCTGAATTTTTTTTAACTACTATTGGCATTATTTGCTGCTTTGCCATAGGAAAATTGATGTTTATCTTTTTCTAACATATCTCAGCATATATTGAATGTCCTGGTGTTAAAAAATACTGATGTTCTTTCCATGGAGCATTGAGAGGGACCATGAGTGAATGTATCTGCTGAAATACCTTCCATTGCTTTTGGATCCCATTTCAGTTAAAAAAAAAAATACCCCCAGCTCAATGTTTCCAACTCTGAGGCAAGAAGGAAAAGGGACAACAGCCAAGCAACCTCCCATTATACTTTTAACATATTTGTGCTGATTTTCAAATGCTATAAGCCACTTTAGAAATCCATTTTGTTTCAATTTAAAGGATGAATTATTGTATCATCATCATCTCCCCATGGGATCCTAGCTTGTTGTGTTGATGGGACTTGTGTGCTCCAGCAAAGCACACACTGTTATAGGCAGTGCAGCCGCTGGCAGGATCTCCCATAGTAGACAAACCTCTGAGGAGTGGAAGAGTGCAGGAAAGAAAAGAACACTCTGATGGCCAGCTGCAGGGCCATGGGGAGGTGTTGTGAGCCCAGATCCTGTTAGAGAGGACTCCACAGAGGAAAAGCCTTGCCAGGAGCTCCTAACTTCACCCAACCTTGAACTGGATGAGAGAGCCCAGCCAGAAGTTCAATAGGCAGAGAGCTCTGATTAACAGAAAAGAATGGATCTGCAGACAAACCAGGGCTTAGAGTCCAAAGTCGTTGCAGGAGCTTCTCATTCCTCTACATATTCTCCAGATGCAGCTCCCTGCCTTATCAGCCCACCTGGCTCACCTGAACCAATTAAGCAATGCTAACTATTTTCTGGAGGAGAGCTACAGTCTAAAAAGCACCATGTTAGTAAGACAGTTGCTGATTGCAGAAGACTGGGAGTCAACACTGAGGGCCATTTCGCACAGAGCTCAAAGTTGCTATTTGGTTGCTGTTAGCGAAATCGCTACTTCAACTAGCGAAATGTAACTAGCTGTGCCCGTAACGCACAGCTGCGGTTTTTGCGGAATTTAGCACTTTCACTTCTCGTCACTTTCGTAACCCACAGGCTTCCGGTTCTCCGTCTTTTCGCTACAAAGGAGGTCCCTTTTTAGCGCTTCTGGCCTCCCGTGCCCGTCAATCAAACTGCAGGCACACCTTTGACCTCGACCCTAAAGCCGGACTTGTCGGGGTTCCCTTTTTTTAAAAAAAACCCAGGAAACCCCGTAGCAACGCGTTATCGTCAAATCATTGGCACCCTTGGAACGTGTTTTCTATTGTTTTCTATGAACCAGAGGTTGATGCATTGATATGTTTGATTGGTTAATCCCCGCCCACAGTACACGCCCACAGGTTACCTGCTTATATGCACCTGGGCAGACACGCGGTCGGCCTCACTCTTTGTTTGCATAGCCTACTGCCCGCAGCACAGGTTAACGTTGCAATGGAGAGGATTATTTTTCAATTGTTGTCTCAGATGCTTGCGGTGGTCCAGCGTATCCACACCACCGTGCGGCGTAGGAGGGCTGCTTCAGAGGAATACCGAGAACGTATTGCCAGAGCGATGACCAGCAGTACAAGACGTTCTCAACGGGCAACCATGGCGGCAAAGAGGCACTGGCAAGCTCTGGCAGAGGTCCGGTTCCCCCCCCCGGTTCTGGGCGGACGAAAGATCCTCTGACTGGTGGGAAAATTTTGTGTGGACTCGCTGGGATGATGACCACTGGATTGCCAACTTTAGAATGTCTAGGGGAACATTTTTTGAACTCGTGGAGGCTCTACGTGGACGCATGGAGAGGCAAGTCACTGGCATGCGGCGCTCCGTGCCAGTGGAAAAAAGGGTGGCGGCCGCATTGTGGTACTTGGCCACCCCTCAGTACTTCCGGACAGTAGCCCAGCAATTCGGACTCGGAGTCACTACGGTTGGCGATATCCTTAAGGAGTTCTGCCTCGCCATGGAGGCGGAATTGTTCAGCAAAGTCGTGTGCCTCGGAGACCGGCTTGGAGCGGTGAGTGTCATTCTATCCCCTTTGCCCTTTAAATTTTTTTTCTTGTTTGACAGGTCAGCAACGAAGACGCGATACACCCCACGCTGACATGCCATGGCTTATATTCTTTTCTTTCCCTTATTCCAGAGTATGGACGGGTTTGCCAGGCTTGGATTCCCGCATTGTTTTGCGGCCGTCGATGGAAGCCACATCCCTATCCGTGCCCCCGGGGGAAGCATAAAGGAGTACGGGAACAGGAAGGACTTTTGTTCTGTTCTCCTGCAAGGAACTGTGGACTTCTCCGGACGGTTTATCGATGCCGAGGTGGGGTGGAGTGGCAGGAGGCATGATGCCCTTGTTTTCAGGGAATCGAACCTCAGGAAAGCCATGGACGAAGGGGTCTTTGTTCCAGGAAACCCCACCGCCACCATTGAGGGCATGCGTGTGCCGGCGTTGGTGCTCGGGGACGGAGCCTACCCATTACGCCGCTGGCTCATGACTCCCTATAAGCGGCCAAGGACAGACGTGCAGAGCCACTACAACCTCAGTCACTCCCGGGCAAGGAATGTAGTGGAGCGTGCCTTTGGACGTTTGAAGTCCCGGTTCCGTTGCTTGATGTCACGACTCCATGTGCATATAGACAATGTGACTCCGCTGATCATCGCGTGTGTCATTTTGCACAACATATGCGAGGACAAGGGACATAACATCCCCTTCTCTGTGGATGAACCTGATCCTGTAGTCCTTGAGGACACACAAGACATCCCTGAAGCAAGGAGAAAAAGGATCTATGCGGAGGGGTGCAAGGTTCGGGACGCCATAGCCACCCACATCTACAGAAACAGGAGGCGTGTTTGATTGTTTTTCCTACTCTGTTGTTGAATAAAGTTTTATGTTCTTTGTTTAACCTTGTCTTGTGCGGTTTGTCTACTTAGCCAGCAAAAAAACGGGGATTCTCTGGGCCAAAAGCACTTTGACAGCCCTAAATGGTAACTCCCCGCTGAAATTGACAAACACAATACGGAAGCGCTGAACGTGGAAAGTTTGGGGAGGCGGGTAGCCAGGAAGTATTGGCGACCCCTGTCAAACCGGAGGATCAATCCACTTATGTTCCAAGGAATAATTTTATTGGTGGGCAGCTTTGATACATTTAAAATAGGGGTGGTCGATCGGAGCAACGCACGTTCGTTCCCTAACCGTCATTCCGAAGATGCCGAAGCCACGGAAGGGCTCCTTCTGGCAACGCGCCGAGGCTGAGGCACTTCTGGAGCTTGTGCTCCAATCGAAAAGTGTTGGCCGCCTTATGGCCAGCACCCACTGCCACACCAAGGGTGCTTACCTGGTGTTGGCATCGAAGCTGAGGGAGAGGGGCTACGTCCGGACCTGGGAGCAGGTCCGGACAAAATTTAAGAGGGTGAAGCTGGACTTCCTCAACAGTCTTGAACAGTGGGGGGGGGGGTCTCGCAGCCAAGTGGGAGAACGGTCTTCCACGACCAGATGGTGAAAATATGGGAGAAGGCTGGGAAGCCCCCCCTGGAAATGAGGAGGCATATGGGTGAGTGCTGCCCTCATTGTGTTTTACCCTTAAACATGCATGGAATGACTAGCTGCCTCTTTCCCCTACTGTCCCCAATGAAATTCGAGAAAGTATTTAGATGCTGTCAACCTCCTATGACTTAGCCCGCCAGTACTGTAGAACCACTTTGGTTATGCGCTTTGACTCTAACTGTGGTGTGGCCACCAGCTGTGTTTCATCTCTGGTTTGTGTGCTTTTACTTATGATTTCTCTTTTTCTTTGCCCAGCCACACAGTCACCATCCAAGCTGGCAAAAGCACCTGAGCGTGAGGAGGGGGAGGAAGAGGGACCTTCCACCTCAGGACAGGCTGCAGGTGAGAGTTTTATGTCTGTGAGGGAGACCCATGTGTGTGTACCCCCATGGAGCCATATGGGAGCCTGCTGTGATGCTTCCATTTGAAGTGTGATTAAATTCTTTGTTTGATTTCTATAGCAGAAACTATGGAGGCAAGGATGCGTGCCATGGAGGCCAGGGTGACTGCCTTAGAGGCTGAAGTGGCAGACCTGAAAGGGGAGTTAGAGCAGCAAAGGCAGCAGAGGGAGGCGGAAGAACGTAGGTTATGTTCCCCACTGCCCAACTCTTCTCACACTGTGGCTAAGGCCACTAAAAAGTGTATGCATGTAAACTAAAAAAATTGGAAAATATGTGTGGCACTAATGTGTACTTTTTCTCCCTCCCCACACAGTTAAGAAGAAGGAGGACGAAGACCTGTTCCGCCGCAAAGTCAGGGGGACCATGGGACGGTTGTGCAGGAGAGTGAGGGAGATGGAAGGGGCTGGGGAGGGGAGCAGTGGGACCTGAGTTTTGTTTTCTGTTTGTGTTTTGGGGTGGGGGGTGTTGGGGGGGTTCCTAGTTACATTGCCCATTTTTCTATCCCTGTTAAATATATGAATTTGTTAAAAAAAAGTTGGCTTTCTTGGAGGGTGGGGGTGGTGGTGGGGGGGTCCAAGTTACATTCCCTTGTTTTTTTCCCCTGTTGAACTGTTTTTGAAAATAAAATGTTGTTGTAAATTTACTGAAAAAGACTCCAGTGTGACTCCTTACACTCGCACACCTTTCACCCCAAACTCCTAAAACACTTTTAACCTTTAAAACACCCTCCAACCTCCAACCCACACAATGGTGCCAGAATAGGCACAATCACTAGAGAGGGTACACAGAGACAGAGTCAAAAATATAAACTTTATTTAACAGACAACAGCAAACACAGATAACTAGACAAACTGGCCCAAACTAGGAGGGGGAGAACTTGTCCGCAGGTTTAACTATTCTCTTCCCGAGAACAGTCCTCCTTCTCGTTTGGGTCGAGGCATTCTGAGACGGGGTGGGTGGGGTGGGTGCTGGAGGTGGTGGGGGAGGTGTGGGTGGGGGGGGGACGTGCACGGTAATCTGAGGAGGGGTGGCCGCCTCCATAACCGTGACCGCCCTCTCCATCAGCCTCCTTATCAGTCGAACTTCCTCCACGCTTTCGCGTAGGGATTGGTTCGACTCCCTAAGGATGGCACGGAATTTTTTTCCCTCCTGGGCCACGAGGAAGAGCATCGCCTGGTCTGCGGCAGCGGCACGCCTGGACTCCTCCTGGCAGTGCTCGAGGATCCTTTCTCCCACGCTAGTTAATATGGAGACGCGCCGCAGCCTGCCGCGTTCCCTCGCCAGCCTCTCCTCTGCTTGGAGAGCACCTCTAGGTGGTGAGCCGGCTGGCTCATCGTCTTCTGAAAGGACCACTGTTGGCAAAAAAAGAGAAACAGAACTGTTAGTAACATTGAGACAGTCAAAACCCACCCTGGTGCACATGGTGGCCTTTCTTGGTTACATATTGTTAAACCAGACTCAAAACTATGCCAGGGGAGCACATGGTTATTGTTTGTTTGCCCATGGTGTCCTTTCTTGGTTACATATTGTTAAACCAAGACTCAGAACAATGCCAGGGGAGCACAAAAATGAAAAGGAAGCACACAGTTATTGCACACAGACATTGTCCTGCAGCCATGGCTCGAAAGGAACAGTTCATGCACGCTCACCATCTTGTATCTGTATACGCCTGCGCAGGGCAGGAGGTCCAGCCACCCCACGCTCCTCCTCCTCCTGCGTCCCGGGTATGAAATCTGAAAAAAGGGAAAAAAGAACATGATTTAGGACCAAAGTGTGGCAAAGCAAGCTTCAAACCCTAAAGCAGCAACGTTGAGGGACTCTCTTCTGTCTCTTGGCAGTGCTGCTGCCCTGCACAAACAGAAAAGCACAAAGCAGTTAAACCCCCCCACCCTTTTTGCAACTGATACTTACCAACATTTGTGGACGCCCCAGAATCACTGTCCTCTGCCACCGCTGCTGGGGACTCGAGGACCACCGTCCCAGGCATCTGTGTCTCTGTGGACAAGAGCAGAAAATAGTGAAAAAGGAGCAAGCATACAACCAGAACCACACAGCAAGCTCCCAAAGTAGTGGCTAAAGCACTGCAGAAGGCCTATGGCTGAGGCATGCTGCAAAACTGTTTTGGTTGTTGGTTAAACACAACCGTTTTAAAAAGCCACCAAAAGCAATCCACAAACATCCTAGCATATTATGCGTTGCAACGAACACAAGGCATACAATAGTGAAAAAGGAGCAAGCATACAACCAGAACCACACAGCAAGCTCCCAAAGTAGTGGCTAAAGCACTGCAGAAGGCCTATGGCTGAGGCATGCTGCAAAACTGTTTTGGTTGTTGGTTAAACACAACCGTTTTAAAAAGCCACCAAAAGCAATCCACAAACATCCTAGCATATTATGCGTTGCAACGAACACACGAGAAAACGATTCCCAAACGTCAGAACACACATTTGCTCAAAATGAAATATAAAATAAAAATAAAATTACTTACCGGAGGCAAGGGGCGTTTTGCTGAGGAACCTCCTCTGGCTCCCCAGGAGCGATGGCCATTAGGTCCAGCGTGACCATGGCCGCGGCTCGTTGCTGGACGGGGGGTGGAGGCCGAAAGCTGGACGAGGTGCCCTCGCCGGGATCCTCCTCAGCGGGTGGTTCCTCGACCGGGGCAGCCGGCTTCCGAACCACCTTAAGGCTCCTCCCGACGCGCTTCGGCCTGCCGGCTCCTTCCCCGTCGCTGTACAGCGGGCGCTGCTCCTCAAAGTAGGGGCAGGTCACCTTCTCGTTGCCGGAACCCTTATTATGGTTCACGGCACGCATGTACTCCGCCCGCATTGTTTTAGTTTTGGACCGGCATTCAAGGCCGGTCCTGTTGTGGCCCAGGGCACACATCTTGATGGCCACTTGTTCGAAGACCTCCCTATTCCTGTGCGAGGACTGGAAGGCGTCCTGGATTTTCTCTTCCGAGAAAATCGCGATCAGGTCCCTGATCTCTGCGTCCCTCCAAGTTGGCCCACGGCCGGTTGCAGGGACGGATGAGGCTTGCGAAGAGGATTCCATGGTGCTTTCGCTAGTAGCTGAGCAAAATGGAGGTGCGAGGTGCAGGGTGCAACGGATCATATACCTTCCCGCACACAAAGACAAAGGGACTAGCCGGCTCCTGATTGGTGGAGGGCAGTAGGGGACACGCACATTGGCCACATGAGGTCACATGTCACGTTCAAAACTCCTCGCGCGGGAACAGGATCTGCTCCTAATGGCCAGATTAGCGCCTTTTGTTTGACTTCTCGCATGCGCTGATTCGTCCACACGCGGGAAGAGCAGTTTGAACATGCAGCGGGAGCCATTTTACTGAAATGTCCGCCATTACAAAAACGCATGCCGGTGTAAAACCGGGAGCAAGTGCAGCGGTACTCGACAGTTCCCCAATAATATTCACCAACCAAAGCATAAATCAATGACATGTAACTGGCGAACGTTCGTTGGCACGCTCAGCGGAAAGTTTTTTAAAATGAACGGTGGACGGCGACTCCGCTTGCCGGAGGTCTAGCCGCCGATGGACGGGGTTGTCCGCACCCAAGCACAACCACGCACCCGGAACTACACAAAGACCCACTACACATAAACCGCCCCTCATGCTAGAATCATTTCTATTGAACCCCTCTAAGCTAAACAGGAGACTGCGAGCGGCGAACGTTCGTTGGCACGCTCAGCGGAAAGTTTTTTAAAATGAACGGCGGACGGCGACTCCGCTTGCCGGAGGTCTAGCCGCCGATGGAAGGGGTTGTCCGCACCCAAGCACAACCACGCACCCGGAACCACACAAAGACCCACTACACATAAACCGCCCCTCATGGTATCACCTCGAATCATATCTATTGAACCCCACTAATCTAAACAGGAGACTGCGAGCGGCGAACGTTCGTTAGCACGCTCAGAGGAAAGTTTTTTAAAATGCTCCCCGTACGTTGACTCCGCTAGTACTGGCCGAAGGTAGACGGGGTTTTAAGCTTTGGGCAAATGTTTGGAACGTGACGGTGTGTGCCACTGTGCTTTTGAAAAACTCTTGTGGTGTCCGGGCAGAATTTCAGAAAGTGATCGTGCTTGAAAGCCAGTCGCTGTCTCGTTGCCTCGTAGATCCCCGCTCGCTCGGAGAAAAAAAATGGCGGACAGTTCGCCGGAAGTTTGGAGGAAAGGCTCGGGAGGAGGGACTTTGAAGAACCCGCAACAATGGTAACGCACAAGTCTGTGGCGCTATTGTCGCAGATTGGTTGCAGGAGTATATCGCTATCCGGAGGGTGAATCCACTTTTCTGGATTCCCCTGAAAGCGCTACAACGAAGCACTTTTTGCGGGTCGGTTGCAGGACTGTTGCAGATTGTGTACGACGTCGTGGGTTATGGCAAATTAGTAGCGTTTCCAATTGGCAATCATCCTGCTACTTTGAAGCCGTGTGAAATGGCCCTGAATAAGTACTGAGAGGCTGCAGATGGCCTATATTAACTTGAGGCTGGGAGATCTGGGTTTTGGATACAACCTGTGACCTGCTCCTTCTGCTGATGCCCTTGGACTGCTTGAAGGAACCCTTGACTCACAGGACTGAGTTAAGACATTCACTGCATTCTGTCTGTCTGTTGACATTCTGTTTTTGAAATACCAGTTCTCTCTGCCTTCCTGGCAGCTTGTCTGCAGGCAGCTGAAATCTGAGAACAATAAAGGAGGCAAAGGAAACAGCTGGCTTCCCTCCATTTCCTGGGGAACATGGAGGGTAGGAAGAGGCTGAGAATGGAGCAACTTACCAGCAGCAGAGGCCAGGACTTCTTCCACCCAGCAAGCAGAAGCAACAGAAGAAGAAGAAGACAGATGAACCACCCAATTGGTCCTCACTAGAAGAGTGGTAGCTCCCTTTTGACAGCACATTCCCAGATATAGCCTGTCAGGTAGAGATTAGTTGTCAGCATCCAATTTGAACTAACTGGCCCTCTTTGGCAGATTGCAATTTGAAGGGGTTGGCCCTAATCATTTGCACAGATTGGCCCTTGTTGACAGAGTATAATTTGACCTGATTGGCCCTCATTGGCAGTGTTCTTTCCCTATTGGCTGCTCACTCCCAGGGAGATCCAGTCAGGTAGAGACTGAGTAGTGTGCAGACAATTTCCACTGCTTGGTCCTAATTGGCAGAGTGCAATTTGCCTTGATTTGCCCTCATTGGCAGAGTGCAATTGGAACTGATTGATCCTTACTGGCAGAATGGTTTCTCGCTATTAGGAAGCACACCCCCAGGAACAATCAGGTAAGGAGGGAGTTGTCTACACACAACCTCAACTATATAATGTTCAATGATGCGTCTCATATCTGTAATGCATAATGTTTTTTTAGTTCATGTTTGTCCCACCTTTCTCTCCAATGGGGACTAAAAATGGCTTACATCTCTTCATGTTTTTTTTCCAATTCTCAATAGCTAGTTTTTCTCTAAGTACCTGGTGCTGTGCCCCTTTGCTAACAGTTCTGAAGCAGTTGGCCTGTGCCAGTGCGAGGAGGCAACATGAAGGAAAGTCCTCTGATTCTATGATCCTCCAGAAGACTCTATGATCTCCAGAAGAACAGGTTGGTCACTGTATCAGATAACATGCTGGTCTAGTTGTGGCCTTATTTATGCCAAAGAAGTGGTCTTGCATCTTCATTGGTCACTTTCCATCATGCCAGTCAATTTAAAAAATGGCACAGTTTGCATTGCTACAGGACCACAAAGCTACTTTGTCAAAGGTAAAATAAAATCTGAAAAGTGCCCATGGTCTTTTTGGGATCAGGCAGGGAAAACACAGTCCTGTCTATGGTTTCTGGAATTGGGGAATGAATGGAGAAAGCAGCCTTCTCCCAATCAGCCAGGCATCTGTGAGCTTTGTTTTTATCCCACTGTTTATACAAAATCACTTTTTAGGGTCCTGTTACAATTTCCAGCGTCTCACAAATCTACCCAGACATAAACAGAGTCTGAAACACCATGAATCCCAAAAGAGGGGAGGGAGGGAATGCTGTATCATTCTGACATTTTTCCATAGCAACATGGAAGTGTTAATGTTTTAATTATTATAAATACTTCTGTGTTGTGGCATTACTGCATAGCAAAGTCGGAGTGCCTTTTAAAAAAGAATTCAGAGCTGGGGGGGGGGGGAAGCTTGTGATTGGTGGCTTTCTTTGATTGGCAAGCCAAGCAGCCTTGTTGGGAGGCAAAAAACCATGATGAGGCACAGGGAAAACACAGGACGGGTTTCCCATGAGGAGGTGTGCAAACGTGTGACTTACAACCACATATTTGCAAGCAGGAGGGAGCACAAGGTTTGTGCCTCTGTGAAGAAATAGTGCCTGAATCAATAAAAGAACTGACTGTGGGGTTCACATAACATCAGTTTCCAATGGTCACAGACATGGTTGGCACATAAAACTTGCCCTTCATCCTCCAAATCTTGTCGTGTCTAATACCCTACTTGGAAATTCTCGCCCTACATTGAACGATAAATCCAGATTCTAAGCATTGTCTATATACGAGAGAGAGTTTTTAAAATGCAGACAAGGTTTTTATTATGGCTGGCAGATGAAGAAGTTGTTTTAAGTTTTTTTCTTTCTTTCTTGGCTTTATGAATTACAAGAATGAGTCACAGAAGGAATAAATTGTAGCCTAATTTGCAGAGTCATGTTGATCTTGCAAATGCCTTTGGTGTTCGGGCTGCACAAAGAAACTTCTTCTTGGAGAAAAGTGCTAGTTCATATCACCATTCAAAAGAGTTGCATGAAGTCACACTCTGTAATGCTAATGTAACGGTGTACAAATACCTCAGGTTCTGGACTGCTTTCCATGTCTCAGTCTGCCTTCAGTGAGGATGTCATTCTGTCAAGGAAACTGCTATTTTGATCTTTGCACCCACAGATTCAGGTTCCTCGTCTGTCTCTCTGTATGGTCATTTCAGTAAAACCTAAGAAGCTGGGGGTGAGAGCTTAGGGCAAAGAGACCCAGCATAATGTAGTGGTTAAAGAGGTAGACTAGAATCTGGGAGATTCAGTTTCAAATTCTCCCTGTGCCAAGGAAAGTTGCTGGCTGGCTGACCCTGGGCCAGTCACTGCTTCATCTGTCATGTTGGATTTCATGTCCTCCGTGAACCACCCAGCTCCCTGCACCCTGCACGGGAGGGCGGAATAGAATTGTAATAATAATAAATAAAATAAATTTAAAACAATAAAACATAACCTACCTGGAAATGAGAAGAACAGTACTATAAGCCACTTTGGGTTCCTATTCATGAGAAAAGTAAGGTATAAATTCCTAATTAAATAAAGGATGACAACTAATTTCAACTAATGCATTGGTTGCCAGTTGCAGCCCAGATCTGGTTCAAGGTTTTGGTTATAAACTTTAAGGCCCTTTGTGGTCTGGGATCCACATATCTGAGATACCGCCTATCACCCTGGGTACTCATTTTACTGACCTCGGAAGGATGGAAGGCTGAGTCAACCTTGAGCCGGTTGCTGGGATTGAACTCCCAGCCTCAGGGGCAGAGCTTTCAGACTGCATGTCGGCTGCCTTACCAATCTACGCCACAAGAGGCTCTTAAATAGCACCCTAACATAAATAGCTGTGGTGAATAAGTGACTTCTAGAAGCAGGTTGGAGTGGAAAAGGGGGGGGGGGCGCAAAAAGAAGGATAGGAGGGATTAAATGCGTAACCTCCCTCACAGGAAACACTATCTTTGTGCTGATGGGAAGCTAAGATGAGACTTCTCTGTATTGTATTTTATCTTCAGTGGCTCATTCATAACCCCGTATACTGCAAGAGATGGGCATGAATATGAGAGCCAGGTGTTTGGCTGTTTAAATCTTGTGAAAAAGACAAAGACCGCATTGTACCCAACTCACAGCGACCCCATAGGGCAGGGTAGTCAAACTGCGGCTCCAGATGTCCATGGACTACAATTCCCATGAGCCCCTGGGGCTCATGGGAATTATAGTCCATGGACATCTGGAGGGCCACAGTTTGACTACCCCTGCCATAGGGGTTTCAAAGCAAAAGGTTAACAAAGGTAGTTCATTAATGCCTTCCTTTGCATAGCAACCCTGGAATTCCTCAGCACTGTCCCATCCAAATACTAACCAGGACCAGCTCTGCTTAGCTTCCAAGATTTTACTAGGCTGAGCCATCTAGGCCATGGTGAAACTGAATCACTTTAAACAAGCTCACATTTAAGACTCAGAAAGGATCAGTAATACTCCTTTAAAAAATGAAAGGAAGAAAATCTTTATGCCAGAAGTATGCCAAAATGCAATACCCGTAAAATTGGCAGATGCCTCCCAACACAATCGTAAAAAGACTGAGTGAATACAGAAGGTAAGAGAAATCTGGATCACTTCCAATGAAAAAGTCAAAAGGCAAGATAACCCAAGACATAATATAGCTGTCATACACTCTTCGATGCAATGCTGGAGAGGTTAAAAAAGAAGATTTGCCTTTTTGAACACCTTTAATAGGCTTCCTCAGAGTTTTAATTAGTAAGAGATCCAAGCAGTAGCTGACAGCTGGCAGAATCTCCTGTCTTGAGTTAAAGTCAAACTAATTAGGATTCTAGAAGGAAAACATATTCCTCCCAGCACCCTTAATCAGTCAGCCTTGGTTAGAAAAGCAATATGGAACCTTTTGTCTTGACAACTTTATAACCTTGGAAATGCAGAACTTCTAAATAATAATGAACCAATTTCTCAACAAGACTACTTTGAGTGCCTCAACAGATCTATTAGTTGCATTTCTCCAACCTCTCATGTAATTGCATAGTGTTAATGCTGTTTAGAATTTAATTTAGGATGAGAAATTTTCATTTATTATGGATCCCCTTGAATTGGAAGGTGGGCAACATCATTTTTTGCTGTCTCAACCAAAATTATGACAGATTAGTAGCTGTACAATGTGATGGTTGTTCTAGCACAGAAATAAACTATGCGTATCAGATCATCTTGATGAATATCATTAATTTCTTGAACTATTCTGCACTCTCATCAAAGGACTAGCATAATTCACCTACACTGGTATCCCTGTTAAAGTTATACTTAAATTTTCCTAAAATAACAGATAAGTTTTATTTTGTGTCTCCAGTTTAGGCAGAGCTTGGGGTTGGTGAATCTCTCTCTCTCTCTCAATATATATATTGCAGTACAATATACATGGAACCCAAGCCCTGGCAACTGATATGAATTATAAGGGGCATGGCACTGCTGGGGTAAATACAACAGTGATGCTGGGAGGATGCTTTAGGATTTCTCCCAAACTGGTGCAACAACAGGAGGCTGGGGCTGGTAAGTGGTCTTCCTACTCTAGGTCTATGTGAAATAGCATGGGGGAAAGCATTGTCATACCAACCGAATGTTTAGTTTAGACCTAATAGCTGGGGGTTACAAAGATAACAATACAGAACAACAAAGCAAAGTGTGTGTATGTGCAAACTAATAAAGTACTACAGAGAGGGAAAGAGAGCAAACAGCACCACCAATATGGCAAGATGGGTTCTGGTGATCCAGAATGATTTCCCTATGATGTATTATCAGTTCATTGTATTCCACAACGGAATATATTTGCAGAAATACACTTGAAGGTTCCATACATCCCTTTTACCCCAAATCATAGGCATGGAGTCAACTTGGATATAATTAAGCATACTGAGTGAATCAATTGAGGACAATGGTGAGATTCCTCTGCAAAATTCTGGTGATATTATTACCATTTTATTTTTAAGCTGGACCTGTTCAAATGGAATATTGCAACACTCACTTTGGGAAACTCTATGTCCCATTTGCCTCCCCTTCATAACCCTGCCCTTAAATTAACTTCCCCATTTAAAGCAGACATGGACTTTATTTTGCTGAAAAATCTGAAGTGTGACTTTTTTTGCAGGTGTTGTAAGCTAACACCTTCATAGGTGGGTAGCCGTGTGGGTTTGAGGCAGTAGAGCAATGTTTCAGTGTCACCTCAAAGTTTCCGTGGCACCTTTCAGACCAGCAAACTTTTACACAAGGCATAAGTTTTTGTGTTCATGGCATACTTCCTCAGACAATGAAATGAGCAAAACAAGTCCTCACATAGGCAGAGGGTGGACCATGAATTTACATGAAAGCTTACACCCTGAATAAAATGGTGTGGTCCTTAAAGATGCCACTTGATTGTGTCTAGTAACGGATACAATGGGGTCAAACCCCAGGGACCAATCACAGATATTTCGTACCTACTAGACAGTGTTTAATTCACTCAAGGGAAAGTTTAGAGATATTTTAAAATGTCTCATCATTGCTGTTTCAACCTGAAAGTACCAATTTTGATTTTGTGTCTTCATTGTGCAAGTTGAACTGGGGATTATTTTCATGCTATTTTCTATTTTCCTTCACTGCTTTTCTTCCCCTCCCCATGCAATGTATAGAACAGATCTTTTCCCACTTTTAGGTCTGGTCATTCAGTCAGCATTATGTGCATGCTATACATATATATATTGTGTGCATATATATATATACATACACATACATACACACACACACATATATACACACATATAGTATATTGCATATTAAAACTGTACAACATGAACCACTGCAAAAACTGAACATGAAAAGCCACTGACAATGTAATCAAAACAGAGATCATTGTTGCATCCCTGTAAAGGCCAGATCTGTCAATAACTCTTACCTCTTTTTAAGCTTTTCCTCTGAATGCACATTACCTGGGAATAAGAGTTGGCAGTTTCAGGCTAGACACGCTCCTAGGTACCCCCAGAAAGTTAAAACTGCAGAGTAACAGAGCATTTGAAAGTAGGAAATTTATTAGTTACCTTTGTGGTTGAAGGACAGATCCAGACTCACAATACTTTGAGGTTTAAAAGAAAGAATCTTTACTGTAATTATAATTTACAAAATATATATCATATTCATCTGCTTCAGCCTCCTTGCTGAAGCAGAGTACAAAGATAGTTACAAACAAAACACATTGCAAACCCCTATGGTTGGCTCAAAGCAGACTACATGCCTATACATCTGTACATGGGAGAGAGCAAAGAACCTTTGTGGGGGATGCTGCTCCTTGCTTCTGCAAAGCTCATACACACACCAATTTTCTTTTTCCTGAAGAAGCAGGAAGTGAATGGGAGTGCACCTTAAACAAAGGAGTCCCCAGGACAACTGCTCAGGGTTTTCCCATTGCAACCTCATCAGTGACCACTTGATGCACTTGTAAGCACACAGGTACAGCTCAGATTCTTAAACAGTTTAACAAGAACCCTTCAAGGCTGACTTCACCAAATTACTTGTTGATTGCAATTCCAATGATAAGCCCATTGAACACAGTAGGACTGATACCAAATATGCATCATATCACACATGTTCTCTAAGGAGATCGTAGAGCTGCCAAATCCAGCATGGGAAATTCCTGAATATTTGAAATCTGGGAAGCATGGAGGTTGCAGACAGAGGGAGATCAATGGAGAGGTGATATCCTAGATTCTGACTTCCAAAGCTGGCATTGCTTCCTGAGGGACATATCTCTGTATACTGGAGATCAATTGTCATTCTCAAGAACTGCACTCCCCACCTTGATTCTGGGAGGTGAGGGGAAATAGATTCTGTTCTGCTCAGGAACACCATCATGTACTATAACTTCACATGTCCCAGAGCTGAGCTTTACATCTGGAAACAGATGTTCAGGGTGAGACCTGATGATCCTTCCATCACATTATGCTCTGATAATAAGAGATGGGAGGGGGAGATGGGGAGCCCTTTTTATAGACATTAGGCTACTCTGCAAGATGTTGTGGCATTTACCTAGGACTGAATAGAAAATAGGATTGGGGGAAAAAAAGAAAATTAAGTGCAGTAATGGAATTGTAAATCCATCAGAGAAGGCAGATGAATAAAATGGTATTTCCACCTTGTCTCCACCCAAATTACACTTGAGATGAAAATTCTGGATAATAAATTTACATTCAACTCATTCAATTAACCTGTGAGATTAGTCTCTTCTTGATGTCTGAAAACTGTAGCCTGAGGCTCAGTTTTGTAAGATGCCAAGCTTCTCAAACTATGCACAGCCAAGAGCCTCTCCAGCAGAAACCTGTGTTTCTTTGTTAACAGTCCGCTGTCTTCTTAGGTCCAATTCGTGCAAAGAGAAAGCAGCTCAGATGTGGTTTGAGGGAACGGAAACAGAGCTGGGATGTGCAGTGAAGCAGTCCTTTGGTTGATTGATTGGAAGTTTGGTAACTTTGGATTTCAAACATTTTGCTACTTACAAGAGACAGTATGTCTGTGTCTGGCTGAAACCAAATCAATCAATACATGAAAGAGGATCCTAGAATAATTCCTACAGTGCTCATGTCAATATTTTTCTTATACCACCCATCTGCTTTTCAGCTTTGGCTAGCCTTTATGTCTTTGTTGTTGTTGTTGTTGTTGTTGTTAGATGCGAAGTCGTGTCCAACCCATCGCGACCCCATGGGCAATGATCCTCCAGGCCTTCCTGTCCTCTACCATTCCCCGGAGTCCATTTAAGTTTGCACCTACTGCTTCAGTGACTCCATCCAGCCACCTCATTCTCTGTTGTCCCCTTCTTCTTTTGCCCTCATTCGCTCCCACTAAATGCACTTTTGTTGGCAGGGTGATGTCTCTGCTTTTTAGGATGCTGTCTAGATTTGCCATAGCTTTCCTTCCCAGGAGCAAGCGCCTTTTAATTTCTTTGCTGCAGTCCCCATCTGCAGTGATCTTGGAGCCCAGGAAAATAAAATCTGTCACTACGTCTTACATTTATATATATTAAAAAAAATTGATTTCTTTTTGTTCAGGAATTCACTTAGGATCCAGGGATCCAGCAGGCATTTGGTTGAGGTTGACTGACCCAACAACATCTGCTGCCCCCTTCTATTACTGAATCTGACCTACCTAAAGGTTCTGTTAAAGTTCCTGTAGGTGGGTACCATAGGAGGGAGGCAGCACTGACCCGCATCAGTCCAACTGGTGATGGAGGTCATTCATTAGGGCAACTAGCGGTGTCTCTACTCCATGGCCAGGACAGAAACCTGACTCGAAAATGAGTCCCACTTTGCTCAGTAGGGAGTTGCTAGTTATATCCTTATTTTGGGACGGGGGGGGGGTTCTGAGGGAAATAGGCAAGCATCCTTGTTATTTTTTTAAGACTGTTTTAGCAATGTACTACAATGATAGGCCTTTAAAAAGTGATCCAGAAGCTGGTGATCAGAATTTCTACCTCTCATTTTGACTCCAGCACATAAATGGTGTCTTTCTCTTATACCTGCAGAGCTTCCTGCCTCTATTTTTAAAGTCAGCTAATTTCAGTCCTGCCTTTTCCACTTCACCTCAATTTGCAGCCTCCCCTTCTCTGTCCACTCTAGTTTCCATCTCACTCTTTGTCACTCTGTCACATGTTTTTTCTCCATAAGGCCCACAACCAATGATTTATTTCCATTACTGTGACACGCTGCTTGACGTGAGCTGTCGCAACTACTACAGAGCAGCCGTGGTTCTGTTGTTGACAAAGCTGGATTTATGCGCAAACTAAGGAAGCTACAGTTTAGGGGCTCAGGGTTTCTAACTAGAAAAAGTACTAAATTACCAATTATGATAATGCTGTGAGGCCCCTTAAACTCAAATTCAGGACCTCAGAATGATTTAATCTCACCCTCGAGCAGACCCCGTGATCCTACAAACCATCACTTCAAAGGGTTCAGAGTCCAGTATGTTATGTATTGCAGGACACATGCTTCACAGGCTTGCACACTGTTTTTCCACAGCCGGTAGCACTGTTCATAGTCTAGGCTTGTGCCAAAGCCAGATATTGTTAAAAACCTGACAAGACACTGCTAGAACCCTTCCCCCCTTTTCAGCTTGTCCTTCACTAGAGGTTAGGAATGACGGAAGCCACCTGGAACCTGTATTGCTCTCCTCCTTCTCCCCCACTCCATTATATTGCTGATTCAGTGGCCTGGCAGAAACCTGTTTGTCCAGAGGTTCCTGAGTGAACTCCTTTGTCTTACACTATGACTCTGAGCCATTCCACACAACTTTAATATAGCACTAGTCATACATTTTGTTTTCGCCACTAAAACTGTGTTCCACATGACGTCGTGAGCAATCTGCAACACTCCTGCAACACTAGTGTCAAAATCGCTTTGTTGTAGTGATTTTCGGGGAATCGGGAAAAGTGGATTCACCCTCAGAAAATCGCTACACTCTTGCCAACAACCTGCAACACTTGCGAAAAAGACATGTGCGTTCTCAATGTAGCGGTTGCTCCTCCAAACTTCCGGCGAAGCGATCCCCCTTGGAGCAGGGAAAGCAACGAACCAGCGAGGCTTCATTCACCCAGCGACTACAGTCCCTCCATAGAAGTGCTTTAAAGCTCCCCGAAGTCCCCAAGCACTGTGTAGTTTGCCAGTTCCCTTTAATTTTGTCCAAAAATCGTGCCGTGTGTGTGGGGGGGATTTTTTTTCCACTCGGGGGAGTGTGGTAACAATGAATCACCAGCTCACACGCCAGCTAGATGGGTCTCTCCGTTGCAACGAATCAAAGCATATTCGTTGCAACGTGTTTTTTTTTATAAACCTGTGCTTAAAGGGAAAGGGGCTTTTCGGGAGCATGATAACAACCGCCCATTGGCTGTTCCATTTGATTGACGGCCAGGGGCTGGAACAAGCACAGAAAAAAATTGCTTCCTTTCTAGCGATTCCTGCGAGACCGGAAACCTGTGGGGAACGAATGAAACACTACTGGATTCCACTACAAATGAAGGTATGCGGAACGCTGAGATTCCACTATTTAAAATAGCGTATCCGCTTTGTGAAAGCCATTGGCAACATTGGTCCTTGTGCGGAATGGCCCTCAGTCTTGACTCCTCTGCCAGGAGGAAATCTCTTCCCCAACCTCAGCAGCTAGACTTATTGATACATGATGGTTCCCTTTCTTAGACCCATTAACTCCTTTCTCTAAGCCCATCAACCCCCATCTCCAGACATGGCCAGGACATTGCACAACATCTTGCTCCATGGCAAATTATATCATGTGCTCACCTGGGTTACATCATTAAACTGTTTGGTGGGAGAGGCCATATACTTGCATGGTACAAAGGAAAATGCAAAATTGTTTCCTATGCTTCCCAGCATCTTACTTTTATTTGATATTAATTATGAAGAAACTGTACTTATAATTCTAGGCATACTAAATGGGATACTGGATCATTGTATTAACAGAAGGACTTAGACATTAGCCAGTCATGCTTTAGCAACAAACATCAGGACAGTCTTGAGGCCTACTTATAGGCATGCACAACCATGACTAGATAAGTAAATCTAAGTGGAGCATAGGATAAAGGATGATTCTCATATACCACCTCAGTGTAGGTCCATCATCTTTGTGATGAAGAGCATTCAGTCTGTCCCTGGGGAGAATAAACTGAGATGTAGTTTATCCTTGTAAAATGAAGTCTTACAATGAGTCTGATGCAGGAAATTCAACTTTTACAACGTTTAACATTATACCAAGAGATTACTTCGAAGAAATACAGGCTTTGTAGTATGCTGTGTGAAATTAATCCATCAGAGTAATTCGTTTTGATTTTGTTTTCAATGTTAGGGACAGAGATCAACATTGTCAGCCACGATCTGTGACAAAACGCTGACTTGATAGTTCTACCGTGACAGCACCTTTGTGGCTTGCTTGGCTGAAATTTTAGCCTGCAGGCCTTGTGATGACCATGGTGGTCATAGGCCATATGTTATATAATTACTGATACATTCAGGCAGAATATCACAGCCAAGTGTATTGTTTGGCTTCCCACTGAAGTCAGCAGGCCTGAGAATGAAATGCTTTCTGTTTCACTGAATGAGTTCAGAGGGACACATTGACTAGTAAGTACGCTTAGAATTTCAGGCATTGCTACTTATGGTACTGCAGTTGTCATCCTATGAGAATGCTTTTCAACAGATGCTTTCTTGGAAAAATTGAGAACAGCATCTGACTTCCAGAGGAACAGGTTTGGGCAGATTTTGAATTGCCCGATAGACCCTGATGTACACAGAGAGGCTTGCTGATTGCCCCTGAGCAGTCATGTTTGACTGAATGTTGCCCGAGTGCGAGAATAATTATTGCACCAAAATGTATCATCCTAAAATGGATACAAATTAATTTTGGAAACTTGTTTCTATTACTCTTCATATGCCTTCAGTGCTGGTCTAATAAGTAGCTGCAGGAAAATAATTGACTTGGTCATTCAATCTGAACGTGTAGTTGATGGTTATTAAATTCCAACACATGTCTATGGAATTTAAATATTCAAAGTGCAATTAAAATTGGAAATGCAAACTTGGCTTATAATACAATTGTGAGACCCTAATGTAATAACTTTTGCCTTGAGATGGAGATGCTGAACAATTCACCTTGTAGTGTCTGTCTTGGCTAATTCCCTATGCAGGTAATAATTGACTGGTGCAGATTTACACATTTGTCGCTACAAATATTTTTCTAGTAATTAAAAAGTGCATTGTACTTCTAAAAATAAAGTTCACAGCTTTAGCAGAGTATGAATGACAAATTGCTTGCTAGCAGATCTAAGTATTTTCCTCCTGTCATCCAAACTGGGTTGATTTTGAATTTTTCCTCTCTTATTTTTTATAATTGGAAAACCTTGGTTTGCTTTTGCAAACACAGCTGATTTTTTTTTTAAGGGCGCAAATTTCTTTTTTTCCCTGCTCTTGTTTTTCTATATACTCCTGCAAAATATGTGCATTTTAAAATGATTTAAAATCAGCATTATAAAAAATAGTATACCTATGAATGCACTACATTGTATAGGAACATTGTTTCTGAACACTGTACGACTTGGATACAAAATGCAAAACAAATCTATAAAACCAACAACAAAAGTTGGACAGCTGAAGCCACTGCAGAAAAAAAAATCCTAATCCATAAGAATTTTGAAGGCAGTATAGTAGGGTTGCCAACTACAGATTGGAAAATTCCTGGAAATGTAGGGGTAGAGCCTGGAGACAATGAGGTTTGGGGAGGGGCTAGATCTCAGTAGGATATAATGCCCATAGAACCCATTCTCCCAAGCAGCTTTTTCTCCAGGAGAACTGATCTTTATAGTCTGGGATTCACTTGTAATTCTATTGAACTCCCTCACTTCCTCAAACTATACCTTCCTCCAGAAATTTCCCAGTCTATAATTGGGAATACTTCTGTCTCCTCCAAAAGGTCAGGAAAGGTCACATTATCAAACCGTATATACAGGGTTCCTCACGAATAGCCTTATCATGTGTCATGTTATGCTTGTGATAAAACAGCTGCACATAACATTCCTTCAGAGCAGGTAAACAATTGTCAGCTAGATAAACAAGTGAACTTAAAAATTAGATTGCCTTTTTCTAGTAAGCCACGAATGCTTGCATTTTCATGTCTTAAGGACTTTTTCTATAGCCTTGAGATGTGTAAAATAATATTACCATTTAAAAAGGAGGAGGAGGGGAAAAAAAGAAAAATTAGATTTCTGTATAACTTAGGCTGGGCAGAGAAAAAACAATAGCCTACCATTTCATGTGGGAAAATCTTTCAGTTGAAGTGATTAGAAGACTAATATATGGAGGCATTCATGCATTCCAAAGCAAAAGTACATTAGCATGTTTAAGGGAAGGAGACTGGGAAAGAAGCCGGCAATATCCCAGTGGATTATGAAAATCAGAGAGTGCTTTCTGAAAATCAGCTTTTATTTTCAAGGAACTCAACAACCAAAAAATCAAATTAGGTTGACGTAAACATATTTTGAAAAGGGCAGTATGGGTAGAAGGGAACATTGATATATCACAAGTGTTAACCTCACTTATTTGATGATAAAATTGATGTTACAAACCACCATTTGAAGCATTTCTTCAATGAGCTGTTAGAACATGCCGGCATTAAATTCACGGGATGTTTGTGCATTCTGCTCCCCCCTAACATCACTAATAATATGGTTTTTTTGAACAAACCTGATTAGTTAAGCAGCTTTGTCACCTATTTAAATTTCCATATTGCTTGTATTTCACAATAATGTAAAGCTCCAGGCAACAATAAAATGTGAATAATGACCCTTTTCATTTCATCCCTGTAAGCAAGGGGTAGATACATCCAGGGTTTATGAGAGGGTTGTGATTGGTGGAATGAATAAATAGTAATCACTTTGTATTAAGCCAACAAAGGAAAACTGCCATATATTAATGCACACTCAGTTTTATTGCAACTTAGTCAGATATTCTAATCAACCATGGCAGGTACTGAATATATTGGCTGCACCCAAAGGTGCTGTTTATTAATTTATCTTAGCATTTAATGATGACACGTCAAAGTAAATTATGCTGCTTCATATGTTGTAATTCCTTGTGCTAAAGAAGTCTCTCTATAAAAATATTTGTTCATCTGCTCTCCCCCCCCCCCTCTGTTTCTTTGCAATGAAAAGCACTGGGTATTCATGAGTGATGATTTGGCTACTGTCTAGAGGACCATATTGCACCCGGTAATACAAGTATTGACTGTCCTTGTTCTAAGATGTGGAAGATCTAAGCGATCAAAGAATTACAAGAAGAAATGACTTTGCTAAGTGAATGAAAACAGCATCAAATGATGTATGCATATGGACAAATCATCTCACAAGGAAAACCATCGCCAAACCATCCTCCATGAATACCTAGAGATCTGGAAGGTTCTTATATTGATAACCACACAAGTGGTTGCACTTCATAATAAAGTCAAAACAACATAGTAACATTGTGTTTTCCCCACTGGACGTGCACTTTCTTACACAGAAGCCTGCATTTTAGTTTGCCCTTCGCTTTCCCCTCCAAATGGTATCTTTCTGCTGGTATCAACAGACCTTGTGCTAAAGTTTTGGCCATTATCACATCAAAAGACCAACAGCTAACAGAAAGAATAGGACCCTGCCCAATCTCATCGCTCTTACTAGGAAAAATAGCTGTTACAGAGAAAAGCTCAAGGTCACACAATGTCAAGCTATCAAATTATTCAAGGCTTCCCAAGTGACCAATCATTTTGTTTTTAGCACAGGTGAACCTATTGCATTAGCATTCTACCGAGGGAAAATTTGAATGTCCCACAAACAGTTGGAACAGGAATGCAAATTGGATGGTTTGAATCAGCCATCAAAATTCCAGTTCAGAGACAATCTTCACCAAGCATGTTCTTAAATCTTCCTTTTAAAATAAAATAAAATAATCAAATAAATAAATAAATATTCTCATAAATCTAGAGCACCCTATTATCCCCTTTTTGACTAATCTTTTCTATGTTCAAGCTTGGAAAGAAAAACAAAATTGTCACTCAAGCCTCTTGCATTATAATAACTAAGGCCAGAAAGTCCCACAAATTGAGATTTTCTAGGTCAGGATTTACCCTGTGTTTTGAGCTTTAACTTGGGCATCGAAACAAGCTAGCAGTAGGGATGTGAAATTTGATTCAGATCAGCCAAAAGGGACCAAAATCAGCCTTGATTTGCACATGAATTGGCCCAATCCAGTCCAAATTGCCATTTTCCAAAAAGCTGAAATCACTGAATCAACCTTGTTCAAATGGCAGACTTGTGATTTGGCATGATTCAGTAATTCAAACAAGTGGCTGTTTAACTTTAAAGGGAAAGAGAAAGGTGGGGGATCCCATTTTTGTCTTTTCTGGGCTCCGGGAGAGTGGTGGTTTGAACTAGTGGCACCAAAGCTGCAGTGTGGCTGCAGGAGCCTCTCCTCAAAAGAACCCCTAAGTTGCAAAAAGATTGGACAATGGAGTATAATTCTAGAGGCACCCAAAGAGAGTGCATCTGACATCCATTATTTCCTATGGTGAGAATTTACAAACACACCAGAGTTTTATTCTCGTCATAGGAAATAATGGAGATCAGATGGGGCACCCTCTTTGGTGTCCCTAGAAGTGGACCCGCTGGTCCAATCCTTTTGCAACTTGGACGTTCTTTTGAAGAGAAGTTCTTGCAGCTGCACTGCAAGTTTGGTGCCTATACCTTAAACCCCACCCCCCAGAGCCCAGAAAAAAAGAAAAAAAAATTCCTATAGACTTCAACGGAGCCATTGGTTTCAATGGTGCTGACTCAATTTGGATTCGGTCAAGCCAAAAAAGTTATGGGTGATTCAGATTAATCATATTCGGTCCGAATCACTTCAGACTGAATCCAAAATGGTCTGATTTTTCCTCCCTTACACATCCCGTCTAGCAGCTACTTCAGCATAAGCTAATAGATAGTAAAAAGATGTTTTTTTCTTTATGTTCAGTCTATTTTTCTGCATTTAAAAATCATTGCATCAAAGCAAATACCACATATGGCTGTACAGCATGAGTAAACTTTGAATTTTAGTTAACATAATCCAGTCCATCATCAAATGCTGGTTTGTTTGTTTGTTTTTAAAGGTTTCCACATGCATACAATACAGACGTCTGCAGCAGTCTATTTCCATGTGAATTTGTGCTGAGGAATATCATAGCCAAGAGCATGATCCCAGGTTGCAAATTCCCATCTCCCAATGCCTGGGCCACATTCACATTGATACATGGTAAGAGCAAGCCTTAAAAATGAAAATATTTATATACTGTATACATGTTACATACAAAATGGAAAGAAGAGACTGATTAAAATGTGCATTTTAAATGTACCCTGAGAGCCAGCTTGGTGTAGTGATTAAAGAACAGTGGACTGTAATCTGGAGAACAGGGTTGGAATTTCTACTTTTCCACATTCAGTCAGTTGCATAACCTTGGGCCAGTCACCATTCTCTTAGAGTTGTTCTTCAATAACTGATTTCTTTGAACTCTCTCAGCCCCATCTGTCTCGCAGGGTATGTGTGTTGTGATGGAGATTTGTGTGTGTCTGTTGTGGGGAGAGAGAAGAATAGGTGATTGTAACTCCTTTGGGACTCCTTCCGGTAGAGAAAAGTGGGGTATACAAAACAGCTTCTCGTCATCATCATTTTTTTCTGTGACACAATGGAAAGCTATAGGCTATGACAAACCAGTCCTGGATAGAATCATAGAATAATAGAGTTGAAAGGGACCTCCTGGGTCATCTAGTCCAACCCCCTGCACTATTCAGGATAAATGATTCTATGATATTGTCAGAGTGTTTTTCACTATGCTAAGCCCTGACCTAGATAGTTCAGGCATGCCCAGTCTCATCAGATCTCAGAAGCTAAGAAGGGTCAGCCTTGGTTCATTTGGCTAGAAGGTTTCCAAGGAAAACTAGGAGGCAAGCAACAACTGAACAGCTCTTGCCTGACTGCCAGAATATCCTGCAATCCTAGAATCTCCTGGCTCCACTACACACTCACCATACAATACTGATGCTAAGCCTGCCTTCCACACAACAAAGCCCTCTTAGTCGGATGGCTCCCTGTCTATTCCTGGCTAGTGATGCAATGATCTGTTTAAGCAGCCACCTACAAGCCATGTGCTTCAAAAGACAAATGCTTTGACACATGCAGTACAGAATTGTGGCTCTCTGCCAGGGTATAAATAGAATGTTCTCAATTTGTTGAGATTGTCAGCTCTCTCATAAACACTCTGGCCCTTGTGGAACTTGAGCGTGTGATAAGGGACTCCTTCTCTATTTGCTTCTCTTTCTGAATGTCTGTTCCCATGAATGCTGAATCCTAAGCAATTTGAATCTGGGGAAACCTTTTTGAGCCAAGCATAGAAAAGAATGCAGCATCTTCCTGGGAAGATGACACAGTGCTGGCAAGGAAAAAGGGGATGGGGGAAGCCAAGAGCTGAGCTTGGTTCAAGCTGAATCCCAGTGGTCCTGCTGATGCCTCAGAATCTTGCTTCAGGTCCAGTTGAAAGTGGCATGAGTCTGAGCAGCAGTTCTCTGGACAAAGAACCAGTCCTATAGTCTACTGCCTGGCATGCCACTGCTCAACACATGCACTGTTCTGGAGCCTCTGCCCGCTATACGTTGTCTCCATCTACAGTTCCAGTAAACTGATGTAAGTCTCATTTGCTGAAATTACAAAACATGTATTTAAAGTGACCAGCTTAATCTCAGCTAAGCAAACAACAAACAAATATTATATATTAAACACAAGAGAGTCAAGTGCCATTTGCATGCAATTTGGCTCAATGAATATTTAAAAGTAAATCGCCATCCCAGAGGCCTGAGGATCCAAAAGCCCCAACACTTGTTTGTGACAATTAGGAATTTACTACTAAATGGGCAGCCATTCTTAACAAGTGAGGTTTCTCAGCATGCCATTTTCCCTGGTGAGTTTTTCTCAAAAAAAAATCTTTTTCTTTAAGTTGGGCTGCAACCATTCTTAGCATTCACACTTATCAGTAAGGCTGACATTATTTATGTTTCAATTTAACTTTGAAAAACTGATCATGCTCTGCAAGATTTATTATCGTTAAAGTAACTATTTTTCTTTCTATTTAAAATGCTTTCAGCATAGGTAATCAGCATTCTGGTCATTTGGAGTCTGCTTTGTTCTAGGTATGTCACTGCATTAGAAGCCTTTTTTGATTCATAGAGATACAGATTTACAGTACTCATAAGCCATTGAGACATTATTCTGCCTGACAATAGTTAGATTATAACATTTTATAGGTTATAATTTGAATACTGAAACATGGCATTTTTTGCTTTTGTAATATCTATATTATTGTTTTGGAGGTCTGCCCCTTGAAGAAGCCTGATGGGGCAAAATGTGCATTGGGCATGAATTCCCTTTTAGGTCAGACATTATGCACAGAAAGTGGAACAGAAGCCATAGACCAAAAAAAGACAACAGAGTTTGTTTCTGACAGTCAGGAAATAGTTAATAGAATCCTGAAACAAATACCGAATGAAAGCTGAGGTCTGTGAGATTATTTTAATGGCACAGAAATGCCCTTAGCCACCATGTATTATTTATTGATTTATATTTATAAAATTTCTATGCCACCTCTCCAGAGAACCTGCTCTGACAAAGTTGATTGTAAAGTATCATTGGAAAATGATTTCCCTTTCAGGGAGATAGAACCATAAAGTTTGGAACAAACTTTTATTTGTATATTCTTCAACAAATACTGTTGGAAGTTACTATTTGTAACTGTATTATAATCTATTAACAGGTTATTTTGGAGATGGCTAAATGTATTTTTTTGTAATGGATTATAAATAAAATCTGAAACTATTAAAAAAAAGTTTGGAACAAGTTATTCTGAGGCCACATGTACAATACTACAAATGATAACAATCTTAATTTAAGCAGGAGCAAAATAAGTAGCCCTTGAGAACATTTCTGGGGGGGGGAACCATTTGTCAGTGTGCAACCCTTACACATGGAACACTCATTGTCGTCAAGGGTGAAAGAATAAGTACTCATAAGTATGCCTCTCAGTTGTTTCTCCTCATCTGATTTTGTGCATGACATGTGCTTCAGCCCTCTGGCAGGATACATATTCATGCGATAATCACACTTTATTTTAAAATGAGGTTGTTTCCATTTCATAATACATCCTAGTAAGTAAAATGTATTACCATTATTTTCTTGCTTTGTGAAACTTAACGCAAAGTTCTTCACTTTAAATGGCCATGGGAACAAATGTGTCTGGTCCAATTAGCACACAAAACTATCAAGGTCAGGATTGACTGTTCTGACTGATAACAGTGTTCTCCATGGACTCATGTTAGGGGCCTTTTACTTGACTTATTATCTGATCCCTTGAAAGTAGACCCAGGGATCAAACCTGGGACATGGTAGATGCACTGCCACTGAGCCATGGTCCCTCCTCCCTATCATCTAGCTTCCAATAAAATATAGACTAACATTACCTATTTCAAATGTTCATTTCTAATGCAGATTTTTTTAAGAGAGCACAATCTTCTAGGGCCATCATACAGAAATTAGGGTGGAGCTTTTTTCTCTTCAGACCCTCTTCCAAATACTTTTCTTCAGATTCACTTTTGATATTGAAGCTGGAGTTATCAAGAGGGGAAGGAACTACAGCAACAAAATTCCTCAAACTGTAAAGGGGTTTGGTCATATCTAGCATCTTAAATTGGGCATGGAAACAAATAAGTATCCAGGGTACTGTTACCAGAAATCGCCTGTCACAAATTATGATGGAGAATTATATGCTCTAAGTGACAGGAGCAGAAGGATGGTTACAGTGAAATCCTCCACGTGCGTGTACCAAGGTCCAACCACCAGAACTCAGGCAAAGCAGTTGAATAAATAATAACTTTTATTTTAAAAGAAATCCTTAATAATTTAAACTAGCAATTATTAAAAATAACACACACACACACACACTAACATTTGGAGAGATTATAAAGATTATAGCATCCAAGATAGAGGGATCAATTGTGGAGTGAAATAGACATAAAACCTGTCCAGCAGAGAGCAGATCCTTTAAGAACAACTGGGTTGTGTGATAAGTGGGGCGATTCAGAGTTTCCCCGCCAGCTGATAAAGAATCACAGTAGGCAGATTGGGGAGACCAAATGATCTTTCAATATATACTTAAAAGTAACAATTGACTTGATGACCTCAGACCCTTGTCAGGACAGGAAACAGAACTGGGATAAAATTCCTTAAAAGTGGAAGATTGCCTGTTGCCCCAGGTAGAGGTCTGGAATATGCAGGAATCTTGAAAGGATTAAGGGAGTATTTGAGTTCCACTGACTTCTAAATAAGACCTCTCTCTGGCAATGTATGTGTGTGTGTGTGTGTGAGGGAGAATGACCAGCCCAGAATTTATTTTCCATTATTTCCCAACCAGCTCTTGCTACAGTCTTCTGGTTTCCCCTGGAAGGGATGATATCAGGTCATGAGAAGTACAATTGTGGGGTTTGTCTATATGTAGTCAGTTTCCTGGGGTGAACATTGACATTCTGGGTAGGGTTGTGCGTGGCAGCATCCAAAGTAGCTGTTCCAGGCAGATGCACCCAGAACCGCACCACGGGGTCCATGGGGTCACGATGGGTTGGGCACGACTTCGCACCTAACAACAACAATTTGAACTGATTTGCCCTCACTGGCAAAGTGTTCTTGATTGATGGAACACTGTCAGGGAGGGTCAATCAGATAGGGAGTGAGCTGTCATCTTGAGCTTTATTATGTGTAGTAATAATGATAATGCCAAGCCCAAGAGCACCCCTAAGGTTTTAACTTGATCTACTAAATAAATGAGTTGTCCATAAAGGTCTCTGTTGAATCTTATTCAGATGGGGAAAGAACAATGTGGAACAGGAGAGGTGAACGTATATTTTAGGTCTAGTCAAGGGAGACCTGTACCCTGTGGCAGACCTGAAATTCCTCTTGAAGTTGTTCTGCATCAATAAGTACCTTGGTAGAATGACTACAGAAAGTAACCTGTCCACCCAGCTATACATACCCAAGAATGCTTTTGCTCCTTAAATAGGACTACATATTCCCTAGTTCTATGTGATTGTGTCACATACAAAGATTTGCAGTCATCACATCTAGTTTTCTTCTACATCTATTTTTATTCTAGTCCCCCCCCCCTAGTGCTAAAAATTGGGCTACCTCCTTGAAAAACATCATTGGGGCTCAGTACAATTTTCAAGATCAGCCAACTTCCATTAGGGGATTATATCAATCTGTGGGATACCAAGTAGTAAGCTGCATGCAGTATAGCTGAAATCTGCAGAAATGTTCAGGAGCTGCTATTTAAACAAAAAGAACACATAGAAAGAAAGATATTTCAAAAGAATTTAAAAATCATGGTAGTACAATAAGGTGATAGGGTTTTTAAAGGTTTTTTTTTAAGATTCTCCCGGTCTCTGTGGGTAGGTCCACTGTATGATCTGTAATAGCTACAGTTTCAATGTGATCGTTTTAAAGACATTTCTGTAAGCCTCAACATCATCATATGTTATTATCAAATCTGCTCACAGGGTTGCTGTGGGAACTTCTCTGAAAAAGATGGCTATTCTAAAGAAGGATTTAACTTTACAAATTTGCTTCTGATAAACAGGAGAGGGGGAAAGGTAATATTATTCATATGAATGTGAAGAAGCTGCAAATAAGGGATATTTTAGACAAAGCTCTTATAGGGTTTTTTAACTATGTATTAGAGCTGTCTTTATAAAATGAGGTGGATTTAAGATAAGATTTAGCTTTGGGATTTGTGCACTGCTAAAAGAACGTGGGGGCACACTTTGATAGAAAATGACCAACATGAAACCAGATTACCCGAGGCTTCAGTGGTCCTCTGGGATGTCATTTAGGAAAGAAATGTGAGTAGAAATGGTTCCACATTACTTGAATTTCAAGGCTTTCTTTTTATATTATTTTTAATGAGTTGAATTTCAACAGTGCTTCATGCTGAGACCAGAACCTGATGTTGCTGGTGACATGCAATTGCCAAAAACAACACCCTCATGGCTTCTCCTTTCACTCTCAGGAGCACGTATTAAAACCAAACAAGTGGGGGAATGTCTTTACACTCTAACTCTCGTTGACCCATAAGCAGCTGCCAATGAGGAGCAGGGACTGGAGAAACCTGACATGGAATGATGTCATGATGTCATGTTGCAGATTTTGTTTTACTACTTGTTAGTGCAGAGAGAGAAGCAGAGCAGCCGTTTTCAGTGGCAGACATCTCCAATTATGACTGCCTGAGTCAGAGAAGATGAGTTTAAGAAGTAGGTGTCTGTGAAAATGGTCACTCTGGGGGACATACAAGGAGTTGAGAGTTGTTTTTTTTTTTAATATAAAGAAACTACTAAAGATGTGAAAAGGACTGATATGGAGGGCAGAACCTCATCTATGGGAACAAGGCTTGTATGAGAGAAGGAAAGGTGACAGGGAAGGGGAGGGGAAGGTCAAATGCCTAGATGTTATCCTCTTGGTTGAAGTGCAGGAAGGGATCTGCAGTTAAAATAACCCAACAACATTAGTTAGTGCACTGTTTCCATTATCCTCCTTTTTGTTTGCTTGTTTGTTTTTCAGAACTCTTTTATAGGTTTGGCATTTCTCCCAGGTATTTGGGCAGGGACAGAAAGGCCACTATTTTTGTCATCCTTTCAGGTTGCAGGAGCAGAGAGAGAAGAGGACACCAGCCCCACACTTACCATGCTGTCATTGTCCCCACTGGAAGCTTTTGCCTGCTCCCAGTATGACTTATTATGCACGGCCGCTGAAACGGCGATTTCGGGTCACATGGAAAACGCAGAGGGTGAAGACATGAAGCAAACCGCTTACACACGGGATGGGACGCAACGGTGGCAAAACCCAGAGTAACTGATTATGCATGCTGCAGCCCTGGCACCACTTCTGGTTGCGCCCTGATCGCCCAGAAGCTCTGCTTTCTTCCGCGTTTCGCTAACCCGGCTTTTTCGGTGGCATGCACTGAAACTGCAGTCAGTTTCAACCGGCGCCATGCGTTATCGGTGATTTTAGGCAACGCCATTCCACCCTGAATGCGGACCTTCCCCTCCGTGCATAATGGGCCTATGAGAGGCAACAGAGCTTGCCCCACAGCCAGAAAATGGCAGCTGGGCTGGGAACCAGTTGGAATCCCATAAAGCTTGTATGTCACAGCCACAGATTCTTTCCATACTGCTGGGGAGGGGCTTTTTATTTGGCAGTTGAATAGCATAATATATAGCAGTGTAGATTCAAGTGGGTAGCTGTGCTGGTCTGAAGAAGCAAAACAAAAATTGAGTCCAATAGCACCTTTTAGGCCAACAAAGATTTCTTCAAGGCAAGAGCTTTCGAGTGCGTGCCCTCTTCCTCAGAACAAGGATCATAAGAGTACAGATATAAGGCAGAATGCATGGGATGGGTTCTACTGCCTCTGATGTTGGCTAGGAGGGAGGAAAAGCCATCAGGTGTCAATGGACATCTCTCTTCACCAGGAGGAGAAGTGTCAGGTAACAGTTGTTCTGCAGGCTGGTTTCCTCTCTTTTTCTCCTGACTTCTGCACCTCTCCAAAAACTAAAGAAATCTAAAATTCTGGGAAATATATTTGTGTTACTTTTGGAATTTCACAAGAATTTTGTGTCATTCAAGTGTATGATTTGGGAACTGCATATCTCATGCCTGCCCTAATGGAAGTGTATCTGAGACACTTTTGAAGGCTTTAATTCTTCATTGTAGTTAGGGTATTTGCTAACTGTCCCTTAATGGCTGAGTATGTTTGTTTCACTCAAAGTGGTGGCCTGCCCATTTTGAACTTAATCCATAGTGGTTTCCTCTCTCATTTTCTATTGTCCTGGTTTGTTATTTTGGCCTTAAAAAAACCCACACCTTTCCTCATCGATACCAGCATTTGCAATCTCTTCTTTATATCTAAACATGTAAATCCTAAATCTTAACAGACATTCTTCTTTATCCCATGTAGCTACTTTCTATATTTAAAGTCTCAAGGTAAGGGGAACAAGTGTCTCTGCAGCTCATACATGAATGCTGAAGGGGATATGTTAATGCTAAGATTCCCTCAGGTAATCTTTGAGAACAGGATTAGAAAATATAGCTGCATTCTGTTAGAAAATATAGCTGTGAAGCTCAACAGCAAAAAGAGGTACTAAATTTTAAGAGTTTTCCACGGTTGCAAATATATACCTGGAATCAGGTAGGAGGGAGAGTCGCAAATAAAATTTTTATCTATGAAATGGAAATGTGGCCATAGAAGTACATAAATATATGCTTTTTGTTGTTGTTCTCAGAGGCTAGAAAATACAGCTTAATATGACTGGTAGGTTAATGCCAAATAGCATGCCATAATTTACCGCGATTAGGTGTAGTTAGGATAACATGCTGGGGAACTATTTCACACTATTACACAAGCTGCCTGTCCATGAAGATAAAAAAAGGCATTGATGCATTCATGGAAATAAAATAACCAGTAATCTTTACAGAAATGCAACAAATAAACATAGCCAAGTGTACATCTTTCTATGATCTACACTAGGCTTTTAGGAGGAGGCCTATTTGCTGCAAATATCATTTAAGCAAGCCCAATAATAATTCAGAGGTGGAATCCTTTCCCCCTCCCCGGCATCGTTTTTATTTTCCCTAGCACTGCTTAAAATGGATGGCCTGCGCCCTCAGTAACATTTCTCAGTTCAGCAACCTCAATATGTGGGTTGCTAAAGACGAATGGAGAAGGTGTTTAGAGTTAATGATCTGTATCATATTGCTTCCGTTTAGCTAAAGATATATAATCCCACACAGTTTTAGTTTATATTGACTCTTATTCAAGAGCCACATCTTCCAAAGGCCATCATGCTTTCCTGACAGGTTGGAAGATTAAAATAAATAAGTCAATAAAGTCTCTGTTTTTTTTTTCTCTGTAGAGAATTTGATTTCCCCTCTCCCTTTCATGTTTTACATTGGTGTTAGAGTTACATATTGCCAAATTACTGTCACCTTGCATTTTGTCATTTCAGCAGCATTTTTGAAGAGATGAGTGAGTGAGAAGTAAACCAAATGAATGAGTTGCATTCTGTAAAGTAAATCCAATAGGATGTAGCTTGAAAATGTTTGTGAGGAAACTTTTATAATCTGGGCCAAAGACTCCTTTAACATATCTGCAGTATTTAACATGGATGTATCTCATGAACCATTAAACAGCCCAAGCCCAGCAAACTTGGAGAAATATCAGACTAGCTTTAAGACTTGATTTTGCCTTCCTAAGGACATCAAGGCTCAATGTCAAACATTTGAAAGCTTAAGGCCTTATTAAACTTCCCTTTCTCTTGCACATTGAGAAACAGTACTAGTGCTTATCTGAAGAGAGTAGGGAAAAGAGTACAGATGTACTTCAATAAGAAAAAGGACATTAATATTTGCACTCATTGCTCAAGCTTTCTTCACTTTGGAATTATTGGTCTTAAAGGACAAGTGCTACACTTGCCGATTGCTTTCAGATTTTGTATCCTCTAATGTTGTCATCATCTGCAAACTTTACTACTTAACTCTCCCACCCAAATCATATCCTTCCATTGTTAAATCTTCTGAATTGCTTTGGGAAATGGTTTGATTTTGGGGGGAGGGGCTCCAGCAAGTATGCATTGACTTTTTTGAAATGGGTATTCCTGATGACTTTGGGTGTGGAGGACTCCTTCTGAGTCACCAAGGTGAAGTCAATTATCATAAAGTAGCAGATATATCAGAGTTTCAGGTTTACTATGTACAGGGACAACACAAAAGAACTTGAGAAGGGGAGCCAGGAAGCTAGGAAATAGGAAAGTACCTCTGTCTGCAGCTTTTATATTTACTATAGTAATCTAGAAATTGAATAAATAGGCTATTTCAACCTATTCCACTATCCAGCGGCAGACCTTCCTCATGCCAACCTTAATCTAGATTCAGCCTTAGTTGTCCACAAGGGTAAATCTTTGCTTTCAGGAGGAAATTCGTATTCCCCTTTCCCTTCATATGTCTGTCTGTTTCCACAAGAAACCCACACAAGAATTTACAACTATGGCTTTAATTACAAAACTCTTGTTTCACCCACAAAATATTCTCCTAGAAAACAAAAAAACACCAAAAGGTTTCAACTTCTGGTAGAAATAATTTCCCTTTGGTGTTATTGTTTAATTGTAATGCAAATTGCATGTTCAATTATGTTTATGTTAACAGCAGTTTTTCAAAGGGATATCATAAAATGTTATGAGGATTTGCTCCTATATTTGACCGGAGGGGTTTATTAAAAAAACCTATTGAGTGAACTGAGACCAATAAGCATTTCACAGAGAAAGGAAAATCATACCTTAGTACTTTGATTCAAAATTTGTCTCCTGTACCTTTCCCCAAAAAAGACCGCTTACGCACTGGAGGTTTCATGCTGGGCTGCAGGCTGGAGTTTTAGTCATGGCAGGTTGCCCCACCTCTTCCTGCACCCACACGGGGGAGTGTTTGGCCCGGTGTGCCTCATCCACCCCCGATTTGTGCTCTTGCACAGGAACCGGGGCAGTGAAGTTCCCAGTGCGTAAATGGCCAAAGAGTGCCAAAGCAGCGAACAAAGGATATGACCCATGCAGAATTAATCACCTCAACACTCTATTCATTTCAGCGGAAGAATAAAACATCTGCTTAAATCTATTTGATTTGCACATTGTGTAGGTTACATGTATGGCATTGTAGTCAATGTCTTACGAAGATCCTGGAGGATCCAGGTTTGAATTTCCACTCTGCCTTGGAAGTTTGCCAGGTGACCTTGGGCCAGTCATATCTCAGTGTAACCTACCACACAGGGTTATTAGGAGCTACAATGGGCATGGGTTTAGTGGGCAAGTGGTTGGCCTTGTTGCTGTTAGCATCCTGTCCACTTCAGCTAATGAGAGTCATCTGAATATTAAACAACAGTTTAATTAAATTGACTAAGGTTTGTGTGATCACATGAATACAGGCCACAGTACTAACAGTGTGATCCCAAAGTTGTGAACATTTCTTCATCTTAAGTGCCTCTTCTTCCATGGCCAGTCTCTGTTCTTGCAGCTCTGTTTTTTTCACTGTTGTGGGATACAAAGGGGGGTGGGGGTGTTGGAACAAATAGAGCAGTTTCACCTCAGACTTACTAAATAATGTCACCTGATCATATTTTGTTCATTCAATTGGTTATAGTTTGAACTTAGACATGTCTATATACATCATTCTCACCACACAGCAAGTGTTGTTCATTCTAAATATGAAGCTCCTAAAAAGTTAAGAAGGATGAGATGTTCCTTATTCAGGCAGTGTCCCAAATTTGAACATTGCTATACATGCATCTTTTCTGGTAAAAATCTATTTTACCTGCTTTAAGAAGGTTAAATTGCTTCTACAGTCATTCTCTGTACTCTTTCCTCCTCTAAAGGGGTAGGGGAAGGAAAAGAACATGCCTCCAAGCAAGATAACTTTTTAAAAATCTTAGTTTATGAGTTTGCCTAAAGCAAAAGGGATATAATTTGGAATCAGACTTATGCAGTTGGACTTTCAAAATTACATCAGGCTCAAATTTTCACACTGACAAGAGACATGCTGTAGAGTCTTTATCTAGCTGTGACACCTGAGAGTGTTAAATTACAAAATAATTTCCAAGTTCCATGCCAGGCTATTGGAAAACATCTTCTCTTGGTCGGGGACACTGACCACAGGCAAGATCAATTTTGACATTGTCAATTGACATTTTGTAATAGTAACATGATAATAAAAAGGACCTCATTCTCGTCTTACAATGATTGCTCTATGTTCTTGTTTAGGCTGGATGTTTTCAAATATTGAAGCCTATAGCAGATTACAAAAATCTATGTAAGAAAGAATGGTCTTAATCAAGAAATAAAATCACAAAAATGCTGCAGGCTGTGTAGGAATTAACTTTTAATACAAAAATGGAAGCCCAAGGATGTACTCAAAGCTCTATTTCCTGTCTTGGCACCCCTGAAATTATTCAGGAGATCTAATAACGCTCCTCCTGTACCAGTGTTATCTCCAAATTGACCGTGAATATATGTGCATTAACATTCCAGAGAACAGGATCAATCAATTACACCTTCATGTGTAAGTTCAATAAGAAACCACAACCAAACTTTGTCACCAAGTTTCACTTTTCTATTAAACTTTTTTCTGTGTTTGAAGGTTGTCTGAGGTGCCGTTCGTTTACATTTCAGGCATTTCTCTAAGACTCTCTTGGCAGGCTTATAAAGTGCTACTGCGTCACAAAGTCAGAATGGTACCCATGGCTGCACTATTCAAATGTATTTGATTAGAAACCGGCAGGTCTTTTCCTTCTGTTCATCATAACTGATGGCCAATGCAGTAGGGAAACCTCAGAGGCTGAGAACACATCAGCTGACAGAAATGCAATCAGAGAGATAAAATACAAGTTGCTAGTAAGCTTTTTAATTTTTTTTTTAGTGGGACAAGGATCTGTCTGGCTCTGTCTGGCTCCTTCTACTAAATCTTGATTTAAACCTTTTCTGAAAGCTTTTGGAGTCAACATTACCCTTTTCATTTCAATTTCTAAAGGTGGCTTTCATTTCAATGGGAACTAGCAAAGGTTGAAACTAAAGGTTAACTGAATACTCTGAAAAATTGATACGAGTCTATATGCAAATGGAACTAAAGTGGTAGTTCTCCAAACACTTAGAAATGAGCTTAACTCTACTGAGCACTCTTTTATACAAAAAGTACTCCTTTGTATAATCTGCAATTGTTCAAAGGATCATCACAGGGTTACGCACAACAGAAATTGGGAGGAGGGTAATTCTATGGTTTAGTTTTAAAGGAGCAGGCATTATTTAAAGGAATAGGTAGTAGGTATCACAGCTAACTTTCATGGTCACCAGTGACCCTTGTTCAAGTTTGCTGAAGGGGTCTGGTGTTTAAACCCTTTTATTTTTTTAACCCTCCTACATTTACTGTCCATTGTTACTCTAGTACAGGGGTAGTCAAACTGCAGCCCTCCAGATGTCCATGGACTACAATTCCCATGAGCCCTTGCCAGAGAACACTCATGGGAATTGTAGTCCATTGACATCCGGAGGGCCACAGTTTGACTATCCCTGATCTAGTATTAGACTACCAACAGCAAAAGCATTCCCTTTTATGCTTTTATCTGGTCTCTCTAGAACATCAAAAGCTTAAAGATGTATAGGATTTCATGAGTATCAGTCAGAGGCATTGGGAGCTTCTGCACACACACACACCATTTGTCAAGCAGCATTGTCCTTTCAGCACTGGATGAATCCTGGTAAGCATAAACAGAGCAGCTTGGTAAACGTGTGTAGGATTTCTAAGCAGTTAGTTCCACACCCAAAGATCATTACAAAATAACAAAAACCCAAGAAAACAAAGATAATTGAGAACCATCACAGCCACACCCTTATCACTAGGCTGCAGGTTGCTGAAGGGAAGCATGGGGCCATCAAGGAGAGAGCGCAGGAAAGCCAGGTGGCACAGGTGTGGCTCGCATGGATGGTTTGCCTGCTATCCAGGGCCTACAGCTGAAGCTCATTATCTAGTCTGACCAGGAGATCTTGGGTCAGCACGACAGGGAGGACGGTTATATAGTCTGAGCTGCTCCAGCACCAGAGCCAGAGCGGAGCTATATTACAAGGCAAGGTGGACCTTGCAAGACAGAAGATTAACAAGGCAATTACCAGGAGTGTGTTAAGCTGGGGCAGGATGGTCATTAGCCATTCAGATATATTGCAGAGGTTTTCACCTCTCTTTTGCAGAGATTGTATCCACCTCTCTGAGTGGGGCAATGACTTGCGGCTTCATGCGATGAGTGCTATCCTTCTGGTTTGGCTATCTGCTTAGGAGCACTGGTGGGAATGGGCCTAGTACAGCCTTATTCCATGGTGGTTTTGGTGCAGGGAGATTCCTTTCTGCATAAATGCTGAGCTCACATCACCAGGCAACTGGGGGGGGGGAGAACCAAACAGTGGCTCATGCCCATTGGATCCCCCAATATAAGGCTGCCTTCCCCTATTCTGGTCCCAGTGGCCATGGGGTGCCGAATGTTTGGCAACTCTGGTCACACCACTGGGCTGTAACCTTTCTCACCGTCTGCTGATTTTGAGGCAGCATGGGTTTTTCCCCCGGCTGTGCCGATGTTCCTGCTGGAGCTTAAAGTTTTGGCCAATTCCATGCCAAACAAAAGTTTGAGTGTGCACATTCTCCTTGCCAGCCTGCAACTGCCCTCCTGTTAGGCAATTGGTAGACAGACACTTTAAGCAGAATACTAGACAGAAAACATAAAACGTTATTTTGTTAACTAATCCTATATTTACAAAGAGCCTTGACATTCCTTTTTCTGAATATGAGTCCAGGACTCAGCATTTTGGATCTGTCCATGATCTTGACACATGGCTCAAATCCAGGCTAACAGTTTTCCTGCAGCCTGGGGGTTCCTTTTTTGACCCAATGAGACTTACTCAATGTTTTTCTCCAAACCTGCTTTTGACTGATCACTTCTAAAATCTGGGTATGGAGGTTAAGGTAATGATATATTGCACCCTTGACAGATTGACCAAATAGTGCAGATTGAAACTGGGGATGTAATTTCAGGATTTAATTAGCCCCATCCCTGCAGCCTGTGTTTTTCTAAGGGTTGTTAATCAACCTTTCCTTCAGCTTTTTTAAAACAACAACAACAATGGATAGTTGCAAAAACAAGTAAAAGTTTTTTGAAGTCACCAGGACCTTAACTTTAAGATCCATTTCCAGCTTTGGGATAAAGATGGACTAGATACCCAACTAGAAACAACTTTTTTCAATACCCACACCATTTATGATACTGCATGCTAAAGGCCTTCTCCAGAATTGTAACTCAGATGGTGATAGATTTATTAGTCACCAAATAAAACTTTGTTGGTCTTAAAAATGCCACTGAACTCAAACTTTGTTCCTGTAGCCATCAGGTTAGAGACCTTCCAACCTAGACACATCATGCTGAAAATGAAGTAGACCACAGGTGTCTATAGCCATTTTCTTTACAAGATATTCATCAGTGTTACATCTCCTTTAATCCTGATTTCTTTTTGTGGAACAAGGATCTGTCTGACATGAAAATAGCCCTCTTTTTGAAACAACAATAATGACCTGGCATGTTCAATCATGACTTGGCAAGGTACCTATATGGTTGATTTTTAGCTGAAGTTGCAAGGGCTAACATGAGGGTATTGGTCCTGAAGAACGGAGGTACACAAGCTGAGGTAGCTGATAAGAAGTCCTGCAAGTGGATACCTACACATCATAGTTATGAGTTTCTGAAGCAGGATCTCCTCAGTCAGTCTCAAAATGTGAACAGGCATGTTAAGGTGGAGGCAGTTGTTCACATAGCTTGCATTTATAAGTTGAGCCAATACTATGCAGTGGTTGAAGTACTGAACTAGGACTAGCCTTCAAATCTCCCATCAATCATTGAGTCTCCTGGTCCCTTGTGGTGCTCATTCCTTCTTAGCACAACGTACTATTATTTTGAAGATACCCTGCAAGAAGGGAGAGCCATTTATCTTCTATAAAGAATGGCATAAACATGTGAGTGAACAGCATGAATGGCCAGAGGTGCATTGCATTTAATGCTGGGGTCATCATAAAAGTAGAGGTTCATTGCATAGCCTTTCTGGCTTTGATCTTGTGCCAAATCCCACAATAGTGCACTGGACAATTTACATTCCAATTTGAGAGCTCTATATGCAGGGGAAGTGGTTTCTGAAAAAAATAAATTGTAAAATTGAATGTATCCATGCATCACGTACATGCCACTTCTATTAAGGTTAGGGCAACTCTCTTCTCAGAATAGAACTTGACAGTAAAACTGACATGAAAATGGCCCTCTTGTTGACAGAACAAAAAGCTGTATTATTATATATTGCCCTGAAAACCTTACAGGATCACCATAAGTTGGCTAAGATAGGATGGCACTCTCTATTACAAAGGTGCAATTTGCATATGCTGCATTATGTGCCAAGGCTGACTAGTCTTCTAATTAATTAAATGTGTTACTGCTCATGGTGCCATCAGATTTTAAGTATGTAAACACAGCTGTGCTTTGAAATGTATACCTTACAACACATTCAGCCTGGAAAGGATTTCTCATCCCTTTGATGAGGAGTGAGGTTTCTGATATCTGCATTGGTTTTTTCAAAGAAAATAAAGCCGCAGATGAGGACTTTGACCAAGCACCATGTGAGTCCCTGTTGGGAACAAACAAAAAGTGCTTCAGAGTACCTTGTGGCAGAGGTAATGTCAGATGAGCAATTGGCCACATGTACGGCCTGACTTTTTAAGTGGGGAAACTGATCAGTTTGGTGTAGAGTCAAAGAAGGGAAGCCCAGGCAACACTAGTCAGTAGGGAATGTTTAAAGGAAGGCAGCGTAGCATGAGTCATTGGAGACCATACCCACCAACTTGATTGCTCTGATTCCTAGCCCTGGTGATGCACCTGCTCAACAGTGGTATCACAAGCAAGTTCTGATGCAGAGTTAATGATCAAAATCAGTCCTACTAGAGTCTGACTAGATGGTGACTTGGATCCACTAGAGTAGCGATCTCCAACCTGTGGGCGGCGGACCACATGTGGTCCTTCGACTAATTGGAGGTGGGCCCTGAAGGACGCCTTCTCCCCCCCCCCCCGGCCTTTTACTTCATCCCCCCCAGCCCTTTACAACACACTTCATTGTTATGGCGTGTCTGTATCTTATTTTGAAGGGAAGTTTAAACATTACCATAGCAATCAGAGAGCACTAGGGCAGTGGTTGAGAGTAGAGGAGTAAACTACCCCCCCACCGGGCCTCAGTAAAAGGCGTTGAGTGGTCCCGGGTGAGTGGTCCCCGGCGTTGAGTGGTCCCCGGTGATAAAAGGGTTGGGGACCACTGCACTAGAGCAGGGGTAGTCAACCTGTAGTCCTCCAGATGTCCATGGACTACAATTCCCATGAAACCCTGCCAGTGTTTTCTTTGATTCTCTACTTCTCCACATACAGCCAACTGGGGGACCTTGAACTAGTCACTGTACTCTTAGAGCTGTTCTCACAGAGTGGTTCTCTTAAGAACTCTCTTAGCTCCACCCACCTCACAAGGTGTCTGTTGTAGGGGGAGGAAGGGAAAAGAGGTTTGTAAATTACTTTGGGACTTCTTCCAATAGTGAAAAGTGGGGTATAAAAAAAACAGCTCTTTTTCTGTAGCTCTTCTCTAGAAATGGATAAATGGCCTTAAAGTAATGCTACCAATATACCTCATGGTGTAGGCATTTCTCCAGATATATTAATGGCTAGATTCAAAACATAAATATCTTAGAGATCAATGTGATTCTCTTGGGACAAGCTTTCAAGAGTTGGAGCTCCCTTCATCAGATACGAGATGGAATGCAGATTTCTGCCTTTTGTGAGGTTGACTGATTTCTACTCAATATGACTGAATGTGGTGCAGGGTTGCCAGGTCCCCCCTGACCACAAGCAGGGGATTTTGTGTTTGTGTGTAGAATTGCCAGATTCTGGCTGGGAAACTCCTGAAGATTTGGAGATGGAGCCTGGGGCGGGGGGTGGACAGGAAACCCAGTGGGGCACAATGTTCTAAAGTCCACCCTCCAAAGCATCCCATTTCTCCAGGAGAACTGATCTCTGTAGTCTGGAGACGAGTGTAATTCGAGCAGATACCTAGATCACACTGGGAGGCTGGAAACCCTAATGTGATACCTTCCATGAAGATAGTTTCAGAGGGTATCTATATTGGTCTGCAGTAGAACAGTCCAGTAGCACCCTACAAACCGACACTGCTTTTCAGGCATCAGCTTTTGAGATTGAAAGTTCCCTTTGTCAGACATAAATTGGAATGTAGATTTATGTCAGATTTCCAGAAATCTCCATTTCCACTCATATGTAATGGAGGGAGCTTTGCCTCTCAAAAGCTTATTTGTCTTGATGTTGCTACTGGATTTGAATCTAACGGCTCTCCCGAAGAGAAGTGGGGCTACCCTCTGAAACTAGATACATCAATGCATGTTATGCCAACACAGGGTACAGTCAGTATGTTGAGCGGCAGGGCTTACGATCCTGCTATAAAAAGTATCCTACTTCGTTTTGCAGTTTGACAAATACATTTTGATATAGATAAAAGTCTGTAGCTGCACTATTTCTGAAGGTGTACAATAGAGAGCAACGTTTACAAATCTCCATGATATAGTAAACTGAAGATTATATCATCATTTCCCCCTTCACAGAGAGGAAAGAAAGAAAAGGAAATCTAATTGACAAATGCTGTTGTGATCTGTAACGTGCCCATGGCTATTCATCGTGATGGAATGAGAGTATTATTTCTTTTAACACAACGATCCCTTTCTTGAGCACAGCGATCATGAAGATGTGATATCGGATGTGCATCACTCTTCCATGTGCTTCTACCAGTCACACTTGCGGCTGTAGCCACTGGTGGCCTATTAACAGAGCTATATTGTCAGAGTCTTTCATACTTCCCTGTTATTCACAGTTCTCACAATCAGCCCCTGAGCACAGCAGCAGTCCATATAACTCAGGAAGGTGACCTTGCAGGATTTTCAGATTGCTGTTTTATTGCTCAAAAGCAATTATTTTGGTGGTGGTTTGGCTGTGCTTAAGTCATTTGCCTTTTCATTTATCATACTGGGAAGTCTCACTCTTGGGTGCAGTATGCCAAATCATAGTCTGTATGCATTCAGTTCCCTGTGCTAGGGGGAAGGAAAAAGGCAAAGCACTTTTGTTGACTTACGTATTAACCAGAGCCAAATTAAGGTCTTATTAACTTCAGGTTTATGCATGCAAAACCACTTGAAGCTGTCACTTCCTTTTCTATGTCCTCATTGTGAAGTCTCTGGTGATCTCCAGGGAGAAAGAAGTCACCTAAGAAAGTGGGTCAAAGTGATCTTCAAGGTTAAGTAAGCTTTTGCCCGGCTGTTTTTTAAAGAACCTAACATTTAAACATTCCCATTGAAGTGGGGGGAAAAGAGACAATGGTAATAAATATTGAAGTACAAAATAGGGAATGAAACGTCCCCATGTTACAGTGCTCGTAGAGAGGTAACAACATCCTGGTATTTGAAAGTCTCTTGGCATATCTGCCCACAACTTGGCATAGCTAATTGGATACAAAGCTAGTCATAGGGTCTTCTTTGTTGCTGTTCTTGAAAAACACAATCACACATAAAACAAGGAATGTATTTTGCCTCCGTTTGCATTATTAATGTAAAATTTCTTAGATAACATAAGATGGAGGGCATTTTTTCAACCACGGAATGTCTTTTGTTGATTTGTTTATACTCTGACTTCATCCAAGAAGTTCAGAGCACCATATAAGAGAATTAATGTCCAGAAAGACAGATGAGACTGGAGAAGAGCAACTAACCAAAGATCAGCCAACAAGATGTGTGACTGAGCAGGAATTCCAATCCCAATGTGCTGATTCAGGTCTAATGTGCTATTTGTTACATCGCATTAAGAGCAAGTCTGAGATCTACTTGGACATAAATCCCAATTTATTCACATTTTAATCCAGAAAAAGATTTCAGTGGATTGTAGGCATTGATTTTCTACAATTTGTATTTGACTGCCCCTCATGATAAAGTAGTGTGAATGAATTATAAGGGGATGCACAGAAATACTGTTTGGTTTTGTCTCAGCTTTGGTTTGATGCCATTTTTGTGCAGAAGTAACTGTCACCTTTTCCATACTAGAAGCTCCACACTGGGCTGAAGGTCGGGATTTGAACCAGGGCAGTTTGCCTTGTCTGTACATGCTGCTGCACAGGGAAGCGTTTGGCCAGGAGCACCTCATCTGCCGCTGATTTGTGCTCCCACATGGGAGCCAGGGTAGCAAATTCCCAGTGCTGATCTACATAGTGTTTGGAGAATTGGGATAGAGGGTTGGCAGAGGGAATTTGGTCAGTGAGGTGACACTCCTAATTCAGGCCCAAGCTGAGTGGGTAATTCCTTTAAGGAGAGAAGGAGAATCTCTGTCTAGGTTTTTTTTTTTAAGTAAAATCAGGTATGAGGATTTCCTTGGACATTTTGTGAGAGAAAGATTGCTTTAGAGTCCTTGGAAGGCAGAAGGAAACTGGTACTTCTAGTTTGGGAAAGTGGAGGTACTAATGGAAGGTACACGACTTCTAGAAATCAGGTGAATTCAAGGAACTCTAAAAGGAAAACATGTTTTGGACAAACACAGAAATCAAAAACTTCTCAGTTGAAAAGAAATCTCAACATTAACAAAAAGCTTGAAAACCTTTGAAAACCCTGTATTACAGACCTCCTGACTTGTATACCGGGACTTGATTCCTTATTATAACAACCCTTTCTTATAATTTTTAGCTGTTAACAATGTCTCAGTGTATTTTTGACACATGTTAAAGTAAAAAGGACTCTTAACAACTTCCCCAAATTTTCCAGGGCTAAGTAAAGCCAAAAGATGACAGGGCAGGACAGTCAGCTTCATTATATAACAAAGAAACCATGCTACAAGGGAAGCTCAGTCTGTGAGGGAACACCTTTATTAATTTGGAGGGAAGATTTACCTCAGTGGGGACTTCAGTGGAGTCCATCAAACCATTTTTCTTATTTGTCATTGTAATTGGATGATCACATTGGTGTCAATGAGAAACACATTGACCACTATTATCTCCCTCATCCAATAAAGATACAATTCTCCTGAATAGACATTTTGAATTATTTGAGACCCATGGTTGTCATGTCCAGTATCTGTGCATTCATCTTTTTGCATGAAGTAATCTGAATTAGTAGTTTTCTGAATATGGAGTGCAATAGTAGCAATGTAGCAAAAAAAATAAAAAAATCTTTAAAAAGTTAATGACAGCCAGACTGGCATAACGATTAGAATATCAGTCAAGGATCTTGAAGACTCTAGTTCAAATTCCAACTCTGCTATGAAGCTTCCTGGATTTCCATGGGTCAACTCACAAGAATGTTGTGAGGATAAATGCAGGAGAGCGGCTGAAGTTGTAAGTAACTATGAGTTCCCATTGGGAAGCAAGTGGCGTATACATTTATAAATAAATAAATACTTCCCCCAATATGTTGGCATAGTGTTCCTGCTTATTTGGACACCATGGAGTGGTAGGTATTGGGCACTTTGAAACTGAAATATAAAATGGGTCACTTCTGACTTGGTGGCATTTGGCTATATGTCTCTTAGGAATAGTTCTTATCATGGCACATAGTCCATGATCATGTGATGATGTTCAAATATAATAACTTCCTTTTCATAACTGCTAAGATGGTTTCCTGTAGAAGTTCTAAACATCAGAGCATACTAAGGAAAGTCTATGCTTATCCTAGGAAACATGTCCCCTTGAAAGTGATGGATTACAGCGTATGTGAATCTAACAATGTCATCCTAAGGAAAAGAACAAAGTTTGAGTTTGGTGGCACCCTGAAGGTCAACAATATTTTATTCAATGTAAAAGTTTTGAGTTGCATGCACACTTCTTTGGGTACAATGAAACAAAATTTCATCAACTTTTACAGCCTTTACAACTACCCACCTGAATCTATCCTAAGCAGAGTAAATCCATTAAAAGTTAATGAGCTTAGAAGGATGTACCACTGCTTAAGATGGCACTACAATATATGTCCTACAGACTTCAGTCTGACTTAGTTATGATTTTATTTCATTTTATTGGATTGGGCCTATACATCCTATATATATTTTATTCATTACAACATTGTTATTATAAAAGTGTATGAATTTCCTTTTATTTGAATAAACAAGGTTATTAAGGATTCTAGAGTTTTGGGGTAGCTTGGAGATACAGTCACCTAAAATAAATATTTAAATTACTCTTTGCAAAGCATAGAGCTATGGGTTACAATTTCTTTCTATTCTCAGTTATTTCAAAGTTCCGAAATTAGCAGTGGAACTTTTCAGTTTGCAAGCAAGTTACTATAACAATAGACATTTTAAAGCCCCATGGAAAGATATGTTGGAAATTGCCTGTTCAAAGAAATTTATGATTTTATTATAGCTGCATATTGACTATTCCTACAATATCCTGAAGGCAGAACCAAACAGTTTATTTATTCAAACTGCAAATGAAATTGGGCAAGAAAAGTAATTAGCAAGCAACAAAAAATAATGGAAAAGCACCATAAAAGCTGTTTAGAATTTATGTGGGTTGTCAGATTGTTAGAAAATAACAGCTTAAATTTTAAAAGATCAACTTTTTTATATGCGTACCAACTGCATTCAGTATATATAGATTTATCACAAAGCTGGCTCAGAGAAAATCTTGTTGAGGCAATTTCCCCGCTTTTTAACTTCTGAGCATCGCCACATAGCAAGTAACACCCATACACAGTAATACAAAACCCACATACCTGCCCTGATCCAGAGCTATTCAGTATTATGCCTTCCTTGGAACATATGGGATGGTTTTAGTACCCAGGAAAACCTCTCCTTGTGCATTAAAACTGCATTGTTTATAAGAAAATGATTGGAATACAATGTATATATGTTATTACACTTGTGACACTAGAAAGGTATGTGCAACATTTTGAAACAAGGAAAAGCAGTTATGATGCACTGCCATTCTCAGATAAATATTCAAGGAGGGATAAGGGTGTCAGAAGTGTTTCTCAAGACCCAGGGGTATTATGCACTGAGGAAAATCTCGCAAATACTCTACAAAAAGCCTCGTTGTTTTTCTGGTTTCTGCATGTTGCACCATTTTAGCCCCAGCATCGTATTTTCGATTCTGCATATTATTCACCCCTCATAACAATGAACATGCCTTTTCCAAGTTGTTTCCTCACAGTATTGTAAACTTGCTTTGCGAAGACTTTTATTTTAAGACAGTTCCAAGGACGCCTTTTTTAGCATGCATAAACGTGACTGTGTTTTTCCCCCTCCTCTCCTGTAGTATGGCTGAACAAAGGGGCAGTCAGGTGATACTGCTGCTGACCAATGAGCTCCCAGTACAACAGAGGCAGTGCTTCTCCCACTTGGGCCTAAATGTTTCAAATGCATAAATGTTTACTACATTCTTCTATGGAAGGTAAACAAACAAATAAACAGGAGCATTTTTAATTTAACAGGGCCAAGTGAGTTGACTTTGTTAAAGATTGGTAAATGCATAATAGCCCCTAGTTAGCTGCTAGTTTGGTAGAGACTGGTATTACATTTATTGGGGGACACCTCGTAGAACTTTATTATGATACTTGACAGCGATGTCCCATAACTATCACTGACCCAACTATGCACGCTTTTCAACTGCTACTATCATCCCAAAGGACACATATTTTTCACATGCATAGTTCACACAGCCTATTTTCAAGCCATCACCATCATCATTGGAATTAGGGTTGGATTCTCCCATGCCTCCCCCCCCCCCCCGCAGCACGGCGTGGCGCTGCCTGTGCTGGGAGAGACCGGCCGCTTCAGGAGCCGATGTAAAAGCTACAGGGAGGTCATTCTTTATATTCAACTCAATGTATTTCAGGGAGACTGTGACTATATAGCCTTTCAGATTAGAAGCTGCTACTCTTAACCATTTTTCATTGCTGAATGTCTAGATTTGTTTATTTTATTCCATTGATTCACCAATAGATCACCTGGAGTAGACCTGATTCCACCTGATTTATTCAAAGCATTCCCTAACTGGTGGGCCCCAGTCTTAGCTGGGGTCTTTACTCAGATAAACGAATCAGGCATTTTCCCCAATGGCTGGAAGATGAGCATAGTGGTTCCTATCCACAAAAAAAGGCAACAAGATCGACCCACAAAACTACCCCCCCCATTAGTTTACTAAATATTGCATCTAAACTCTATGGAAAATTCGTCCTACATAAACTAGAGGATTGGGCTGCTGACAACCATATCTTACACCCACACCAAGCAGGATTTAGAAGAGGCCATTCTACCATGGACTACTGTCAAACCCTCTATTATTTAGCTTATTCCAGTATGGAAGGCCCTACGAGAGCTCTATATGCAGCTTTCATTGATTTAGCCACAGCTTTTGACTCCATTAACAGAGACAGACTCTGGTCAAAATAGAGGGAAACTAACATCGATAAACGCCTACTGTTTCTGATGTATGAACTGCACTCAGGCACCCACACAAAAATTAGGGTAGGTACTTCAGGCTCTCTAACTAAAGAAATTGTAGTAAGGAAAGGGGTAAAGCAGGGGTGTGTATTAGCCCCTCTGCTTTTCAATATTTACATCAATGATATAGTGCAAAGACTATCAGGCCCAGAATTTGTACCCCCTTCTGTTGGTCAGCAAAAGGTTTCTATTCTGCTTTATGCAGATGACATGGTCCTGGTTTCCCTTACAAGAGTTGGTCTGAAAAAGCTACTTAACAACTTGGGTACTTATTGTAAGGAAGAGTCCCTCTCCATCAACTATGCAAAAACAAAAGTTATGGTGTTTAGGAAAAGACCAAAACAAATTCTTTGGAGCATACACAATATTCCTATAGAACAGTGCAGTACATTTAAATATCTTGGAATCACTTACAGTGAGACCTTAAACTGGAATGCCCACCTTGCAACTATAAAGGCCTCTGGTCTAAAAATCATTGGAGCCATTCTGAGATTTTACTACACCAGGGGAGGGTTTCTAGTTGACCCAGCTCTAAAGCTTTTTGCAGCCAAGGTCATTCCTCACCTACTATATGGCATCGACATATGGGGCTGGAAAGAACAAATAACCAGCAGCTTGGAGCACATTCAGAACTTTTTTTTCAGATGTATCCTGGCTCTTCCAAAAGGGTCTCCCGCAGCCCTGATGAGGGCAGAGCTTGGTTTCCTGTCACTCGAAGCCTATGCCCACTTAGCTATTCTGAAATCTTGGAAGAAAGACATCACAACCAAATCAGATTCTTTAAGCAATCAAAGATTTAAGCTCTTATTGAGCAAAGACAGGACTCGGTCTGACTTCTTTAGCTCCATTCTTTCACACTATACCATACCAGACGACTTACTGCATACAACTGCCAATATCTCTGATGTACGTGATTGGGTGCTCAAAGCTGATTCATTGATTGATCACTCTTCAATTCTGCTATCACAATCAACCCCATGGTATAAAACAATTTAAAAAGACCACTCTAGAGCATCATATTTAGTAAACATAACAACACACAATCTTAGAATGGCCCTAACATCTTTGCAGCTTGAAATGATGCCCTCAGCTATGGATGATATCTCCAAATACCCACAGCCCAACGCCTGTGTATATGTGGAAATTCATCTGTGGAGGACCTACCCCACTATGTTTTGGCTTGTGCCCTGTATTCTGAACCCAGGGGCAAATTCCTTGCCAAGTTACTACCAAACTCACACCCCACTTCTGATTTTGATAAAGTCACCTATCTGTTATCAGATGTCGACCCCTATATTTCATATAGGGTGGCAGTTTTCGCTCTGGCCTCCAGGAAGATCTGAGCCAAAGCTGTCTTACAGGTGTCCCCACCTTGATACACCGTGTTTCTTTTAAATTGTAACTCAGTAGCCCTCGTCTACAATTTTATGTACGCAATATTGGAGAAATATTGTTTTATCCATATTTGTACCATATTGTTTTTAATTATGTTTTGTAATGGCCTTTGGCTAAACACAATCAGTGCTAAGAGCACTGACCAACTCTGTTCCTAATCTATCCATCCATTTTTAATGTTGCCCTGTCTCAAGATGCTCAGAGAATGGTTCTCTCCCACCCGTTTGTTCTCACAACCATCCTCTAAAGTAACTTAAAGACTGTGAATGATTGTTCAAGGCCACTCAGGAGCTTCATTGCAGAATGGTGACTGGAAATCAGACCCTAGTCGGATACTTCGACAATTACAGCTACAAAATGCTTTCCCTCACAACTCTTTCAGACCCATAAGGTCACAAATATATCTGTAGGGGAAAGAAATTCCTGACCTCAATCATGGCAATCAGGGAAATTTTTGGATGAGTGAGCAAGGCCTGAAGAGAAGTCACTAATCTCCCTCAATTATTTGACTAACCAGTTTAGTACGCAGTCTCTTTTCCCTCATTCAACAAGCCTCCTACCACTTCCTATAACATCCCTTCTTGCCATTCTGCATATTTCCACATTAGTTATTTCAATCATGACATTAATAATATTCAACATAAATTAGGAACAAGGGTTGCACGGAACAGTAGGAGCATGACTTTGGCAGTTACTTTTGTGAGGTGTGACTTTGTTCTTGGGTTGTCAATGGAGAAAGTGAAGGTTATTAATATTCTAGTGAACGAGACCTTGCTACAATTCCAATTGTGATTAAGCAATCAGTGTTGCTCCGAATAAAAGGGTCAATGCGTATGCTTCTCTCAAATACATATAGCTTTGTACTCACTCCCTTTCCACTATGTTTTATTAGGCTAGTATATAATTTGCCTGTATTTTGGTCTCAACTGGCAGATAAATGAATGTTAATGACACAAAATAATCATGCCTTGATATTTTAAAATGCTGGGCATGTAATTTTTGAGCTTGTTCCGACACATGTAGATATTTTAAGTGTTATAACAAGGGTGGAACCCACAATGCATTTTTTCTCTCCTTCACACACACAGTTAATTACAGTGATACCTGGATGTGACTGAAAATGCAATATTCATATTTTCTCAATCTATGTTTTTGTGGTTACTATGAGAAGAAAATTCTTTGGGTACATTTGTATTTTGCCCTTTTTCATAGGGATCAGTCTAATGTACCTGATTCTTTCTTCCACATTTTATCTTCAGAATAACCTTGTGAAGATAGCTTACTGCTGAGGGAGAGAAACTGGCCAGCAGGCTCCCCCTCACTGGCAGGCTTCAAGCAAAGGTTGGATACACACTTTTCTCGGATGCTTTAGGATGCTTTGGGCTGATCCTGAGTTGAGCAGGGGGTTGGACTAGATGGCCTGTAGGGCCCCTTCCAACTCTATTATTCTGTGATTCTATGATTCTATGGCAGGCTGGACATGTGACTGCTGGTTTCCCATAGCCTTAGTATGATAGTACAGCTATCTCTCTGCCCTGAACTGGTATCAATGTGCTTTACAGGTAGATGCCACTAGTTCAGTCTAAACCCCTATCTATATACGGAGGACCCAAACCACATAAGCATTCCCGCTCGTTTTAACAGAGGGACACAGTTTTTTTAAAGCACTGTGCTTTGAAATTAATATGATGGATCATTGTCAAAGAGACATCACCTTCTATCAAAGGCAATGGCTTCACCTATATGAATTTCAGTAGGCTATTTATGGGGTTCCCAATTAGTAATATAGTATTACTCAAGAGGAAAATTTTACCATCTGTTTTAATGCTAGTATTATATCCTTAATTTTGATGCTAGTTTGCAAGCATTCTAATCCTCAAGGGGAAACATTATCATCCATTTAAATGTGCTTGAGTATATCTAATAAAGAAGTGTTGGGAATATATTCCTCCAAACCACATTTCAAGTTTTCGGCTGCTATGTTTCATTGGCTGATGAGAAGCAGGGATACTTTCAATTTTCTCATGGGTTTCAATAGGAAATGTACTATCTCTTTTTTAAAAAGGCATGCATAAATTCATCTCGGAATTTCAGTAAATCCACTCTTTTTAACCTTCTATCGCTTGTTTATACAATTATTGGGCTGCAAACCATTTCAAACATGCCTTCTAAAAACTTAGTTAATCAAAATGTGAGACCATTGCATCTATCAGCCCTATTCATGTGACTTTCCCTTCTCTCTTTGATGGGAGAAATACACAGCTTGGGCCTTTGTATGTATATGTAGAATGTTTCCCTCACACGTTCCATTGGACTTTCTTCATAATACCAAACAGGATCACCAGCTGGGTAGAGCTATACCTTGTCAAGTTTTAGTCTAAACAATGTTTTAAGTAATGTCTCATCTCTGGGCATTTTTAGGTAAATGCATCTAACATTTAAGATTGTTCAGCATATGAAGCTGCCTTATATCAAGTCAAACCACTGGTTGACCTTGCTCAGTATTGCTTGCTCTGGCTGGCAGTGGCTCACCAGAATCTCAGGTCTTTCTCAGAACCTGCAAACTGAGAATATTTAACTGAAGATGCCACGGATGGAAGAAGAAAAGTTAGTTTTTATACCCTGCTTGCTACGCACTACCAAAGAAGTCTCAAAACTGCTTAAAATCACCTTCCTCTCCCCACAACAGACACCCTGAGAGGTAGAAAGAAGAAAAAAGTTGGTTTTATACCACATTTTTCACTGCCCAAAGGAGTCTCAAAACCACTTACATTCGCATTCCCTTTCTTCTTCCCACAACAGACACCCTGTGAGGTAGATGAGTCTGAGGGAACTCTGACGGACTGCTCAGTCAGAATAGCACTATCAGGACTATGATGAGCCCATGATCACCCAGTTGGCTACATGTGGAGGAGCAGGGAATCAAACCCAGCTCACCAAATTAGAAGCTGCTGCTGTTAACCATGACACCACACTGGCTCTCCTACACCAACCTGAGTCCTCTTGCAGCAAAGGAATGCACTCCCATTGAGTATTAATCTAACTCAGGGGTAGTCAAACTGCGGCCGCAGTTTGACTACCCCTGAATTCTAACCCATTGTGTAGAATGTTTTTCAAAACATTCTAGTTTGCTGCTTTCAAATTTCTGACATTCCAGACATTTTTATAATATAATTCCTACTTGTATCTGATTATTCAAAAGCATCCCCATGTTGTTTCGTTTAGAACAAAGGAAGCCTGCTTTAAAGAAAAAGGAAAGAAGTAAAAAAAACACACACAAGAGATTAAAAAAAACAATTGAAGTGGGTCAGTCAGGAGAGAAGAAGCAAAAACTAAGACACATCACTCACAACTTGCCACATGAATCTCCTTTATTTTGCAGAAGAACCAGTTCTGAGACAGGACAAACTTTTCAACGGGGGTGGGGGTGCCTTCAGAATCTTTAGTTGTTCCTTCAGACAAGTGGGAGGGACCCCCAGGGAGATCAGAAAAGGATATTTTTAAGGGACTGAGGTTTGTTTTGTTTACATAGGCAGATATTCAAACATGTTTAATCTTTCATGTCAAAGCTGGCACAGACTTCAGTGCTGTCCAGGCATTTTGATAGCTAAAACTCAGAGATCCAAAACAAAATACCTGTGAATGGTGAAGGAAGAAGTGTTTTTTAAGGCTCAACCAGCAAAAGATGATAGAGTAAGAAGTTGGGGTGATGGTGATGATGTTAGCCGTTCAGTTGTGTTGGACTCTTAATGATCCTATGGCACAGCTTTTGCCACATCTTTGATCTTGTACCACCTCTTTGAGTTGCATGATGCTCTGGCCAGTGTGTCTAACTATTGTGTTCTTTGTTGGCCTGGTTTCTTTTTACCACTGAACAATCCTAGCATAATTGCTTGCTCCAGGGAGTTGCATCGCATGATATGGTCAAAGTAAAAGAGCCAGACCCCCTTCAAGGATCGCTGCCTTGTTGTGGCAAGGGGGCTTGCGTAGTTCAGTGAAGCTATGAGCTATGCCGTGCAGGGCCACCCAAGACGGACAGGTCATAGCTGAGAGCTCTGACAAAAGGTGATCCACTGGAGAAGGCAATGGCAAACCACTCCAGTATCTTTGCCATGAAAACTCTATGGACAGTTCCAATAGGCATAACGATATGACGCTGGAAGATGAGCCCCTCAGGTCGGAAGGTGTCCAATATGCTACTGGGGATGAGCAGACGGCTAGTATGAGTAGCGCCAGAATGAATGAAGCGGCTGGGCCAAAGCCGAAAGGACGCTCAGTTGTGGAAGTAACTGGTGGCGAAAAGACAGTCCGATGCTGTAAAGATTTTTATTCCATAGGAACCTGGAACGTCAGATCCATGAATCAAGGCAAGCTGGACATGGTTAAACAAGAAATGAGAAGACTGAACATCGACATTTTAGGAATCAGTGAACTAAAATGGACAGGAATGGGTGAATTTAATTCAGATGACCATCAGGTATACTACTGTGGACAAGAATCTCGCAGAAGAAATGGAGTAGCATTCATAATCAATAAGAGAGTAGGAAAAGCAGTCTTGGGATACAATCCCCAAAATGACAGAATGATCTCAGTTCGAATCCAAGGCAAACCATTCAACATCACAGTGATCCAGGTCTACGCCCCAACCACTGCTGCTGAAGAGGATGAAGTTGATCAGTTCTATGAAGCCCTACAACACCTTCTAGAAGCAACGCCAAAAAATGATGTGCTTATCATCATTGGGGATTGGAATGCTAAAGTAGGAAGCCAAAAGATAACCGGGATAACAGGCAAGTTTGGCCTTGGAGTACAAAATGAAGCAGGGCACAGGCTGGTAGAATTTTGTCAAGAGAATACAATGGTCATAGCAAACACTCTTTTCCAGCAACCCAAGAGACGACTCTACACATGGACATCACCAGACGGTCAACACAGAAATCAGATTGACTATGTGCTCTGCAGCCAAAGATGGAAAAGTTCTATCCAGTCAATAAAAACAAGACCAGGAGCTGATTGTGGTTCAGATCATGAGCTTCTTGTTGCAAAATTTAGGCTTAAATTGAAGAAAGTAGGGAAAAGCACTAGGCCACTCAGGTATGAACTAAATCATATCCCTGACGAATACACAGTGGAGGTGACAAATAGATTTAAGGAATTAGATCTGATAGACAGAGTGCCTGAAGAACTATGGACGGAGGTTCGCAACATTGTACAAGAGGTAGCAACTAAAACCATCCCAAAGAAAAAGAAATGCAAGAAATCAAAATGGCTGTCTGAGGAAGCTTTACAAATAGCTAAGGAGAGAAGGGAAGTGAAAGGCAAGGGAGAAAGAGAAAGATACACCCAATTGAATGCAGAATTCCAGAGAAAAGCTAGAAGAGATAAGAATGCCTTCTTAAATGAACAGTGCAAACAAATAGAAGAAAACAATAGAATGGGGAGGACCAGAGATCTTTTCAAGAAAATTGGAGATATGAAGAGAACGTTTCATGCAAAGATGGGTATGATAAGGGACCAAAATGGTAGGGACCTCACAGAAGCAGAAGAGATCAAACAAAGGTGGCAAAATTATACAGAAGAACTATACAAGAGCAAGCTTAACATCCCTGATGACCACAATGGGGTAGTTACTGACCTGGAGCCAGACATCCTGGAATGTGAAGTCAAATGGGCCTTAGGAAGTCTGAGCAACAATAAAGCTAGTGGTAGTGACAGCATTCCAGTTGAACTATTCAAAATCTTAAAGGACGATGCAGTAAAAGTGCTACACTCAATATGCCAGCAAATTTGGAAAACTCAACAATGGCCACAGGATTGGAAAAGGTCAGTTTACATTCCAATCCCAAAGAAGGGCAATGCCAAAGAATGTTTCAAACTACCGCACCATCGCACTAATTTCTCATGCTAGCAAAGTTATGCTCAAAATCCTACAAGCTAGGCTCCAGCAATATGTGGACCGAGAACTTCCAGAAGTACAGGCAGGATTTCGAAGAGGCAGAGGAACTAGAGATCAAATTGCCAACATACGCTGGATCATGGAGAAAGCTAGGGAGTACCAGAAGAACGTCTACTTCTGCTTCATTGACTATGCTAAAGCCTTTGATTGTGTGGAGCACAACAAATTGTGGCAAGTTCTTAAAGAGATGGGAATACCAGAGCATCTTATTTGTCTCTTGAGAAATTTATATGCAGGTCAAGAAGCAACAGTGAGAACTGAACATGGAATCACTGACTGGTTCAAAATTGAGAAAGGAGTTCGGCAAGGCTGTATACTGTCGCCTTGCCTATTTAACTTGTATGCAGAGCACATCATGAGAAATGCGGGATTAGAGGAGTCACAAATTGGGATCAAGATTGCAGGGAGAAATATCAACAACCTCAGATATGCAGATGATACCACTCTAATGGCAGAAAGTGAAGAGGAACTAAAGAGCCTGTTGATGCGGGTGAAGGAGGAGAGTGCCAAAGTTGGCTTGAAACTCAACATCAAGAAAACAAAGATCATGGCATCCGGCCCTCTCAATTCCTGGCAAATAGAAGGGGAAGAAATGGAGATAGTGACAGATTTTATTTTCCTGGGCTCCAAGATCACTGTAGATGGGGACTGCAGCAAAGAAATTAAAAGACGCTTGCTCCTGGGGAGGAAAGCTATGGCAAATCTAGACAGCATCCTAAAAAGCAGAGACATCACCCTGCCAACAAAAGTGCGTTTAGTCAAGGCTATGGTCTTCCCAGTTGCAATGTATGGCTGCGAAAGTTGGACCATAAGGAAGGCCGAGCGTCAAAGAATTGAGGCTTTTGAACTCTGGTGCTGGAGAAGACTCTTGCGAGTCCCTTGGACTGCAAGGCGAACAAACCAGTCAGTCCTAGAGGAGATCAGCCCTGACTGCTCTTTAGAAGGCCAGATCCTGAAGATGAAACTCAAATATTTTGGCCACCTCATGAGAAGGAAGGACTCCCTGGAGAAGAGCCTAATGCTGGGAGAGATCGAGGGCAAAAGAAGAAGGGGACGACAGAGAATGAGGTGGATGGATGGAGTCACTGAAGCAGTAGGTGCAAACTTAAATGGACTCCGGGGAATGGTAGAGGACAGGAAGGCCTGGAGGATCATTGTCCATGGGGTCGCGATGGGTCGGACACGACTTCGCACATAACAACAACAAAAAGAGCCAGAATTTCATGATCTTGCCTTCGAGTGATATAGCAGGCCTTGTTCACGGCTTTTGTCCATGGAATCCACAGAAGCCTTCTCCAGTACCAGAGTTCAAATAAATCCATTCCCTTCTTGTCTGATATTTTCATCATCCAACGTCCAGAGCCATAAGTGGCTATTGGAAATATGATGGATTGGACCAATCTACATTTGGAAGTCTGGCTTTTCCAAGCTCGGTTCAAGCATTTTATATCCATGCTACAATCACCAGACTTATCTATTTGGGATCCAAGCAAAATGAATTCTTGAATGCATTCAATCTCTTCACCCTCAACTGTTATTTTGACGTATCTTGTTTTTTTGCAGTGGTCATTATTTTTAAGGATCAACTTTTTAATGTTTAAGGAAAGGCTGAACCTCTTGCTTTCTTCACTGCTTTTCATAATCAGCTGTTCTAAAGGTAAAGGTAAAGATATCCCCTGTGCAAGCACCGGGTCATGTCTGACCCTTGGGGTGATGCCCTCTAGCTTTTTCATGGCAGACTCAATACAGGGTGGTTTGCCAGTGCCTTCCCCTAGGCCTTCTTTAATTTCTGATACGAGAGTAGTGTCATCAGCATACCAAAGATAATTTATATTCCTTCCTCCAATCTTAATTCCAATGTTTGAGAAATTAGGGTGACGACACTACAACATTTTTCATAGTATCAGTGTAAGTTATGGGGCTTGGTGATAGAGTCACCTGTGTTTCATGTGCAAAGTCTCAGATTACCCCTTTGACATTTCAAGTTAAAAGAACCTGCTGATGGCTTATTTACCCAAAGGAAAAGCAATCCTGGCACCACGAAAAGAGTTATACACAAAAAAGCCTTTTATTACTGTACATAACTTTAAAGTATAGGTTTGTTTGTTTATTTGTTTGTTTGTTTATTTATTTGGATTTTTATACTGCCCATTTTTTGCAGTTCTGGGCGGTATAAGATGACTCCCTCTTTGTCTTGATGGTACATAGGGGGGGGTATCCTAGTTGTCCTTTTGAATGAATAAAGTTGGCAATGTGAAAGCCTTCTGTCTGAGACCTTGGAGAGCTGCTGCCAGTCAGAGTAAAGAGTATCGATCTTAGCAGACCAAGGTTCTGAGTCAATATAAAGGATCTCCTTGTGTTCATTGGCCCAAATCTTCTTGCTTTTACTTCCCTCAGCTGCCAACTTCCCAAAACAAAAACTCTATTCCCCTCTCCTAGGTTGCTGCCATCAGCATAGGCTTTTGGTAATCCGGGCGTGGGATCAGTACTTATTCTGAACTGTCTCTATTTTCTTTTAAGGCTACCTCTGAAGGGTTATGAGATATACATGTGCATGTGTAGGAGTGAAAAGAGATTGTTGTATGTATGCATGCATGCATGCATGCATGCATGTATGTATGTATGTATGTATGTATGTATGTATGTATGTGTGTATGTGTGTATGTGTGTATGTTCGTTCGTTCATTCATTCATAATTTAATTTCTAGACCACCCCTCCTCGCAAGTAGGCTCAGGGCACTTTCCCAGAGTAATTTAAAACTAACACAATAAAAACACAATAAAACTCAGTAGAATTGTAGCAGTGCTCTGCCATTCCTCCAACTGCCACTATCTAGCTGCCGATTTAATGTTGTTACAATGGTGGAATCTCTGGGTGGGGTGGGGGGAATCCTAGAGTCAGGGGAATACGAGAGGAGAGGAGGAACATCTCCTGTGCTGGAACTGTTCTTTCAGCAGTAGTTATCCAATAAGCTTATCCCAGTCAGTCTGGCCAGTGTGAGTAACATGTCCCAAGGGTCCGATCCAATAAAACCTGAGATTAAGGGCATCAAGGAGCACTAACTACATTTATATTCTAGGAAGTACAAGAATTAAAACATAATCCTTTCCAACCCTCCTCCGTTACAACCATTTTCAAAGCATATGTATCCTGTCCTAGAATTCATGTGTTACAAGCTCCATATGATAATTTCAGCAATCACATGTCTGAAATGTGAAATTCTTGGGAAGTGGAAATGGCAGTAGCATAGAACCCATTACTAGGCAGCACTAAGCTATCCTGAGAGGCAGAAAATCGACAGATAGACTGGCAGAGCTGCGCTGTCTCTTCGCTTCTACCTTTATTTTCTGACAAGTTCCTCAGCTCCATCTGGTGATCACTGGGAGCCCAAATTTGGAGCACTGTTACGGACCCGAGGGGGTCTCTGATGCCTTGCACAGATGTTAAACTAGCCTTTGCTTCTGCTGAACAGACTGACAATCTAGTGAGAAGCAGCTATAGATGAATGAAGCTTTTTGCTCCCTCTTCCCAGCTCTGCACCTTTCTGCCACATTGCCTCTTATGACACTTTTCTCAGCCACAGGAAACAAATTAGAAAATGCTGACCTTTAAATATTTACTAAAACAAAGTATGGGGAATTACTATTTTATTCCACTCCGAAAAATCGCAAACCATATTTAGATAATATGGCAGAAGACCCTTCTCTTTAAATGTAGATCAGTCTCACTCACTTATAAAGCGGCAGTGAGGGAGTTCTGTTTTAAGGACATAGTTGAAAGATGGAGAACCTGTGCTTCATCTCCTCACAGCCTGTCCACAGATGCTACTTTTTTTGCGCCTGAGCTGCAATATTAGAAGTGAATGCAGCTGACAGAAAAGCTGCTGGGGAATGGAGACTACAGGGAGATATCCCAATAGCAAGTCTCTTTTGCCTTCGGAGTTATACCTCAGGATGTTTTCCAGCATTTGCAGTCCCTTTTTCCTTGCATTATCCCTATGAATTGTGACCTATTAAAACATGGAACGAAGGGGTGACAAACTGCTTTACTGAACATCAGCATCCTCTAGATTCCAACATGTAGAGTAGGTGGGAAAATACCTTTCAGTCTAGTCCAATATGAGTCAACATGAGGGGAAAAAAACTTACCAGGGCCCAGACTGACCAACTAGTCTAGCCCTACAACAGATGGGAGGGTGGTGGGTACTCAAGAGCCATTAAACCATGCTGAGGAGGCAGAGAGAGGTAGACACCTGCTTGCTTCCCATTGGCTAAGTTGATGAATTGGGTGTGGCTGGATGGTAGCAACAGTTGCCTTTTTCCTCTGCAGTCTTCACCTACGTGGGAGGGAGGAAAGCAGGTGACCCGAAAAATCATTAATCCATTCCATGATCCAATCATTGACTCATTTATTCCAGTAAATCATTATAAATACCTCTTATATTTTGATAGTTTTGCGGGTTCACCACTGTGAATTGTGAATAAAAGCAAAACACTTTGCTATTCTGACTCTTTCACAAAGCTAAATAGTTGATGCTGATTATTTTGACAGCCAACACTCTGTGGGCCTACATTTTTCTCTCAGGGCAAATTTCAGTAGTACACTGAAAATATAACTACTTAAGAGAACGTATTTAATAAGGCTTTCTGGTATGAAGCAAAGCTATGTTTTCCCAATTTACTCATTGTGGGTCAAACTGAACCGTTGGGTACTTTTGCATCATTCCGAGCACTTAGCTTGAGTTATTTCAAGTCAAGGGCTTCCTCATTATTGCTGGAGACATTTAAAGAGGAACTTGTGGGAAACTGCCATCTATGGTGAATTTCTTAACAAATATTTCATTGTGCTTCTGAATTGACAGCTCTGGTTTCAGAATATGGCCAAATAGAGTGCTTCATTTCCAAGGCTAGTTGCCAAAACAGGAACCTATAAATCTGGAGGGGGGGAGTATGTGTGAATGCTTTCTGGATAGTGTGTAGGGGAGAAACCACCCGATGCTGAATATATGCATATGCACTTAGGAAACACTGTCTTCTGTGTTTGAGATACTGTAGCCCCACCAAAAATGTTGCATGCATGAAGTAGTGGATGGGATGGGATGGGATGGGAAGGGAAAGGTGGGGAGAGAAAGAAAAAGGCTATAAGATGGAAGAAGGCCATGTCTATACCAGGAAGACAACAAATCCGAGTTTATCTATTGTTGGCACTGGAAGCCTCCAGGATTATCCTCTACCAGTACTAAAAATTCCCTCTCTCCCAAAAGCGTGTGCTAAATGCTCTTCCAGAGTGATGCCTACTTGCACGAATGTCTCATACATAAGAAATCATAGGGCATTTCCGCAACCCTTAAAATAGTGAAATGCTTACCTTACATAGTCGTTATATTGCAGCCCCTCCGTGTGACATTGCTAGCATCCAGCATCTGGGCAGTAACTGGCTCGCTCCATCTTAAAGTGCTAGTTGGGGAATCGCATAGAGTGGATTCCCCAACCTATTTAGCACTAGCTAAGGAAGAGCAACCAGCAGGCAACCAGCAGAGGGAAGATGTGGAGGCTCAAACTAAAGGCTCCTGCCGTGTCCTGTGCACGGACCTGCCTCCATCTCCCTTGTTCCCGGGACAGAAATGTCTTTTAAAAATGGCGGACATCCTGGAGCAACGAGTAGGCCGAGAAGTGTGTAGACGATGCCAAAAATATTTTTTTTCCAAAAGTTGTAATACAAAGCATGCCTCCCTAAAGCCCCCCCCCCCAAAATCAGGAATGAGATTAATTTTTTAAAGTATCAATCCCAATGAGGATTTGGGGATACAGGATAAGGCAGAAGGAGAGGCTGGAAACCATGCCATTGGTGTGCACAACCGAGGAGCAAGCTGGATTGCAGAAGACTGGATTTCATTGCAGCCCGGCAGCCAAAAAGCTCCAGGTCTTCACTTGTGGTACGGTTGGTACGGTGGGGGGGGGGGTGAGAGGAACTTGGTGCATGCAAAGGCAAACCCTTTTCTGGGAAGAGGACAGATGAGGAGGCTCTTTGGAGTCCTCTTCAGAGACTGGCCAAGGAGAAACCCTTCAGAAACCCCCCACCCCACCCTGGGACTCAGTGGGCTGTGCTCAGCAGTCCTCCCTCCAGGACATGGGCTCCAACCCACCTGCCTTCAGGCAAGCAAAGAATTTCCTTCATCAGCCCAGAACTGAGTTCCCAGTGCCTGGATGGTTCACCCTCAGGTTCCAGGCATGCGGGGAGGCAGGGAAGGTCCTCATGGTCCACTCTTTTGCCCTCTCTCTTAGCTTGTATGAGCCTGCCTCCAGCCACCTCATTCCTTGGCTGAAAAGGCTGACACTCTTTGGCCTTTCCTCAGATGAAAGTCCTGGAAATGGCAGGCTCTCCATCGTGTTTGACCTGCATGGGTCTGGCTCAAGGGCGGTGGTGCTGGTGGCCACAAGAGGAACTTGGGGATGGCCCCCAGGGCAGGGGATTGGCCCCTCCAGGATCTAGAGTCCACCTCAACCAGCACCTTCATAGTCTCCTCCAGCCAGGGATGCCTGGTCCCCTGCCGCTTTTGAGCACAGCCTTTGCTTGGAGTACACACAGCTCTTGTGCCAAGCGCCTCTCAAGGCCCTGGTCCCCTTGGGTCACCCACCGCCCGCTCACCCGCCTCCTCTGCCAGAGGGAAGTGCTAGCCGGCTGCTGACAGCTCTTCATCATGGGCTGGTAGGTGAAGAGCTGCTGGGGCTTTGCTTTAATTCAGCTTTCATTTTATCTTTTACGAAATGGAAAGTGGTCGCTGCTGAACTGGTCAGGTCTTAGGAAACAAATGGCAGACTTGTGCTTAAGGAAGTTCTGGCCAGGCTTTTGTTGGGTTCCTCCAAGTGCCTGCAACTTTCCCTTGCTGTCCTTCTGCTGCAGATGTAGGGAAATGGCACTGGGTTTCCAGTTTTGAGTGCAAAAAAAAATGATTGCAACACTTAGGCATCCAGCACTTAAGCCTGTAGACCAGGGGTTCCCAGCCAGGGTCCTTTGGGAGTCCATGGCCTTAATGGACTTGACTATGAGCTAGGGAACCAGCCACTTCCACTGCTCCCCTTTCCCCCCTCCCAAGCATGCTTTCCATGCTTGGGAGGGGGTGAGGCTTGCATACCTACTGTTCCTAGAAGGTACAGAGGAGAGTGACGTGGATGATCCAAGCCCTATGAGGGAAGGCGGAAGGACTTGGAAAGGTTCAGCCTGGAGATGTAGAGGCTGAGAAGAGACATGATTGCTTTCCTTAATTATTTGAAAGGTTGTCACTTCGACAAAAGAAGAAGTGGTTCCTGTTGGCAGCAGAGGATAGGACCTGGAGTAATGAGTTTAAGCTACATGTGGAATGGTATTGGCTAGATATCAGGAAAATCATAGAGTAGTTCAGCAGTAGAACTACTCCCTAAGTAAGTTGTGAGCTGTCCCTCACTGGCAATCTTCAAGCAGTGGCTGGACAGATACTAATCATGGATATTTTAGGTAGGTCTGCATTGAGCAGGGGGTTGGACTAGATGGTCTGTATGGCCCCTTCCAACTCTATGATTCTATTCAGCTAGAAAGTGAGTTAATCCATCTTTATAATTGAAGGCCAGAGTGATTTCAGAGAACAAATGACAGTGTGGTATCAACAATGCCTTTCCACTCTCTACATTGGACAAATAGGCCAATCTTTACATTAGAAACTGCAACTTAAAAAAAAAAAAAACAGTGGAGGAACATTTTAACATTCCAGAACACTCAGTTGCTGATCTAAGTGTGGCAGTTCTCTTACAAAGGGACTTCAAAGGGAAATTAGAAAGAGCAAAGCTGAATTGCTACTGATAATAAAGCACAAGACAATGTGAACTGTGGACTGAACTGTGGACTGAATTGAGACTTTGGTTTCCTGCTCGATAACAGTGCTGATTTCTCTGTGCCCAATCTAATGATGCCTGCTATTGTCATTCAGCATCTGAACTCATGCTATTCTGAACTGAGCTTGCACCCCAAATCCTCTACCTTGAATAAAACTTCATTGACTTTAAAAGTGCCACTGGACTCAAACTTCATTTCACACGTCAGCTGTATCTGAAGAAGTGAGCTCAAGAAAGTTTATACCCTGCCACAAATTTCACTAGTCTTAAAGTTGCTACTAGATTCCTGCTCATATCAAAGGCTATAAAGCAAATGATGTGAGAGCCAGTTTGGTGTAGTGGTTAGCAGTGTGGACTTCTAATCTGGCATGCCGGGTTCGATTCTGCACTGCAGCCAGCTGGGTGACCTTGGGCTCACCACAGCACTGATAAAGCTGTTCTGACTGAGCAGCAATATCAGGCTCTCTCAGCCTCACCCACCTCACAGGGTTCCTGTTGTGGGGAGAGAAAAGGGATGGTAACTGTAAGCTGCTTTGAGGTTCCTTCGGGTAGAGGAATATAAGAACCAGCTGTTCTTCTTTTAAAACAAAAGAAACTGGAGATTCTACTGTAGTTAGCATTAGTTTAAAGATATGTACAGGACAGCAGTGGTAAAGCCCTGGTCTGAGCGAAGACTCAAGCAAAAAGTTTTAAAAAAGTAAAAGTCATTAAGATGAAACTAAAATCTGTAAGGAAAGAATAGCCTGGACAGAATAGATTTAATCATAACGTTGATTGAGATGTCCGTGAAAGCTGATAATGAGAAGCAATAAGATTTATAAGTAAATGAGGTATAATAAAAAGGTGTTAATTTTTAATGAGCCAAGTTTTCATTAAAAGACTGAAGAGAAAGACAGACTTTGAAAGTTTTGCATTTCTTTTTGGAAAGGGTTTGGTTACTAATGCCTGTCAGGACTCACAAAACATTCACAGAATAGAAAGCGTTCCCCCCACCCATTCCTATTTGAGCATGGGTATGGATGTGGCGCAAAGTGGTAAGGCAGCAGACATGCAGTCTGAAAGCTCTGCCCATGAGGCTGGGAGTTCAATCCCAGCAGCTGGCTCAAGGTTGACTCAGCCTTCCATCTTTCAGAGGTCGGTAAAATGAGTACCCAGCTTGCTGGGGGATAAACAGTAATGACTGGGGAAGGCACTGGCAAACCACCCCATATTGAGTCTGCCATGAAAACGCTAGAGGGCGTCACCCCAAGGGTCAGACATGACCTGGTGCACCTTTACCTTTACCTTTACGGATGAGAAAGCAAATGTGCACATGCTTCCCTTTTTAAAAGAATGGCAGTAAAGGATGACATGTGACCTGCTATGCAAGCTCCCATCATAGCTGATGCTAGAAATCTTTTTGTTTATTTGTTTTGAATGCCAAGCAGGCTATTAGAATATAGTGATGTTGGCTGATGTTCACGGTATATTCCATGATGCATTGGTGAACTCTAACTTGGCCATGAAAGAGCCTCATTGCTTTTCATGACACTAGGGGGTGGGGGAAGTGGAAGCAAAGTCTCTTTTTTTCCATGGAGATCACAGTTTGAGTCTTCGCTCAGTTAATCAGGATAGGAATCAGACTTCCAGGGGAGCAGCTGAACTGCTGGAAGATGCCAGAGTCATTCTAAAGAAAACACTAACTCCAGGAACACTGTTGCTATTAAAGAAGAAATAGAAGGAGGATTATAAATAAAGAGAAACAAACTAGTAGCCTTGAATTACTAAGGATGCTGTAGAAATGTTAAGTCCTGATAATTGGCAGAACAGAGAGAAGCTGTGCTTTCGAGAGCTGGTGAATATTAGTCACATTTCACAACTTTTAGGCGAGACTTTCCATCACGATTTGACACTCCGTAGGAACTGGTTTCACTCAAGTGCCTGTATTCTTAGTACAATTAGTTATGCACAGAGGTCTCTGCCTCGATTACGGCCTGAGGAGCACGAAGGCAGAGGATACTTTCTTCCTGCTCTTGCCGCCTACCATAACTTCCACTGAGGTTGGCCATTGCTTGCCGTATGTACTGTCTTGCAACCTCTGCCTGAGACTTGGGACTTAAGAGGAGCAAATGTTCCCTATCTGCTTCTCTTTATAGCCAATGATTTTTTTGTTTTTTGCTTGTCTTGGTTTTCTGGATTCTCGTGTATTGTACAGGGATTCTTATGGTTATATATGCCGTGCAAATTGTAATTAGTCATCGATTGTGAATCTAGTCTATGAGTAACGGCATGTGATGCTGATTTATTGACACACAAGTAATACTGATAAATACATACATCTTATGGGGAAAATTCATAGAAACACAGAGTTAGAGGGACCATGCATGCCATCTTGTCCAACCCCCTACTCAATGAAGGAGCAGTCTAAAGCAGGGGTAGTCAACCTGTGGTCCTCCAGATGTCCATGGACTACAATTCCCATGAGACCCTGCCAGCTCATGGGAATTGTAGTCCATGGACATCTGGAGAACCATAGGTTGACTACCCCTGGTCTAAAGCATCCAGGATAAGTATCTGTCCAGCCGCTGGACAGTGACTAAAGACTGCCAGTGAAGGGGAGCTCATCACCTCCTTAGACAGCCAATTTTTGATGAGTGAGAATTTTAACTTCATTCTCTGTTTTATACTCCATGCAATGACTCTTTCCATTGTTTGATTCTACAATTGTTATGGTATTGGGCATGCCATGTATATAATAAGTAACCAACCATGAGGATACACTAAGTATCAACAGCAGTTTATGAAGAAAAAAAGAAATTCATCCTTAACTTTGCTCAAGAAAAATAGCTATAGGAATTTCAAGGAAAATGCTTATTGAAATTAGTGGCATTTTCCAGGATGTTTTGCATATCACTAGGCCATTTTTGATATATTCAACTCAGACAAGTGCTTCATGGTACTGCTGTCATGGATTCATTTGCCCTGTCCTCTTTTTTTAAACAAGCACAAAGTGGAATTGAATAGTGCTGGAGCAGTTATGTAAATAAATGTATATCCAAAGAGCTAAACCCCCATCCAGACAGGATTTTCATGACTGCCGGTGACCCAGCCACCTTCCCATGGGATATTGTGGGATTAGCCAGTCCTCTTTGTATGGCCAAATAGGAATTGGGGTGGGGGGGGGAACACCTTTTCCCCACCTGCTTTGTGATGTCCTGGAAGGAACAGTGTTTCGTTAACTAGGCCTGGGTTTAGACTGGGAGGGAAGCTCAGTAAGCACCCTGAGGCACAAAGCATGATGGTGGATGTTTCTGGAACAGACCATCACATTCTCTATGGGGGAAGGTTTCTATTGATACCCAGAGTGACTCAGTGGGGAGAGTTTAGGTAGCTGCAGAAGGAAGGACAAAACAGGTGGGAAATAACTTCTACAAACTTGGTCTCTTTGCAGCAGGAAGGGCTCTACCTGTCTCAATTGCATAACAGGTAGTTACCTAACCTGTAAAGACATCCAAATGGGTCTCCATGAAAGGGCTATCTCACTTTACCTAATGGACTTCCCTGTCAGCTGTACCATTTCTTGGATGCAACATAACCACCTTCAGAGATGAGTCAAAAGGAAACTGATAAGAACCTCTTAATGCTGCTCTGTTTGGATCTTCTCAGCACCGTTACAAACCATTAGCTTCTTTATACACTGTAAGCTACTGCCTAATGGTTTATTATTTTTCCTGATTTCTCAGTATGCTGCTCCATACATCAAGCCCGACCAGGAAAATGATATCCGTAGAGCAATCAGGCAAAGTTTCAAGTGGGTGATTAATGTGCCTGGGAGTCTCTCTCATCATTTTTGGATGAGTCACAAGTCACGTTTTATAGCATTGCTAATCTGATATTCATTAAAACTTGTATATAAAAAGGCCAGCTTCAAGATTAAACCCAAGTATGTGTCAACACTGAGCCCAGAGGAAAGTATTTGTAAGTTCAACAGCACTTATGGCCCTAAAGCCTTTGATGATTAATGGCACTTGGGAAAGAAAGTTCCTCATCCATTGTGGGAAATCATTCCTTCCAATACGCACCTACTATAAAAGAATGAAGCAAAGAGCTACCCTCACAGAGTTTTATTCATCACTGATTTGGCCTCCACCAAGCTGCGAAAAGGAACCCAGCCCTCCCACCCAGCTAAAGGTGACTTTTGTTACAACCTTTCTAAAAGTTTTATTTCACAAGAGACCCACAGAAATCACACTAAATTATGCAAGGCATGACTCTTCTGTTTTCCCTTGTTCTTCTACAGTAAATAGTATTGGCCTGTATATATTCATGGTATTGATTCTTTTTTTAATGATATGCACAGCAAAGTAATTCCCCAGTGTTCACCCTGTCACTGTGACTAATCATTCCCCCAGCTCAGCTCTAGATTTTACACCTTGAGGAAACAGTTGTGTCAATGATGCTTTCCATTAAAGTGTCCAGCAGATGTCAAGAGGCACACATTAATGGCCGGATAAACCTTATAAACAGCAAGTGTGCAGCTTAAATACTAAATAAAAGCAATAATCGATACCAATAGCTGCAGGGGGCTATGCATTGGCCTTGTTTTTAAATAATTTTCTGCCGTCATGTTAAAATGAAAGTACTGACTTTGAATCCCATCCCTTCCAAACTTTCCCAATGAAAGCTTGTCTGTATTGATATTTAGGTAGGGGGCTTCCTGCAGTCTTCAAGCAAAAGTTGGATACACACTTTTCTTGGATGCTTTAGGATGCTTTGGGCTGATCCTGCATAGAGCAGGGGGTTGGGCTAGATGGCCTTCATGGCCCCTTCCAACTCTATTGTTCTATGATTCTATAATCGGGGCATTTTCATGATCTTCTTATGCCAAAGTTAAACTGATGGAAGAGGTTTGCAGTGTGCAATGGTCACATATTTATGATAAGCATTATTTGAAGCAAGAAGAGAATACACCGTCTATTGCAGTAGAAATAGACTGGACAACTGGTCAGGAGTTCTCATGCAGCTTTTGATGCCATCTGAATATAAGGCAGTGTGAGATTTCATTTGTTTGTAAATCATTATTATAGTTAGTCAGACTATTGGTAATTCAGAATATTGTCTGCTCTGTCTGGCAGCAGCTCTTAGGGTCTGAGACAGATGTCACATTTTAGATAAAATTAATGGCACAAAGGGGCTCTTGGGCCCCATTTTGTTGATGGATAAGCCAATCACTGTTGTTTCTGGGAGTGCCTTTCTTCAATTACGTCTGGTTTATAAACTACCCCGTATTTATACTCTGCTGATCCAGCCACATTAATCAATACTACTGTAATCTCCAGACTGGACTACTGTGATGTAATGTATGAGGGTGTTGCCTTTGAAGGCATATCAGAAGCTTCAATTGATGCAGAATGCAGCAGCAAGGGCCTTGTCTGGGCGCAGTCACTTCACTTTGATCTTAACATGACTACTATGCTGTGTCAAGTATACTGGTCACTTGTATGTTTCCATGTTCAATTCAAAATGCTAGTTAGCAGTCCCAAAGACCTTCACAGCCTATGATCCTCAAACTTCTCAAACCAAATCTCCCTGTATGTTCTGCATTCCTCAAACTGCCTTCTCTTGGAGGTACTCTCAGCTAGGATGGTCCATTTGGCAACAGTCCAATCAGAGGCATTCTCTCTGTTAGGTCTTATTGCTCTGGAATGGCCAATCAGAATAGTAGGCACTTTCACTTTCTACATTCTGGGAAGCATGCATGGCTATTCTGTTCCAGAGGGCATTTGGTTGAGGTTAAACTGTTTTTGCTGTGTTAACCCTATATACTGACATTAAATCAATAAATCACCTCTCACCTGAACATCTTTTTAAACTGGAGATGGAAAAGGTTGAACTTTGTGCATACAAAGCAGATGGTCCTTACCCTAAACCATGTTCCTTGATCCCACTGGTACATCTCAATTCAGTACAGTGGTTAAAGAGCAGCAGACTCTAATCTGGAGAACCATGTTTGATTCCTTATTCCTCCACATGCAGCCAGTTGGGCAACCTTTGGCTAGTTAGTTTTCTTAGAGCTGTTCTCTCAGCTCTTAGAGTTCTCTCAACCCCACCTAACTCACAGGGTGTCTGTTGTGGGGAGAAAAAGGAAAAGATGTTTGTGAATCATTTTGGGACTCCTTTGAGCAGTGAAAAGTGGGTTATAAAAATAGCTCTTCTCCAGCTCTGCACACTCCTAATTGCTCCACAAATGCTCCATTGGCATATTGCTCCCATTCATAAGGAAGAAATTTATACTTTTGGAGACCAAGTTATCAGTCTAAAAAGTGGTTTTAATTTTAAAAAGGGAAAAAATATATTAAAGGTGCTTCAACAAAAGCCCTTTTGCCAAATGTCAATCATTTATTCACTGCCAAGTCAAAGGCTTTTATTTCAGGTGGTTCTTTGATCTACAATGGCACCTACAATATAGTGAATAATATTCTGTATACTTCAAAGACAGAATGGAAATGTCTGTGTCAAATTCAAAAGAGGGAAAAAGAAGAAAAGAAAGTGGAATTATCTGTACAGGCGAGATGCATTACCCGTATCATTTATTAAAGGAACACATGTATATTCTTTCTTGTACAATGCTGACAGTAGTCGGAGTGACAGTCATGTCTAGCTTAGAAATATATGTCAAGAGAAAACATAGAAAGAAGAATGAGACAAATGGTTTGCAAATTTATAATGGTTTAGCTAGAACTTTCATGAGCAATGACCAAGGATATTCAGACAAAGAGCTTAAGTTGTCTGCTTTTGATAGCCTACTGTAGGTTACTTACAGAGAGGGGACTGCGACTCACTGACAAAGCATCTGACTTCCTTGCAGAAGGGCCTTGATTTAACCCCCATCCTCTTCAGTTACCATAGATCAGGTGCCATGTGCTATGAAAGCCATATTCCAAGAGTCACTGCCTAACAGAGTGCACAATATTGACTTTGATAGACCAATAAAATGGTTGTATTTAGTACAGATCAATTCCATATGGTCTACATCAGGGGTAGTCAAACTGCGGCCCTCCAGATATCCATGGACTACAATTCCCATGAGCCCCTGACAGCATTCGCTGGCAGGGGCTTATGGGAATTGTAGTCCATGGACATCTGGAGGGCCGCAGTTTAACTACCCCTGGTCTACATATGTAAACAACTGACATTCCCTATGTAATTTAAAGATATAGGAATCAAGAGACGGTCTGCATGCTCACTTAAGGTTGGTCCTACCAATAGCACCATTATATTTATAACTTGTTTTAATAAAGGAAGGGAAGGAGAAGGATGGATCTATGTGATAAAGAAAATTAAACATGTTTTCCTTAGTGTATATTCCCATAAAAGGTGCCTACTGAGACCGAGAAGGTTGGAGGTTATTTGTTTATTTAATTTTTGTATTTGTATTCCATCCTTCCCGGGGGCTCAGGGAGAATCACATCAGTCAAAGATACAATGTGTATACAAATAAAATTTAAACATAGAAAATTCTAACATTTTCTGTCAGGAACTGTAGAAAGTTTCTGTCAGGAACTGTAGAATGCTTCACAAAATAAGGGGATATAAGGCTGTGGCAGAGTAAATTCCACCTAGTTTAACATGCTGTCAGTCTTTGATGATCCTGTAAATAGTTATTGTTGTGATTGCTCTTTAAGACCCAGGTTGCATGAGATAGGTACAAATATGAGTTGAACACATTTTACCCATTCTAGTTCCCTGGATTTATTCATCAAATTTATACTCCACCATTTGCTCAACGAGTAAGGCTTGGAGTGTTTTGCAACAAACTAAAATGCAATTCAATAGATAATTTTAAAAGTACCAATAATAAGAATGTAATAAATATGTAACACAATTTAAAATCAGCTATATAACACACTTATTTAAATCATAGCTGCATCCAGAATTACAAGTTCTGTGCTGGAAGTGCTCTATCTTTTAAGCCCTGTAGAAGCTTACAAGATCCTGCAGGGCACACAATCCTCCAATAAAGCATTCTGCCAGGACAGAGCCACCATGGAGAAGGCCCTTCACTCTGGTAAAAGAGGGTTAATCCACTCAAGGAACAGGTGACACCAAAAGATTGGATGATGAAGACAGCAGGCAATGTGAGGGATTGTAGTAGGATCCTGATCTGTTTTCTACTATGCTTTCTTTTTGCTGTAAAATAAAGGTTTGTTAATCACCAGATTGGTATGGACAGAAGATGAGGTATAGTTGTGGACATCTGGACCATGCCGTCATCACTCACTCTCGGTGGTCTCAGTTCTGAGTCCTGAAGATTATTCCAACATCTACAAGGGAGGGAGTTAAGTAATGTCATCTTGCTCCCCTTTCAAACCACTTATTTTATTGTAGTATTTTTGTAACCTATGGTAACCCACCTTGGATCTCCTTTTGGTTTAGTACAGGCTTTCTCAACCAGGGTTTTGTGAAACCATGGGGTTTCTTGATGGAAGGGTTTTCCAAATGGGTGGGAGTTAATTAATTGTTATATAACTTTTAAAATGTGTTAAACATTTATTGGGTGATATTGATCCAGTCACCTCTCCCAAAATGGCCAATGACGGGCCTGAGAAGGGGTGGTGTCCCAAGTGGGTGGGTACACAGCTATGCTTCTCAATTCTTCATGATCATGTGGATTCTTAAAGCCTGAAGAATTTTTCAGGGGTTTCTGAATGGTAAAAATGTTGAGAAAGGCTGGTTTAGTAGAATGTGAAATATAGGGCTGTAGTCAAATTTGGGATATTAATATTAAAATAATAGCAGATTAGATGCTTAGGTACAACTTTGTAAACAAGACCAAGTTAATTCAAAATCTTTATATCTGGTGACAAAATAGGGAAAATTTTATAAGCATCTCTGTATGAATTTGCGACTCATATCTCTTAAAATATAATAGTGTTCCAGGCTTTAATACATTTTGGAACCTTGTTGACTTCAGTTAAGGGAAGCAGTCCAAACCTATCTGAACTACTATAATAAGTAGATGCCTCTGATGCATGGGAACCTTTAATCTAGTATCTGAGTCAGACCAGATAAGTGAGGTTTTATCAGAAAATAATCTTGCAAAATTTTCACAGAATATTACTAAATCATTACTCTTCAGAGGACTCATATCTTGGTGTCAGGAGGTCACAGACTAATGGAATTAGTAGAGATATATGTAATTTAATTGATGCAATAGACTTTTAGGGGCATTCTGTGGATTCTTCTCTCTGACTTGAGAGGAGTCTTCCACTAACAAAACTCTAGCCATTTCCCAACCCCTTTAATGTCCCCTAGCTACCTAGTGAACCAGAAAGTAGTATCTCTCTGAGAACACACAAGAAAGTGGCCTTGTCTACATCCCATAGTAGTTCAACATTCTAAACTACCAGGAGTGCTTCAATAATGTCTGGCACTGCTGGTCAAACTTCCCAGGGCACCCTGAAAACCAGTTGGATACATTCTCTGGAGCTAGACGAGAATTACTAGACATAATTGTAATATTCAATTAGACTGGATTTCACAGTCAAGCCCGAGTCCCTACACCCCCAGAAGGATCATAGGATCTAATATTGTTTCAAGGAACTACAGATAAAATCTGATATCCAGTATTGGCAATGATGCAAGTGTTTAGGCTGATTCTTAGAGCTTAGACATGAATGTTTTCAGGCTCTCAGGAGACAGCAATGCACTTAGAGATACTTCTGTTAATACCTGTCATGTCTGAGGACCTTAGAAGCACATACTTTTGAGTCCCTTATACTCAATCCAGGCTTTTGGCAATCCATCTCTAAAGATCTGGATCAGAATTGTCCGTCAGTGCCCTCAGTTGCTGCATTAAAAGGTAGGTGAGAAAAGGGACGTGATGATGATGAAAATAATAATTATTTTATTTATTTTTTTATAATAATTTTATTGTTTATTATTATATAAAGCATTTACAGAGAAGTTGTAAAGAAAAAGTGACCAGTTGATATGGTTTGCCATCTCTTTTAACATAGATATTTAGTTCCCATCACATATTATTCCTAGTCTAGAAGTTTTTACCATTTTTCTTAGCCAAGTGATTGTTAATACATATGAGAGTCTGATCTGTTATAGGAATACATTCTGTTATTATCTTAAATGATATTAGGTCAGTCTCCTTCATAAATTGGCCCTGACCCAAGAATTACTACTGTTGTCTTGTTAATGCCTATAAAATATGGTTTGTCATCCTCTTTTGGCATACATATTAACATACATATTCAATTCCCATCGCATATTATTCCTGATCTAGGAGTTATTACCATCTTTCTTAACAAAGTAGTTGTTGATACATAGGAGGGTATAATCTATTATAAGGATATATTCTATTATTGTCTTAAATGATATAAAGTCAGTTCCCTTCATATATTGGACCTGTCCTAAAGGTTGCTACTGCTATCTCACAGGAAGCCAGGAGAATACTCCATTGTTCAGCTCATCTTTCAGGTGGTCGCAGAAAATGAAATTGTGTTTTTTTCCATAGTAGAGTGTTTCTGATTGTCCTTCTGTCAGGGCCAGAGAAATCTCTTACTTGATTCTTGCTTGTAATCGCCTTTGAGGGGGCTCTGAATCCTTTGTCAATCTGGATCTCTTCCTCTGGTCACACAGAAATATCTCCTGATAGCTTCCTAGTTGCTGTCGCTTTTGAATAGACTCTTTTTATTTTGCTGATCCAAGTCATTTCCTTCTCTGAATAGACTTCCAGGTTTTTGGTACTTTCCTTCCGTGAATCTGTTTTCCCAGGTTCTTTAAAGATACTTTGGGTTTTTACATCTCTGGCACTCTCTCCCTCCAGTTGATTAACTTCCAGACATTGAAGTTTCACTTGATTTACTGTTAGCTGAGCTACGTCATCAGCTGGTCTCTCCGGACCTTGGGCTCCATCCAAAAGCTCCCCCTTAGTCCCACGAATTTCCTTTTCCAGCTTATTGACTGCTTTCAGTATCTCTGAGTTTCCTTTGCATAACAAATGGAAAAGCTGTGCCTTAGTTAATTCTTCCATAGTTCTAGGCAGTCACAAACTATAAACAGAAAGTCTCGTGAGGTCTCGCGGGAGCATGAGCGATCCCAAATTATCAGTTTGTCGATCTCCGTATCAAGTCAAATTCCCCCACTGAACTTTCACCCATAAATCTTCAAAGCACTCTCTTTGTTTGGTTAATGGGTATAATTAGCTGGGAGTCTCTCACTCGGGGAAAGAAGGAATTCGCTTGTGAATTGGTTGAGGGGGGGGAGGGAAGAGCTTGTGGGAGAAGAGAGAGAAAGTCCAGAAAGCTTTCAATTCTTACTGTTGTAGGTTCCAGCTTCTGTCAGCTTCTGCTCCTGTCGATCTGGTAAATGATGGTCTGGGAAGAATGTAAGGTCGGCTGGTCGTTTCAAGCTTGTAAAGTTGTTTGCGACAAAGACGCCATCGTGACCTTGAGCACAAGCCGCTATTAATCCAGGGAGGTCTTGCTATCTCCCCACGGATCTGTAGGACCCTCAGGATACCGTTCCCGGTTCCTGGGGCGACCGGTGAGCAGATTTGCGTATCTGTTCAGGTCAGCCAGGTGCAGAAGCCCCTGACCCTCGGCATGGCTTAAGAGCTGAACAGAAGTCCAGCTTTCTTTATGGCGCCATCTTCAGTTCTCAATAATTATTTTATTTTGTAGTCCACTCTTCCCCAGTTGGCTCATGGCAGATCACATCAATTTTAAAAACAATCAATATAAATCAAGTATTTATCAAATAACATTTTAAATTTAGATTTTAAAATCATTAAGACTTTTACTGGGGGTGGGGAATACTCAGTGCTTGGAGGGCTTAGTGGGTTGGATGGGTTTTCAGGCAGGGAAGCCAGCATCTTCTTGATGTTATTTCCTGGCCTCGACCATAGACCTTGCAGAACAGCTGTCTTTCAAACCCTGTGGTGCTGATCTCAACAGGCAAAGTGTTCCACCAGGCCAGGGGCATAGCAGAAGAGGCAGTCCCATAGAAACAAGAGTTTTGGACTGTTTAGGGCTTTGGAAATGAGAACTGAAACCTTGATCCTGATCTGGTCTCCAATCTGGAGTCAGTGCAGCTGGGAGACCACAGATGTAATATATGCTGTCCATTGGGTTCTGGTAAGGACTGGAGCTGCTGCAGTACATAGGGGAGGAGAAAGGGCATCACAGGTAAAGGATCCTTGCTACACATTCCTCCAATTAGCACAATCACTCTCAACATTTGAATAAAATGGCAACAATTTGTATTGGTTACAGCTGAAAAAGCCTTGGCATAACATGGGACAATTGAATTCTGGAACTGACTGACTCACCTGCTGGATAATGGACCCATCCCACTCCATCCTGTCTGCTGGGTTGGGGAGAAAATGTGGGATGGCAGGGTGGCAGATTCCACAAGGACAATAGCCACTAAGTGGTCTACCCTGCCATTTGAGTGTGAGGGTAACCCATTGGCAGACCCTGAACTAGACTTGAAAGCCCTCTCCCCAAGATCCCCTAAGGTGATCCTCGGTTACTGGGAAAATGGGCACACTGGCCAGTTTTACAAAATGAATCTTCCCCCCTGCTGATGCCACCCCCAGCTTCTGACAGATGAATGAAAATCACCAGAAGTGACACATAATGCATGTGCTCCCCATGTGGTATCCTCTTCCCAAAGCCACAACAACTACATAGACTCATATGTACCCTTCCCAATAAACCATTAATACTGAGGGAAAGACGAATGGGCAAGCAATCCTGCATGGCCAGGAGAGGTGGCTGAACTGCACAGAGCATTTAACCTCCTGGCAGCCCTTCACTCCTTGTCCTTCTGCACTACCTGCCCATGCCCAACTTTTGAGTCCCTGCAGCCACCCATCCCTTAGCTACCCATGTAGCTCATCTCACCTTGGTGGTCATAGCCTATAATGCTCCCACTGTCTCTCCCCACCCATGAAAAAGAACAAATAGAGCCTGCAGGGGAATCAGGTCCCCAGTGTTCGACACACGGTGGAGCATGAGAGGCTTCAGGTTTTATCTGGGCCCCCATGATCTTATATTTGTGAATCCTGCATACAGTATCTACACATGTAAGTCTGTATTTACTTATTTATTTTGAAAATTTACATGCCACTGTCCAGAAACCTGCTCAACATTGTGAGCACATGTTTCATCATACCATGGTACCTGATAATGTGTAAATGTATTGTTTCATTGTTTAAACTGGGCATACTGTTTTACTGTTTTTAGAATTTTATGATGTAAACCACTGCGAGACCTATCGGGGAGCAGCGGTATAGAAATCTAAAAATAAATAAATAAAATAAAAGATTAGCTCTAAATTTGCAACCAGAATCAGGTCCTTTGGCATGTGAAAACCTCTGACACCACATGATATCTTGACATATTTAGCTTGCCATGTGGGGATGCCTGCACAGTGTATTTTAAGCAACCTAGCTATGACTGAAATCTAAATTATCATAAGAGCTTTCATCTTTTCCATTTTGGTGCCTTCTAATCTACTCTTTCTCTACCTTAGACTTTCACAATTGGATAAACTAGAACTCCCAATAGAGTGGAATAGAGTGGAAGAAAGAATGTTCCCTTCTGACTCTCAAGGCAACTTTGAACAACTCTTCAACGGCAAGTATCTTGACATCTGGAGTCTTTGCTGGTGGATGGGAACACAATATGCCTAGCTGTCAACTGAATAGGTCATCTCAATTCGTTTCCATCTTTTTCCTTTTTAAAAAAAGAAATCTGAAATGCTGGCAACTGGAGGGGAGGAACAATGAAGCATTTAATATCAACATCCTGATGTCTTGTTCCCAGGACAACTTACAAGCTCATCTCTGTTTTAGTAGATATCACTTTCAGACTTGTTCCTGTGTCATATGCATTCTAGAAAAACAGAGCTTATGGGCAATCACACCAAAAGTGCCAGAGCCTTTTCATTGATTCGACTGTTTTGTATTCTTTGCCAACAACAACAAAAGGTTGTATGTAAACAAAATGCCCCCTGGCTGCATCTCAGTTAGTGGTTCAAACAGGCCTACCTTATATCTAAATGAAAATCTAAAAACTCATCATGGCTAATATTTCATGCTCTAAGCCACCCAGTTTTCATTGACAATAAAATAAAAGGGTTATGATTCCAGTGTGATGAAAATAAATCTCAAGATTAATTCATTATCCTTAATCACTGGAAGGAGAAAAAAAACCTTTTATGACCTATACTGAAACCATAGTTTCCCTCCTAACATCAATATTACACAGGTGCAGAGGCTTGAAATGGTGATCAATATTTATGCAAAGGGGAAAGGCAATGAAAAAAATTACTGAAATACACAGTTATTCTGTTAGAACTGAAATAAATCTCTAAGACATGCCTCTTGTTGCAAGGTCAGCACTCTTAGATCGAAGGACCTTGGCCAGATAGTGGGGTTACTTGACAGGGATGTCACTGGAGATGATTAAACATGTAAATGATTATGATATGAGTAAATGGTAAGAGTACAAAGGTTCAGTGAAGGCCAAGTAGTTAAGTAAAGCAGCACATTTATCACTCCGAGCACAGGAGATGAAAGATACAATTGCACTGAGTTGGAGGCTGCAGACAGCACAGGGAAGAAGGAGAAATCATATGCATATTGGCAATTTTAAGATTGCTTGCCAATGACACCAAAAGTAAATTTCTTCAGGAGCTGATGTAGTCATGGGGCAACCCAAACAAGCTGTGATCTGGGAGGTCACCCATTCAGCTCACAGTCAGGAACTCACTAAGTAGTCTTTGGCAAGCAACTGTTTATTGGTCCACTCATGATTGATATTACAGGAATGGCTTGTGTTGAAGAAAATAAAAGCACAATTCTCATTTTCCCCATCAGCCTCTGTCCCCTGCAGTTCCTTCTGATCCACAGAGTGATTATTACTGGGGTACATGATCCACATGGCTGCAATAAGTGAAAGAAAGGGAGAAAGGAAAACACCCAAATAAAATCCATGCTCGTTCTGTTGGCTTTTTATTGGATACAAGCCAGTAATTTTACCCCACTTTACCATGTCGTTGTTAGGATTACTTTGATCTTGCATGTGAAGCACTTTGAATACAGCTGCAATAGTATTTGATAACATTTCTTAAATATTTTTCACTGCAAGTCCATCTTTCTATTGTACTTCTCTTTTAAGTTGCCTGGAATTAGTTTCACCGGGAAGCCAACTGGGAACAGGCTTAATGGTGATAACATCAGCAGCAAGTGCCATGGCTGGGATGCCTTAATCCCTGTAGACATTCAACACTGTGACTAGAGCCCCCTGATCTTCAATAAATAACATAAATGGTATGGATCACATTCATGTCATGAAAGATGCAGCAGTAGAGAAGTCCTGAAGTTCTATCACATGGCACCAATGCCATGGTCCTGATCCATATTCACATGAGAACACAGACTAATTGTTCAGTCACCTGGAGAATAACCAGGAAATGTATTAATTGGCCCCTGGAACTGCAGTAAAGGGGAGGTGGGCAAAATCTGCTCTTGGACAACTAGAACTGCTTCTGATATCAACATGCATTGGTTGTGGAAGAGGAAGATCAGGTCCTTCCTTCTCACCTTTGGCCATATGACATTCTGGGCATGCAGATCTTACAACTTCCAGCAACTGCTTTCAAGTGGTCACAAGCAGGCTGCAGAGAGAAGAAAAGAGCAGAAGAGATCTGCATCCACTTTTTGTTTACTCTTTATTGCATTCCTCCCAGAGTACACAAAGATACCAGGTCCTTTTAAAGTGTTCCCTAAACATGGAATGGATGTCATATTTCCTGTCACATGCCAACACTCGTGGGAATAGCTACTAACTTTGGAAATCTGGATTATCATCCCAGTCATTATTCTGGAACCCAATTACTGTGGTTCAGGGAATTGAAACTCCAGTGGAAAAAAAAGTGCATATATTGCAGAACTTGACAACCTCTACCTGAAGATTAGCACTGGCATTAATGTAGCAGGAGAGGGGAGGGGCATGGAAACTCAATCTTCTCAGCCACAGGATGTTTAACAAACACCTGGGCTTCCAGAAAGACCAAATCTCCTGTTAAGCAAGAAGGAAGAAAACAGGGAGGCACAGAATAGTGTCTCCTTCACCATATTTCCATATCTCATTCCATTTCTTTAGGACATGGGATGTAGTGGTGCATATTTCCTTGCAATCTGTGATGCATGATATTGTTCACCTTGAAAAAAAATAAGTGTTTGGGTGATGAACCTATGTGACATTGATTACGTTGCAATATCCTCAGATCTCAGCATAACAAACAAAGGGCATGTGGACAAAAATATGCATGAATAAACACACACAAACCCATATAAAATCAATGAATAGAGAGACAGGGTAGGAGAGGAAGAGGGAGGGAGGGAAAAGGACAGTCAATGTTTTTTTGGCTTTGCCTGAGTCGTTTTGATCAGGTTATGCTCAACCTGTGGGTTCGCTGTTTTTATGTCTTGATCTTAAAAAAAAATAACTCCAGGTAGACCAATAAAAGACAATTTAGAAGTCATGAGCAAAGCAATTACTCTTTTCATGGGTCCCTGGTATTGTCACCGACTCATAGGTTATATAGGCGCTATATATCAAATTGACTATTTATACGATCTACAAGAGGCTGATGAGGGCCATCCTCATGATTTACTTTATTTGTCTTAGTGTGCCTCTGATATTCAGTTTCAACGTCATGCTGGCCTCCTAAACCGAAAAGATGACTAGTCTGCAGTAGACATAATTAATGCATCCAGAAAAGACGGTTAAACAAATTTGTCTCTCTGTGTGAGAAAGATTTGTTAATGTTTTATACTCCAATATGATAATGGAACAGAAGCAGAGAGCAGGGGGTAGAATGTTTGTCACATTTGGCACATTTGCTTCATTATTGAAGCCTTCCTTTCAAGGTTTAGACTAACCCCTCATGAAGGTTAAAGGTGGATAATGGCAGTTTCACATGAACCACATGAAGCTGACCATGTCAGACCACTGATCTCCAAAGATCAACATTGTCTAATGCAGGGATGCACAAACTGTGGTCCCCCCAGATATCCATGGACTACAATTCCCAATTATGGGAATTGTAGTCCATGGACATCTGGGGGGCCACAGTTTGCCCACCCCTGGTCTAATGTCTAATGTCTAAAGTCTAATGTGACTGGCAGCACAGCTCCAGGTTCTCAGGCAGGTTTTCCCATCACATACTACCTGATCTTTTCAACTGGACATGCCAGACACTGAATCTGTGACCTTCAACATGCAAAGCAGGTGCTATATCACTGAGCCCTCCTCCAAAATGATTTGAATATTCTGTCTGCCTTAGCTCAGGCACGCCCAAGCCCATCATTACTCGGAAGCTAAGCAGGGTTGGCCCTGGATAGCACTTGGAAAGGCAATCTCCCAGGAATACCAGGGTCATGATGTGGGGGAAGTCCATGGCAAACCACCTCTAAATTTCTCTTGCCTGGCAGCCAGACAATCTTAGGATCTCCTGGCTCTTTTATATACATGCTATATGATAAATTTGAAAGGCCCTCAAAATAAATGACAAAAGTGTTATGTTAACAATTCAATATTTTGTCTATGAATGCCAGGGTAGTGCAGAATTTAACTTGAGCCACTTAATTACATATTTTTTGCTAGGGATATATAAATATTACATTTTTCATTTCTTTTAGCTTTTCATCCTGTCTACTTTCTGTAGTAATTCCCCCCCTCTCACATTATGTTCATTTCCTCCCATCATTTTTATGTCATTTATATAGAAAAGCATTTAGACCATTTCTTTTTGCACCCCACTTTTTACTACTCAAAGGAGTCTCAAAGCAGCATATAGTTGCCTTCCCTTCCTCTCCCCACAACAGACACTCTGTGAGGTAGGTGGGGCTGAGAGAGTTCTGAGAGAACTATGATTGGCCCAAGGTGACCCAGCTGGCTGCCTGTGGAGGAGTGGAGAATCAAACCTGGTTCCCTAGATCAGAGGCTGCTGCTCTTAACCAGTACACCACTGTGGCTCTCTACACCAAACAGTTTTAGCATCAGTTCTAATATTAAATTTAATCTTGATCAATGAAAGATGGCTGTAACTTACTGAGTAAAGAGATGCCAATTTCAAGATGTAGGTAAGCACATTCTTTTAAGTTCCCTTGGGTGGGCCCACTATATTAAAAATGTTTTGTCCCCAAATCTGATAACATCCCAAGTCTTCGCCTCCTTCCTTCTTCAGTCTTTGCCCTGCAGGGTAGGTCATGTGGTAGTCAATTCATAGACTACACAAAAGAGTGGACAAGCACTAGTTGCATTAAGTTCATGTTGTGGAAAATCCTAATTCTTCTAAAAGGTATATGAAGTGGTTTTAGACCCACTGTCATAATTGTATGGGAGGGGTGCTTTGGTGAGAAAAGATATTTCGTAGTAAAGGAAGGTGCATCATGATACAGTTTCAATATCGTCCCAAAACAAGCAGAAAGAATATTCTAGTTTATTCGCCTTTAGAAATTATATATATTCCTATAGAAATTAAACCATTCTATCTATAGCTTAAGCATCGTGTAAAATTTCCAGTAGTCCAACATTGCCGTCCTGTGAACTTGAACATTTGCTGTTCAGTATTCTAAATATGTTCCTGCAGCCTAACCCTCTGTTCAGCAAAAAAAGAGAAAAAAGTATCTTACATACTAACAACTATATAATCTCAGTTTTCAAACAGAATTTCTCAGTTTTGGAGGTATAGACATGTTTTTTTTTGGGGGGGGGGGACTTCAGCTACATGAATATTCATTGTTTGAATATTTGGTGCTCTCTTTTTTCTTCATTGGTTACTCGTAGTCTAGCTCTAACCCTCTAGTTTCAGTTTTATTCCAGGATTATTTGTATGATTAAACTCACCTAGCCAGGATCATACAGTAAACAGAATAACAGTAAAAAGGCTGACACCAAAATTAGGTAACCAGTCAGATTTTTGCTTCATGATTAGTCAGTGAGGGCAGATGATGGCAATTCCACATGAGACAAGTGAGGACCAATTATATGATTACATTTAATTGTAAAAAAAAAAAAACATTTATCCAAAAAAAGCATTGGTAGCCAGTGTGGTGAGTGGTTAAGAGTGGCAGCTTCTAATCTGGCAAGCCAGGTTTGATTCAGCTGCAGTCAGCTGGGTGACCTTGGGTTCATCACAGACCTGTTCTGACTGACCAGTTCTGTCAAAGCTCTCCCCTACCTCACAGGGTACCTGTTGTAGGGAGAGGGAAAGAGATTGTAAACAGCTTTGAAACTCTTCAGGCAGTGAAAAGCAGGGTATACATTTTTTCTTCTCCTCCTCCTTCACCTTCTCCTCTTCGCCAAAATTGCTGTAAAAGGGGACTTTAAATAGTTTTGATTTGCTGTAGCTAAATAAGTATCCTACATGCCATTCAAATCTGCCACTGCAAAAGCAACATTGTTCCATCCCCCCCCCCACACACACACACACACAAAACAATTTACCTGGATCTTTTGAGTTTATTGTCTTTCTGAAAGCTCAGAGTGGCAACAGGATGATAACAGCCTAGGTGCTGGGAGACAGCTAATGCTTGAAAGCATGCTACAGTGATCTACTTTACAACAGATGAGAAATAGTCTGGTAAACTTTTTTGTTTCTCAGAAGAAAAATGACTTTTGCACTGGGAAGGAAGGAGATGCAAATGTCAGGCATTAATGATAACCAATGTACAGCGCTGTGGTCCAGCAATTGCTGGTACTCAATTTCGACAAAATCAGTCCTCTCTTCAACCTTTTCCCCATGAAGCCGTGTAAACATGACAGTAACCTTAAATCTTGTCGACAACTACTTCCTTACCTGTCACCAAGCAGTCAGTCTCAGTCCAAATGGCATTGTGCTAGAAAGCATCAGCCATTCCCTCACCTCTGTACTGAATGCCAGAGTAGTAATTTGGGGCATTGCAGATGCTGGGTCAAAAAAAGTCACCATTTTACAAGCAGCAGTGGAATTAAAAATGATTGTCATGGCAATGGATCTGGGGGATGAGAGGAATTTGCTGTAAACAAGATCCAAATGGTGCCAAGTCTTTCTCTGAGAGAGAATTAGAGTGAATTCAGACAACCTCTACTGGCATTCATTTTCACCAGCAATGAATATGTTTTTTTTCCTGCTGTTTTTTTCTATGACATTCCCCCCCTCCCTAATCCTCCATGATGTTCAGGGCAGCATCTGCATAGCTCTTCCTCCCTCCTTTCAACTGATCCTCAGGTCAAGTCTGTAAAATAGGTACATCTGAGAGATAAAGACAGCTCCTAAGTTACTAGCCCTGCAAACCTAATAGGAGTTATACTTCCTAGGACCCAAACAAAATTATATGTGTGAAATGGGTTGGAGTTCTCCTGATCCAGCTTGCCCTTTCAATAGCCACATTGCAGCTGTGGCAACCTTCGTCCCCCAAGTACTACATGTCCCAATTTGGATTAGGACCATGATGAGGGAAGGGGGGAGGGGGCTTCTGCTTTGCTCCTGAACCATTTTCATGAGCTAAAAAGGCACCAGAGAGAGAGAGCACTATTTGCTCTGTTGTGGATGTCCAAATGTATGTCCAAATAACACCTAATAGGGCCATTTGGGCTCAGGAAAATGTCAAGTAGGGAAAGATACATTGATTCCTTCCCCCATGCCATGGCCTTGATAGAAATTGGGTCCTGAGGTACAGGGAGAAATAAAATCCCTACAGCTGATGTCTGGCTGTGGGGATATGAGCTGGGCTGGGAGAAACCCAGGCCAATATGTGCCAAAATGTTTAATCTAGTTCAGGCCCAACACCATTGACTTCAATTGACTGAGAAGAGTGTAAGCCTGTTTAGGATTATACTACCAGTAAGTACCATGCTAAATTAGGGATCTGAATCCAGATCTTCACAGTTCTAGTCTGTCAGTGCACTCACTATACTACATTGACTCTACACTAATACACCCCAATAATTACCAGCTCTGTAATGGGGTGTGTATGTATGGGGACTAAACAAATGAATTCCAGCCCAGCTAGACTCCACTTGCAGTTTTGATACTTAGAGTTTCATATTCTCAAGCCATGTGTCTCAAGGCAAGGTCAGATATAATGCGGGAATATGAAGGAATACATGAACAAATGTTTAAAGACACAGAAAATGAATAAGTAACAAATTTTTAAATGTCTTTTTAAAAAGGTGTTAATAGCATTTTTATCTTGCTTTTCTTACTATCCATGGTGCCTTGAGCAAGCAACAGAAACATTAAAACCCATTACAGTCCTATTAACAACAAACAGTAATATCAATAATAAACCCCTGTACATTCCACAGAATAAACCCTATCAAATCCTTAGTCACCAACAAAGGACCATTGGAACAAATCAACCACATAAGTTGCCATTAAAAATACCTTCTGTTTTCCTTTTACTTTAGAAATTGAACATGTTCAGTGGTGGGGCAGTCACCCTTAAAAGAACCTGTCTGGAACAGCAAGTTTTGAATTGAATCATTGACCTGGAGAATTGCTTTGCATCACTAACAGACATTTTGGTTTGCCTGACGATTAGGCAGGGCATCAGTGTAACAATAATGGTATACAACAGTGCCTTTGCACTACCACCTATGCACAACCAGTCAAAGTTGGCTCCACCATCCACCATATTAAGGCAGATTTCTCTTTCTTCTTCTTTTCTTTTTGGGGCCACAACATGAGCTCGAAGTTTTCTGGTGCACCACCAATTTAAAAAGTCATGCCATAGCCCCAAGGTAGTACATGAATTAGTAAAGCAAGCAAATATAACAGCATAGACACAATACTGTGGTCAGTAAGGGAAGCAACATTAGGTGCATGCTAGATCAATGGTCATGGGTAGACATGTTCAGGTGGGTTGTGGAATTCATCTGCTAAGCTTGAGACTGCTAGAGTTCCAGATACTGTTTTGCTGTTTTCTGGGGACATTTGCTGCTACTATTAAGCCACCTCCTTGCTCTCTTTGCCTGCACATAGAGAAAGGCAGCAGAATGGTCAGGGGACATCACACAGAGGTTGAGAGGATATCCATTACACAGAGGTAGAGAGCCAGCTTAGTGTAGCAGTTAGGAGCACCGACTCCTAATCTGGTGACCCGGGTTTGATTCCCTGCTCCCCCACATGCAGCCAGCTGGGTGACCTTGGGCTCGCCACAGCACTGATGAAGCTGTTCTGACTGAGCAGTAATATCAAGGCTCTCTCAGCCTCACCTACCTCACAGGGTGTCTGTTGTGTGGAGAGGAAAGGGAAAGTAATTATAAGCTGTTTTGAGACTCCTTTGAGTAGAGAAAAGCAGAATATAAGAACCAATTCTTCTCTTAGCACATCCCATAATCTGATTAGGGCCAACCTATGAATGTACAAATTTAACAATGGCCAATACAAATGCTCTTTCTGTTCTGACCCCCATCTTATGGGGGTCTGCCAACTACATGAAATGAAACTGTTCATAGTGGCGTTTTAAAAATAGTAGTATGGCTACATTATGACAGAATAATTCAGGCAGATGCTTTAACAAAGTGAATGGCACTGTGGACTATGCTACTATGTGCATACTAAGAATTATCTGTTGCTGTATATATTGCCCTGCTCTCACTGTGCATAGTATTTTTACTTATGTAATCATTCCCTGCATTGTTTAACATATCATCTTTAATGCATATGCTTTGTTTCAGGTTTCTGCAAATCTAGTCTTACATTTGTTATTAAATATTTCAGTCCATTGATTGCGCTGATTTACGTTTTGGAATCCGCCTTGAGTCTTAGCAAGAGAGGTGGACTAGAAGTAACGCAAAAACATGTGGAATTGTGCTGTCATTACTTCCTACCATGTACTTGTAGTTTAGTGGCTCCCCTATTCCACTCCCTATCAAGTTAAAGTTGGACCCCAGTTCTGCAAAGTCTGACCATTGCGATAGATAGATCATCCATACACTGTAGAAGCTGAAAGATACTACCTCAGCATCCCAGCAGTGAAGAACTATTTGTAATATAATCGAGTTACAACTGGGGGGTATTAAAAATGTTTGGATAAAAAGGGTATTTAGTTCAAAGGGTGTTATTTCCACACTATCATGAGGCTGGACAGTAACTGTTATCAGGAGAGTTTTGTAACTGAATGTTGACTATTCCCTGAACATAATCTATCACATGGTCCCAACAGCCTGTCTTATTTGTCGATAATCAGTTTTAGTAAAGTGTGCAATTTCGGTATCTGGGTTTCATTTCCCCCCAGATGCCCTTGATGCATCCATCCTGCGAATAACAAATAAGATCAAATTGAAAAATTTCCTTTTGCTTTTTGTCTCCTGCTGTGTTTTAATATTTGTCCTAATAGGGCAATATGAGGCATAATGGTTTAAACGCCCACAGGTCTTGGATACAGAGAGAGTATTCTATTGCAAAAGCTGGCACTTTGCTAATCACATTTCAAAGCTCTAGAGAAGCTCCTTGCTCTGTCACTGTCAGCTGAGCATTGGCATCTGGAATAATTTTTTTGCACTAAATGAACAAAAACATTAGCAATTTGATTAGTGGAAACCTGACTGTGCTCCTTAAATATTACAGTATGTTAAAACTTGGGACTGTACCGAACAAATAGACGGAGCAGGTGCAAGACAGCGTCTGATCTGGGAGGATGCCAGCTGATCAATTCCACCAAGGGTTGATTATCTAACCAGAAACACATTTTGTTGATACTTAGACTTTGTCCCCCAAGAATAACTTCTGCCAATGCTGGAAACCTTTCAACAAATGGGATAGTCATAACTGGATGCTATTCCAGGTGAAGGCAATGTAATGAGCATTGTTTTCCAGGAATGCTTCCCCTTACATGTAGCTTATCTTCAAATGCATATTTCCTGCCTTTATGCCAACTAAAAAATACCAGAAGTGGAACAAAGGACTATAAAGAAAGGAAGTTGTGTACAGGGTGACAATTAAAATGGCATTTGGAAAGTATGGGGGTAAATGCATTTTGAGATGATTTCCCCAAATGTATTTTTTGCTGTAATTCCCCGAACACAAAATATATAAAATACAATGATGTCACACAGTGGAACACTTTCCAATGTGGACTTTATGAAGCTGCCTTGAACTAGGTCAAACCGTTGTGCAACCCTGACTGGTAGAGGAGCTGTTCTTTACCAAGCCTACTGCATGAGAGTCTTTGAACTACAAATGACTAGGATTGGATCTTGGAATGTGGTCCAATCTTGAGCTATGACCTCTCCCCATTATACTGATGTACTGAGCTTATGAGTATGTCTTAGAGGTTCAAACCATCAATACACAGCTGCCTACAGCATAAAGCATATTCATACCTCAGATCATTTAACTGAAGGCACCATCTTTGCTTTCACGATCTCTGGATTTTATACCCAGGTGAAGCAAGTTCTTTGAAATACTATCCGCCTCTGACCCATGCACTAACATTCATTTGCATTCCTTTCTCAGACAACAGGGAGCACAGGCAGCATTTTTCTAACACTCATCTATTCCATATGGCCAATCTCTGGAATCTTTTTTTATAGCCCATGTGACATTGTAAATGCATTATATCCCTCCCAGGTACACATAAGGACAGCTTCAGTGAACGAGACCTTGGGGTACTTGTGGATTGTAAACTAAACATGAGCAGGCAGTGTGATGCAGCAGTAAAAAAGGCAAATACCATTTTGGGCTGTATCAACAGAGGCATCACATCAAAATCACAAGATGTCATAGTCCCATTGTATATGGCACTGGTCAGACCACACTTGGAGTACTGTGTGCAGTTCTGGAGGCCTCACTTCAAGAAGGACGTAGATAAAATTGAAAGGGTACAGAGGAGAGTGACGAGGATGATCTGGGGCCAAGGGACCAAGCCCTATGAAGATAGGTTGAGGGACTTGGGAATGTTCAGCCTGGAGAAAAGGAGGTTGAGAGGGGACATGATAGCCCTCTTTAAGTATTTGAAAGGTTGTCACTTGGAGGAGGGCAGGATGCTGTTTCTGTTGGCTGCAGAGGAGAGGACACGCAGTAATGGGTTTAAACTTCAAGTACAACGATATAGGCTAGATATCAGGAAAAAGTTTTTCACAGTCAGAGTAGTTCAGCAGTGGAATAGGCTGCCTAAGGAGGTGGTGAGCTCCCCCTCACTGGCAGTCTTCAAGCAAAGGTTGGATACACACTTTTCTTGGATGCTTTAGGATGCTTAGGGCTAATCCTGCGTTGAGCAGGGGGTTGGACTAGATGGCCTGTATGGCCCCTTCCAACTCTATGATTCTATGATTCAGTGTTCTGATGCATTCTGTCACAGTGACACACCATTGTAAGGAAGATAGCTGCTTTGTTAAAATCCGAAAACTTTTTAAGGCAGAACTTTTAAAGATGGCTTTTAGTTGATGGTTAAGTTTATGCGGAGGAGCTGGTAACTTTTTATGGTCAGAAATGGTGGTGATCCATATTGATAGTTTCAATATTTTCATGAAGACAGAAGACAACAACATGAGTTTAAACTACTCTGTTCAAAAAAAATTAATTTATGTCATATTAAATATATGTAATATTTCAAAGGGAGTGGGACACTCTAGGCCAGTGGTCCCCAACCCACGGGACGCGGCCCGGTGCCGGGCCATGAAGGCCTCGGTGCCGGGCCGCAGCTTCTTCTTCCCTCCCCCCGCCGAAGCGAGAAGCTCGCCAGGCTGCGAGCAAATCGGCCGCCAAAGTGGCCGATTAGCTCGCGGCCCGGAGGGGCCGGGAGGGGAAGCTGCAGCTGCCGGCATGGCGGTGGTGCAAACGCGCATGCGCGGACTGCCGTGCACGCGCGTTTGTGCTGGGGCTGCCGTGCGTGCGCGTGCCCCCGGGCCGCCCTCTCCGCCCACCACTCCGCAGCGGTCCGCAGCAAGCAGAAGCTTGTGGACCGCTGCTCTAGGCAGACAGACCATGGTTACCTTTGTTGGCCACCTGGAGGCCAAACTCAGCCAACATCTTCTGCTACCTGCACATAATATACTGAGAAGTGCCCAGTCCTTCCTCTGATGTTCCACCAGGCCACTACCAGATTTGGGAACATGTCACCTAACACAAAGGGCTGTCCTTCTCAAGCTCCATTCTGCTGCAAGACCAGTGATGTACTGTTCAGGACATGCCTTCCATCACTCCCCATTTCTCAGGGTCCTCACAGATCATCCCTACCTATCATTAGCATCTGGGAAGATAGCATCCTTTACTGAGGATACAGAATGCAGGCAACCAGACTTCAAAGGAGAAAGATGAACTGCTAGGTAGGAATTATTGCCTTGCATGATAACACAGCAGGTTTGTCATGCAAGGCAATGAGTCACACACATTGTGATGGTAACAAAAGCAGCCGTTTGCACCAGTGACATGAACTTAGATGAAGAAGTGACCAATGTAAACAGCAGGAAAGTTGTGGCAGATGGCATAAAAAATAGCTATGCTAGCAATTCTCAGGGAAATCAGCATTCCCTTGTGAAAACCAGAATGTTGCCCGTTAAAACATAGTTCAGATATTAATAATTTGATTTTTTCCCAGTAACATACCCTTTATTCTGCTTACATGTGTGAAGAGGCCAAGGGGGGACTAACTGATGTGTACTCAAGGCAGTATCTTTTATAGCTGTTAGGCTACTAGAATTATGAGTATCCAAACGAGTTGACCAGATGAAAACATTTCTTCCACTTCATAGTAATAAAAATACAAAACAAAAACTGTTAGTTCCTTTATAAGCATTACACATCCGGCTATAGGAAGCTTGTGGATTGTGCTTCCTTTATGCTTGATAAAATACTGTTTTCTTAGGTTAACAGGCAAAATAAGGTCATAACCAGATCAAGTTCTACTGCTTTTGACCTTTAAGGCTAGCTATACACAGCTTAAGTCCTACTTACTAAGGGACTGCTAACCTCCTTAAGGGCCTCCCGGCAGGGCCCTCCACTCTACAGGTATAAATATACTGATGTTCCCAGGGCCCCGGGAAGCATGCCTGGCCTCAACCAGGGCCACGGCTTTTTCAGTCCTGGCCCCTATCTGGTGGAGTGAGCTCCCAGAAGAGCTGTGGGCCCTGACAGAGCTCTTAAGGTTCCGCATGGACTGCAAAACGAGCTCTTCCACTAGGTGTTTGGGTGAGGATGGGCTGAAGTGTGGGGATATTCAATTGGGTCTTCCCTCCACCTGGCTCCCTGGGCTTGGTGCTAGACCAGACCTAGATGATGACAATTTACCCATTTTGTATCCAGAGCATTGTTAACTATACCAAAGACTGCAGATTATTCATTGGGAAAGGAGTTTTATATCTATTATCGCTATCTTAATGGTAATTGAAATTGAAATTGTAATTTGGGGGATTTTATGATTGTTTTACGTGATGTTTTAAACTGTTTTGATGTTTATTGTTAGCCGCCATGAGCCAGCTTCAGACTTTTTCAACCAGGGTTTCGTGTGTGGAATCAAATCTGGTTCTCCAGATTAGAGTCTGCTGCTCTTCACCACTGCCCTTCATTGGCTCTCAGGAGTGGACAGTTATATGATAATTTACTGATAAAGTACAATGATGATTATTTGATGTAAAGAAAGAAAAATGACAGAAAAGTAAAGAATTCGGGAATCATTTTGCCCAAAGGAGAAACAGAATCGAAAAGGACATGGGTGGGGGAGGGGGGGGAGTCGAAACGGTAGCTATAAGAAGTTTGAAAGTTTCCCTAACTGCTAACAACCACACGAGATGGCTGCGTTTGGACGTCCCCTTGGATAAAATCCACATAACCATTAGTTAAGCAGTGCCGTCCTAAGCAGAGTTGTACCACTTGATTTTTAGTGTGTAACACTGCTTGAGATTGCACTGTGAGGGTCCTTAAAAGTGATGGCAACATTGTAGCTGACATAAGTGAGATGTGCTTTGCACCTAATGCAAAATGAAATCAATAAGAAAAAAGACAAAATGGGGGGGGGTGTTAATCAATACTTTCAAAGAAACAATATCCTGGTGTGTGTCGGGAAACTGTCCCTGAAAGTGCCCAGCAATCTAGACAGATAAAGCAGCAGGTCTCATGAATGGCTGCCATGTGTTTTTTGTCTTCTTTTTTTCGTAGTCATTTTCTTTTAACATGAAAAAAAGTAGATGCAGTCAATATTCTTTGCTACAATTTAAAGCCTTGGTTTGAAGGGAAACTTTGAAGGGGAAGCCCTCCTGTTATTTCTCATGGTACAAAGGAGCCATACGGCACTAGCTGAGATCTTTATGACCACTTTCAAGTGGCATGACAGAAGCTGAGTTGGTTAAAAATATATATGATGGAAGAAAATAAAAAATATGTATAGATTAGGACAACAATATTGAGTGGGTTGGCTGGCGAGATTAATGATAAAACGGTATCTTTGATGAATTGAGCAGCAGTGTTTGGGAATATTTTCAGACACAATTATTTATGGCACTTTTAACAAGCCCCATGCCTCTCTCTTACCAGCCAATGCTGGGAAGGGACAGACTCTACAGCACTCTGAGTGATAGAGCAAAATGAGAACTCTGTGATGGGTGCATCATATAAAAACAAATATTTTCTTCCATCAGACTGATCGTTTTCTTCTTATGTCTTTTTATGTAGTAGATAGTCTAAACCAGGGGTAGTCAACCTGTGGTCCTCCAGATGTGCATGGACTACAATTCCCATGAGCCCCTGCCAGAGTTTGCTGGCAGGGACTCATGGGAATTGAAGTCCATGAACATCTGGAGGACCACAGGTTGACTACTCCTGGTCTAAACAGTTAAACACACACAACACTAATATTTATTTCATTGTGTGGTAGCTGTAATAGAAACAATGGATGGATAGACAGGCAGAAACACATGCTGCATATGGAATATTCTGTTAATTATGTTCTAAGATAGACTGTTGTCCTCTGTATGGCTGGCATCTGCATGTCCTGTATTTGTGTGTTTTAAAGTTTCCTCAGGAGGATATCAGAATGCCTTGTAAGTCTAGCAGATTGCTTCACTAACTGAGAATTCTGGCTCATTAGCAGAGAACAGAGATGGGCATGAACAAGTTGACAGTCACAAACTAAAGTCTGTGACAAACTTCAGCCATTTTGTGATTTATAGTGGTTCACGGAAGTTAATGAATGGAGACAGACTGGCACCAATCAATCAAACTGTTTACCAAACTTTAAGGTAAAAGGGGGTTGGGATTCTCTAGCCTTAGAAACACCATTAAGAGCTCTCCCAAAGTTTAATAGGCACTGCTGGCTGCCAATCACAGAGTTCCCAGTTTGCTCTATGGGTTCAGAATGCTAGATGTTCAATCAACTCCCCTCCTATTCTTTCCTATGTTGGCTGAGAGTTTGTTAAAAGAAGAAAGATTCATAGCTTTCTGCCTGTGATATGCTCTCTGCTGCTGTTGTGGTTTGGGTGTAGGTGGATAGAAGGCTCTGAGCCATCAAGTCTCCATGCTCACACAGAACAGGGTGACTTAGCTAGTGGGTACCTTGGCAATGAGGACACAGATTTGATATCCCACTTCTTGCCTGTGATCTGCCATCAGCTCCTGGGGCCCGGGTAGGTAGACTCAGGGCTCCAGGCCACCATTCTCTCTCTACACACCAAGCTTGGGGGCTTAGCTGATCGATGCCTTGGGCAAGGTCCCACATTTATTTAGCCTCCCAGGGCTTGGGTGTCCAGGTGTTGTCACAATCTAAGCCCATTGCAGAGTCTAAGAGGTGTTGAGCAAGCATATGGGTGCCTATGGGCCACCACCAGGTTGTGGGCAGGCCTATAAGACTCACCACCAGGATGTGGCCAAAGAGTCAAATGACAGGTTGACGAGTGAGACTAATCATGATAAACTGGACCAAATCAAATGAACAATGTTGTCTGAACAACAAAAAGCACCTATTCTTAATTCCTGAAAATGAGATCCTTATATTACCTCAGCAGGTAGATGATGGACTAATAAAGAAGACACAGAACTATATCCATACTATGAATAAAGCCAATTGTACCCAAAATACCATGGGCACTAGCAGGGTTTGTGTGGGTGCTGGCAGGGCTCTGGAGAAGAGGCGAGGGCAGCGTGAGGGAGGGGAGCTTACTGTTGGTGCGGCGATGTCGGAGCGCGGGCGTCGGCTCGTCCTGGGCTACATGGTTTCGGCGGACATTTTGGAGGGCGGGCCGGGGCTGCGGCGGCTGGGCCGCAGACTCCTGTAGTCTGCGGTGACCGTGTACGGCGTGCAGCAGCTCCCGACCAGCGGCCTGGTGTCGGCGTGAATCTCGGAGGATGGGGCAAAGCGTCGTCAGCGAAGGTGCGTGAGAGGAGGGCAAGCGGGTAAGGGGTCGTGAGATGTCGGGGCGTGTGTGCGGCGGCGGCGGGGAAGGTCGGGCCAGGAGGGGAAGCTTCGAGGTGGTATTCCGGGGGGGTGGGTTGGTGGGGGGAAGTGCAGGCGGTGGCGGCGGTTGCTGGATGGTGGGGATCATCGGTGTCAGGGAGGGAGGGGGGTGGGAAGGGCGGCGGTGGCACATCCGTCGGCGGGGAAGGGCAGTCGCTGGGCCAAGGGGAAGGTATTTTCCCCTCGCCCAGGGAAGTGGGGCGAGCCTCCTCCCTGGCGGCCATCCAGGCAGGATGGCGGCTCGGGAGGAGTATGCACTTAGAGGCGGGCTGTTCTCAAGACAGGCCAAGTGTCCAACACTTGGCCCTGGAGTGCCACTCGGAGGAGTGAATCAGGAGCCACTTTGCAGCTCCTGATTCACTCCTCCGAGTTTTTATCCTGGACAGAGCCCGCCCATATACTCCCCACCAGCCCTTACTGCTTTATTTAGTCCGCGCCACCCGTGGCGCCGTGGGCGGTTTAAAGATAAGTGAAACAAATTAAGCAGTTTGTTAAAAGAGAATAAATAGTTACAGGGAAGCATAGGACAAAATTAGCAAAGGAACAAAAGCACATGTTTACATGAACCTACAGTTAATGGACCTACAGGTTTTACCTTCCTGTTGCCCATTTTAATCTTAAACTAGGTTACTAAATTATTCTAGGTCAATAAAGCATAGCTATCCTTAGTTACTTATTCAGAACCCTCAACAGTGCTCAGAACTTCAGAATGTCTCCAATTTGTCTTCACCTCATGCAGTCTTGGTTAGATGCATCTAACCCTCTTATTTTAATCATTTCTCTTGACCAGTGATGGGAATTACTATAAATTAAGTAAACAATGGGGGGGGGGAATGCATTTTCTTACTACTTCCCTAGTGGTATACAATACACTAGCCTTTTTCTCCTCTGGTGTTGCTTTGTTTATGTATTCTCTCTTACTGGCCATTGTTGTCTCCTTGGGGTTGTCTGTGTCATCTTGATTCCCTGGCTTTCTTATATCCTATTAGCACCCCGGCTAAATTCAGATACCTATTCCATGTTTCTAGGAGTACCCTTCCCTCAAACCCTATGTTTATATACAGTTCTAGGGTCCTTTTGTGATGTTCTCAACAGTCCAGCTACAAGAGTCAGAAACTTTTGGATGCAGTAAGGACTTCACAGGCCCTCCTCTGGCCTTGGTCTCAACAAAATTGCTCATGGAAGCTACTTGTGTTGACGTATATAAGAGTACGATTCTTACATTTTCTTCAACTGTCAAATTTCCAGGCTTCAAGAAACATACTTAGATGCTTTTAACAATCCAAAGATTATATTCCTATTTCCATTTTAACATGATTGAGAGTCCAGTGGCACCTTTAAGACCAACAAAGATTTATTCAAGGCATGCAAGCACTCGAAAGCTCACACCTTGAATAAATCTTTGTTGGTCTTAAAGGTGCCACTGGACTCTGATTTTGTTTTGTTGTGCTGCTTCAGACCTACATGGCTACCCACTTGAAACTTTGATTGATTAAATTTGTTCCCCACCATTCTTGGCATGCCAACTTATGGTGAGTTACGGAAGAAAAGCCCCATAATACTATAAAAGAAACACAATTTAGACTATACAGAAATCAAAACAAAAACAAAATCCTTAATGTTCTTTAATGCAGATCAGTTATATTTATTTCTTCCATAATTCCTTGCCTCTTGTGGCGCAGAGCGGTAAGGCAGCAGACATGCTGTCTGAAGCTCTGCCCATGAAGCTGGGAGTTTCATCCCAGCAGCAGGTTCAAGGTTGACTCAGCCTTCCATCCTTCCGAGATCGATAAAATGAGTACCCAGCTTGCTGGGGGGTAAACGGTAATGACTGGGGAAGGCACTGGCAAACCACCCCATATTGAGTCTGCCATGAAAACGCTAGAGGGCGTCACCCCAAGGGTCAGACATGACTCGGTGCTTGCACAGGAGATACCTTTACCTTTACCTTTAATTCCTTGATATGATACTGGACATTTCTTTGCATGATTCCAGAGTGACAAGAATCTGAATGGGACCCCACTATATTGTGGTGTTCCTTTTTGTGCAGTCTTCCTTACCGATCCTGTAGCTTATGCCACAGCCTAGTGCTTCCAAACAGTAATTGTCGATGAATCTTCTCCTTTTATGCCTCAGGAAACCCTTGGATATTACCAGCTCCTGCCTTTTAACCTAACTTAAGAATAATTCCCCACCTTCTGCTATTGTCTGGTTCTTCTTCCTATATTGTATAATAATATGCCATAAATTCATCAGTTCAAATGAAAATAATTTGCTTCAGGTTTCCCCCTTCTCTGTCCCCCCCCCCCAAAAAAAAATAATTATAGCTTTATTCGCCACCAAGGCAGGGTGAAAAAGGCTAGATACTTCACCATAGAGCCTAGAGAAGGGCCTGAGGCACATGTTGTTGTTAAATTGTTAAAGCTAAGCATTCTAGTCACACTCTGAATGGAAGGCTGCTTGGGAGGCCAATGTAAACTGCTCCAAGGTTCTTTAAGGAAAAACAGAATGCAAGCCTCAAAGAAAAATAAAAGCAGGAAATTGCCACAATTCACATTATCAGTATGACCACAAAAAAGCCTTTGGCAATGGGAAAGATGGTGTTCACAATAATCACCAATTTATCTTCTTTCCTTCCAATCCACTCTGTGCACCCTCTTTAATAGGAAAAAAAAATCTGCTATTTATCTTCACAGTTTGCTATATGAGCCTTTCACATTACGAAGCTAAGGAGATGCAAGATGTTCAGCTCCTGCCACAGTTATTTATTTGCCATGTGCCGCTTTAGAAATGTGAAGGGCTTACCGCTATAATTGCCCTGAGTGAGACAAGCAGCATGCTCATTTTTAAGGGGGGAGGGGAGAGACACTCCTTCACCCTGCCTCTTTTGATTGTCTGTTTATAAAAAGGTAGAGGAATATGAATTTTAACATGCTGTCAGGATCCCAGCATTGTGATCCTAAAACTAGGCCTCTCTTGGCAGTTCAGGAAAAGCAGCTGGTTGTCTTCATTTGACAGAGTGTTCAGAATGGACAGAGTGGATGGGGGGGGGGCACTGTAACTTTTATGCCTCCAACCATGTAAATAGCACCAAGTCAAGTAGAACTGGGCAAACCAGCACTGCTTGTTTAGCACACAAGAAATGATTGAGGGGATGAGAATTGTTGCAAGAGTGGGTAATCCTCCTGGGTGATCAAAGGACACTTTGAGGCATCAAATGTAGTGGAGACAGCAGAACTGGCTCAGAACATATCATTCCCTTCTGACAAAACAAGGGATAGGATGGTAAAGGAAAAACTCTTTGCATAGTGAGATTTCACAACTGCTGCTATGTGAATGAACTCCACAATCCTAAAAGGAGACCAATCAATGGCGTATTTTCTGTCATGAAGTAAAAAAAAGAATGATATAATTGGCCTCACCCATATAGATGTTACCCACAAGGTTCTAAGATTCCATTGAGACTCAAGAGGAATTCTCATGTCCATCAACTAGACTCAAAGTATGGATTTTCATAATGGTTTCTTTTGTTCAGAGAAAGCACAATGAAACTTGCTTAATTTTCCATTAAATTCCATTTCCAAACGGATTAAAGAAACTTTCTATGAAAGTCGAAGATTATGATATCGACAGCTGTCCTGACTTTGGCCACTCTTCTGTCTCAGTCTGATAGAAGTTTTGCATCTTTAATACCTGCACTGCAGGCAGAAATTCGGTAGGTGCAGATGGTAGAAAACCAAGAAAATAGAAATACGATAGAAATGAAGAGATGCTTGGATTTCCTCATTTCTATTGTATTTCTATCCTCTTGGTTTTCTACCATCTGCACCTACCGAATTTCTGCCTGCAGTGCAGGTATTAAAGATGCAAAACTTCTGTCAGACTGAGACAGAAGAATGGCCAAAGTCAGGACAGCTGTCGATAACATAATCCGCAACATTTCATAGAAAGTTTCTTTAATCCGTTTGTTTATTTGCAATTTACCAATTTATTAATAAAACCAGAATGTGCACTACTTCAGCTCCCATTTCCAAAGTTAAGAGTTTTTTTTAAAAAATATGTATTTACAGTGCTTAGCTCAAAAACAACTGTTCTTTTAGAACTACTTTAAAGGCAGAATAAACATTAGGATGTGTGTGAAACTGTTTATCATTTGCTCCATTTATCTGTCAAGAGAAGGACAGGCCAGGGTACCACAATAAGGAACATCAGGCTCAGCTGATCTAGTTTTCTCCCATTTGCCAGTAGATGTCACTCATGCTAAGAGACTGTCAAAGTGATAATGTAGGATGGGTAATCATCTGTTACAGTTGTGGGCAGATTCTCAACTGCTGAAGGATTTAGCCTTGACTCTCTTCTCACCTTACCTCCCACTTTACCCACACTAATGACAACAGGACCAGTAAATTAAACCTGTCAGCTACCTTGCCTCCAGTCTTCAAAATTGCATGGACTAAGTATAATTTATGGTCAAAGCTTACATAAGAAGCCTCGGCATCTCTCAGTAATTATTACAGAGATGTAACTAGACATGAAAATAAATGTTTCTACAAGTCGAACAGAGCGCTGACATTGCCATAATTAGGCCTGTGATTCACGTCAGATGAGTCCTTGAGGAGACTCCCCTAATGGCTGCCGAAATGAATTTAACTCACTAAGTGGGAGAGGAGATCCAAGTCTGAGAAATTAAATGTGTGGGGTTTTTTGTGGACTTTAGAAGAGAGGTAGGCTCTCTTGTGGAAATGCTTGTGTGTTTTGGTTCATACACCGTTTGACATTATACCTCATTTGTTTAGTTTTAGTACGAAGGTAGATTAAGTTTCAATTTAAAATCCAGGGTGTTGTATCCTGAAGTTATTTTCTGCTGACTGCAGGCTTCCACTGGCAGAGGGGAGGGCAGATTCTACTGATTTGTCCTCCTGGTGTTTATTGCATTTATTTTATGGATTTATTTAGCATATCTCTATACCACCTCTTCAGAATCCGGCTGCAGGAGGCTGACTATTAAAACCTCATCACAATATAAAAAAACCCCAATCAATTGGACATAAACAAAATCTATAAAATAGAAGCAGACCTGTAAACAGCTGGTAAGATAAAACTCATAATTAAAAGCTGGGTAAAAAAAAAAGTGAATTAGTCATTAGGTGACACAGAGAGCAAGGCTTAAGAGCTGATGGAACTGGTGGGTAACCCATGCAGGTTTTTAAGCACATGGTTGATATGATTCTTGTCACTGACTCCTGACAATAGACTGGCTATTACATTTTGGACCCGGTGAAGTTTCCTGACCATTTTCAAAAGCAGCCCCATGTAGAGTGCAGTAATTACAGACCGCTAACTCAGATGTAGGATCAGAACATGGCCAGCTATAGTCAGATCATGCAGCCATAGCTGGGAAACAATGCTACATGCCATGGAAGAGGCCTAAGCTTCCGAATATAGTCAAGGATCCTGTAGTACACCAAAACTATGTACCTCAGTGGTGCCCAACCTTTCTGAGGCTGGGAACCGGCAGGGCATCGGGCCGCACCTGTGGGCCACGCCCGCGCATCGGGGCGCGCCCGCGGGCCACGCCCGTGCATCGGGCCGTGCCCGTGGGCTGTGCCCGCGCATCGGGCCGCGCCTGCGGGCCGTGCCTGTACGGCCCGGCCCTGATTCCCTCTCCCCACGCTCCCGCAGTAAGAAGCTTCCCGGGCCGCAAGCTTGTAGCCCGGGAAGTTTTTGACTGCGGGGGGGGGGCGGGGAGAGGGAGCCGCAGCCCGGCGCCATGGCTTTCGCGGCCCGGCACTGGTCCGCGGCCCGCAGGTTGGGGACCACTGATGTACCTGATTTTCAATGTGGTGTAGTGGTTAAAACCGGTGGCCTCTTATCTGGAGAGCTGGGCTTGATTCCCCATTCCTCCACATGCAGCCAGCTGGATGACCCTGGGACTGTCATAGTTCTGCTAAAGCTGTTCTGACTGAGTAGTAATATCAGGGCTCTCTCAGCCCCCACCTATTTCACAGGGTGTCTTGTGTGGGAAGATGAGGGGAACGTGATTGGAAGTCATTTTGAGGGGTATAAAAACCAACTCTTCTTCTTCAGGTCCTCTGATTCCTAGAGAGGGCAGAATTAAATAGGACATAAGATGATATTGTTGGAATATTCAAGATCTGTAGCAAGCTTGATTCAAAAGCATATGAAGAATACACAACATGGGGCATCAGAGGAGATATGTAATTAATATAGTTAGATTAGGAACTTCCTGATATTTTTCAAATAATCTTATCCAGTGTCCAGACTGGCTCATTTGAAAGCTTCCTGCTCCTTTGAGCATACTTTCTCCCAGTGTGCTTACACAAATGACTGAATGAATGCAGACAGCAGTTAGACAGTTCTCTCCCTCCTCTTTGTATTTCTCTGCTTAATAAAACCATTTTATTCTTTTAAGCACTTGGTGCTATACCCCCTCAGTAACAATTACAACACAACATGAATAACAACAACACTGGGGAGATCAAATTGTTCAGTCATGGAAGGGTTTCGGGGGGGTGGGGGCACCAGCAGATGTTCCGAGGCTGTCGGCCTCAAGCGAATGGCTGGTGGAGGAGCTCCCTTTTGCAGGCCCTGCGGAACTGTAGAAGTTCAGGCAGGGCTCTGATTTCCTCAGGGAGCTTGTTCCACCAGGTGGGGGGCAGGACCCAGAAGGTTCTGGCCCTTGTTGGTGACAACTGTCACTAGTGAATGTAACAACAGTCACTGGTTAATGCTCACTTTTTGTGGGACAGGACAGGATGCCTTTTTCTTGGGAAAAAGAGTTCTCCCTTTTGTATTTGGAGTAGTTTTATGCTAGTAGGGTGGGAACTTGGGGCTGGAATAATCAATGTATTGCCTGTCTAATCAGTTTTAGCAAAAACAATCATGAGCCTTGTATCATTTCTTCTATAAATCACTTCTGCTATTGTGTCAAATGGAGTCAATGGGAACTACCAGATATAGCTCTACACCCACTATATTTTGCGCCATTTTTAGCTGCTTGGAGGAGCAAGCAGCAGATAACTCACCCACCAGGTAGATACCTGAATCATATATGTGGAGGGTTTTTTGGGGGGGTGCTTATCAGCCACAGCGATGATAAAGCTGTTCTGACCGAGCAGTGATATGAGGGCTCTATCAGCCTCACCCACCTCATAGGGTATCTGTTGTGGGGAGAGGAAAGGGAAGGCGACTGTAAGCCACTTTGAGCCTCCTTTGGGTAGAGAAAAGAGGCATATAAGAACCAACTCTTTTTCTTCTTCTTTTAAAATAGATGTTTTACAAATCTGTGTGGAACATTTGCTTCATATGTAACAGAACCTGCTCCCCCCCCTCCAAAAAAAAAACAGACACACACACCCATATTCACATCTTTAAAGTTACCGTTTAAAAATCAAGACAATTAAGGGAAGCATTTTGAAGAACATTTTTTTAAAAACTGAGAAATGTTTGGTTGTTATTCTTTTCTGCCTGAGGACTCCACAGTCATTTCCTCTGCTGACACAAGTTACATTTGCATCTAAAGAACTGTAACGATTTGGACCTCCAAAACCTCACGGCCTTGAACAAATGAGTTTCACTGCCAAATTGTGAAAGGCAAGAAAGGTCCTTCAGAAAAGCAGGCATGCAGCAGATGTTGAACAATAACATCTTTATTTAAATTCCATTTTAAATGAAGTTTAAAAATAAGTATGGATGGAAGCACATTGCAGAAACATTGTGAGAATCAGAAACGTACCTTCGAGTTAACCCAAAGCAACCCCTCTGAAAACTATTTATAATCTATCTGTGAAGCACAAGAACGAAGAGTTTAAAACAACTTCCCTTACACAATTATTTAACAATGAATGTAATTCTTTTAAGACACTTTCCCATATTTTTATTTCCCAATATATTTATCTCATTTTTAACCACTTCTGTCTCCACAGACTTTTGTTACAGATTTTGTGAAATTTCCTACATACCTCCTTAACTGGGTACGTGATAAACTTTTTTTTAGCATTTTCATTAAATATTTAAATGTGTGTGCACCCTCGCCAAGAAGGGGAGAGCTTGAATGAAGATTAGACAGATTCATGGAGCATAGTTCCCATCAAAAGTGACTGACTTGCAGGGAGGCAGTATTGGGCTAAGGAATACGCTCAACACTTGGTTGGAATAACCACAGCTTTTATTACAACATATAAGGGATGTTGGAAAGGCAAGGGGTATGGAGCCCCCCCAACAGCAGTCAGCTGACTGTTCCAAGTTGCATCCCACAGCAGCCCAACCAACCCATTCTTGTTCCCAGCTGGAAATGCAGGTCCCCTGAGCTGCTGCAGTTTCTACTGGGAAGCCACTCCCTCTCCTCTTTATACAACAATCAACTACCTAATGCAATCAGCTACAGTCACTTACCACCCAGGTAATTAACAGATAAAAACACTTAAACAGCCCCTATTATCCTGAAGGAATATACTCTCTCACACACACCCTCCCACACTGTAAAAACAGAAATAACCAGCACTCACCACTCTAGCAGCTCACCACCTGGCTCCTTCTTTTCCCCTTGCTTAGCAGCCTGAGCTTGGCTACAAGATTATACTGTAATCTTGTTCTGTAATCCATTTAAAGTGTTGTGCTGCAGATCAAACCACTGACAAGTCCTTAAAAAGAGATAAGGAAATTGTTGTAGACAGATTAAGGCAGCCTTTCTAGACTTCTTTTACTGTTGAGAATCCCCTGAAATAGTCTTCAGGCTTCAAGATGCTCCAGAAGTGGCAAGATTGTGCAAAATATTGTTGGAAAGCATAGCTGTGTACATGCCTACCCCAGGACCTCTCCCCTTCCCACTCCCCCCAGGCCCATTGATTGATTGATTGATTGATTGACTGATTTATCAGCTGCCCCTCTCAGGAGGGGCTGTTTGGGAATGGTGGGTGGGTTGACATGACCATATATGGCCATATTACCCAATAAATGTTTAACAAATATTTAAAATATGTTTACAAATTAATTAGGAAATTAATTCAGGAAACCTTTCCAGGGCCATCATAAACCCCAGGGCTTCACGAAACCTTGGACTGAGAAAGCCTCGATTAAGATATCGAGAAATGCATGTTTAGAAAAGCACCAGCAAGAGATTTCCTTGTACTTATGTTGTCTGTCCAAGACTCATATCTCTATGGTATAAAGGAGCCATAACTCAAGATATAATTTGAAAATTCGGATAGCATGCCAAATCAAAGTTCATAGAAATCATGATTTCTGATTCTAGGTTTTTGGCTGAAACAACCCATGATTGTTAGTTCAAACCACAGTTAAACTCACCTTTTTCATTTGTTTCAGATAGGAAAATATCTAAGACATACAATATTCCATGTCTGATATTGTTGTGCAGTTTCATATATATGTCAGGAGCAGACACACAAGAGTCTTTTCCAACCCATTTTACAACAGTGATTCCAGAGTTGTAGTATATTTTGCAATTCAATATTAATAATAAAAAACCAAACCTTTTCAAAAGCAGAAATGTAAACAAATAGACCAGCAAGTAATATTTCAAACAAATATTTTTCTTTAATTATTGCAGATCTTAAAATTAATTGCTGTCAGCCTTAAAATTATAGAAACTTCTACATTACCAGTTTGAAATAAAGAGAAAGGCTTGTCTGTGAGCAAATGGCCCAGCAACTATTTTAGAAGCAAGGGACCATGGGAAATCTACGCAGCTTCCATTAAGACATGCACATGCCTAACAGAGCCCTGGCATGAGTACAGAATTAAGCAAAGACTGAAACATGACAAAATGATATAGGCAGCTTTCTACTATGCTCCAGTCTTGCAAGACAAAAGTCAATTTCTCCTGGAAAATCTAGCTTCAAAATGTTAAATTGACAGATAAACCTAAATCACATTCCTTTGTTACTTTACACATAAAATGCTATCCATCAATTTTGCAGCTCAGTCTGATGGTCTTTCATTAGGAACCAAAGCTATTTTCGTTCCATTCACACAATGCTGTTCTCCATCCAATGTTTGCTGGTAACAAAGCAGGGATTCTCAGTTTGGGCTTTGATTAAAAGCCGGCCATTTTTGTAATCACCACTGACTTCTCCCACAAGACATGTTTAAGGGACTGAAGAAATGGAAGGATGCTTTTTCTGTCACTTTCCAACAGGCCTTCAACAGCAAAGAAGCTACGTTAGCATCAAACCAGGTATAAACTGATTTTCTCCCACTTTTCTTCAGGAGCTGGAGAGAGGTGAAACAGTGAAAGGTTATACTGCTTCTCTCCTGCATCAGACATTGGTGCAAAATAATAAAATATATCACCTGCTTCCTTGAGTATGGCAGAGGACTTGGGTCAAAGGAAGAGTTTTTATCACAGTTTTCTATAGCATTAATGGCCATGGTGACAGTTTGCTCCTTGCTCAGGCTCCATGTGTCCTCAGCCATATCCTCCTTGGACACATGGAACCCAAGGAAGGGGCAAATAAAAGGGAAAAGACGAATAAAAGGTAGAAACCCTTCATCCCCCTTGCAGTGCTCTCTAACTAAGAGAAGGGCAATTGTTAAGGTCTTCCCTGATGAGAATGTGATTGTGAGCTATGATGGGACTATAAACTGGAATCATAGAACCATAGAGTTGGAAGGGGACATACAGACCATCTAGTCCAACCTCCTGTTTAATGCAGATTCAGTGTAAAGCATCCATGATAAGTATCTGTCTAGTTGCTGCTTGTAAACTGCCAGGGAACCTACAACCAATGATGCTATCACATGCCACAGATAGTTGGACCTTTAGAGGAAGTAGAATGAGTATGAGTCTCCTTCTAAAGCTGCATGAAGCTTTCTGAGCATACAGAGTTGGTCACTTGGCACAGATGCCCCATCTGATATTTGGAGAGAACTCATGGAGCTTTATGCTGAATATTTAGTAACTGTCAGACCAGGATAAGTGGAACTAGGTAGCTATTGGAGGCTTAGCAAACTGATTGTGGACTTCTTTCAAATTCATTAAAGTCTTGCTGGATCAGATGAAGGATCCCTCCATTTTACTCATCTTTAGTTTGAATTTATTATTTGGTCCATAAATAATTAGATGGCTCATATGGTTGAGCAGTCTCACATTGGCAGGACTGTGGATTCTTTGCAACATGCAGATAAAAAAAAAGTTATTACATTTATTTTCCCCTCCTCTTTCCTAGACTTCACCTGAAGGGTCCAGTGATATTGCAGTTTGATTGGAAATGACACAAACATTGAAAATGAGCCCTGGGGATTTTTAAAATATTATTATTAACATGAATGTAACAGCTTCACATCAGTCTTCTGACAATATTGTCAGTAAGAGTTTGTCTGCCAATAATTCACTTTGGGGCCTTGGGTACACAGAGTTGATCACCTGACCAAGTAATTAAAGGCAACAAAGGAAAGCAAAAAGCTAGAATAAAGATTGCTTACACTATTAGAAGAGAGGCGCTTAGCTATAAAGCTTCTTACTCCGTCAATTTCATTGCAAACTGATTTCTAATCAAAATGAATTTTTTGGACTTCCCACCCAGAAAATACGTATTGTTTCTGAGGTAGGCCCAGAAGCCATTACTTAACTATTTTGTTGCTGTACAATAAACTTAGTACAAGATTTTGACCATTTCTGCACAGAGGCAGACAATGTGCACCACCTCCTTCTTGTACACGTATAATTGTAAACCACGCATTTGGCTGCTTCCTAACGGGAGACCCCTCCCGCGTTATCCCGCCATATCATCACAGCTTTTCCCTTCACAATGGTATGGCTGAGAAGACGGAAGCATGGACAACCTGCAGGTTCCCCCCCCACTCCTCCAGTTGCCAATCAATGCAAGCCACCAATCTCCTCACAGCAGTGGTTTTGGGGACTCAAACTCCCTTCCCACCCTGAGTCCCATTTATTTATTTTTTTAATGAACCTTCATGTTGCTACAGGATCACACCACAACAATAAAACATTTTTCAAGATTTCTTTTCAGCATACTTTCTATAATGGTCTCAATTTATGTTCGGATAGATTTCTGATAGGTTGGCCATGGTAATTGGACCCCGATGATTGTGTGTCACAATAAAAATTAAAAATACACAACACTGACACCATGCTAACAGGGAGAGGTCTACTTCATCACATGCCCCCCCCCCTTTCCCCGTTGTGCCCTAGTGCCAGAATACAAGAACAAGAATGTGTTTTAGATAGAGTTGCGGCCCATTCCCGATATTACTGTGCACACTGAAGATAACACAACAGTATGTTTTATTTCTACTGATACATGGGCACATCACTTTGCAGTCCTATAGCAACGTGGACCATTCCAGTTTTCTTTTTTAAATTAGTGATCTGGAAACGGAGAGGGGAGGGCAGGTGTGAGGGTGGGCAAAATGCTAGTGAGCCTGTTATGTGTATTTTTTTTCACATGTGCTTGCCCCTGTTTGCACCCTGTTGTGCGCCAAGACAGGGAAACAGGGATGAATACGTGTGCCTACCACTGGAGAGCAACGGGTTGCTGCCGATGTCATGAGAAAACAGCATTAAAACCTGAGAACAATGAGAGGCTGGGCAGGGTTAAATTACTCATGTGGAAATGATCTTAGTCTAGTCTGCTACAGGCCCAGAATTGCAGGGATGTAATATAGCCTGATGTTTAAAAAAAATGCTGAGCCAAAATGGCTGTCTCCAATTGCATCCCTTGTTTTCAGGCTGAAAAGTTTAGGGGGTGTTTTGATGGAAAGTTGCAACCAACTGTGATAATGTACCCAAGTGCTCCTGACTATACTTTTAAAATCCATAATAGGTTTTTATTTCATTTTGCTTTGGGTTGATTTGACTGCTTATTCTATTGTACCTGTCGGGGTGTTCGATGCCCTCCTGTTTCCCCTCCCCCTTACTTTTCTGATACACAACCAACAATTATGTTTGCAGAAGAGAGCTGGATTCCCCTCTAGGTGATTTATATATCTAGTTTTCTATGGATCTACTTATTTTTCATGTTGTAAGGGTGTTTATTATGTCAATATTTTCCCACATGCAAATTTTTAAAGCTGCAGATAGAATATTCACAGATCTCTAGCTACTGTTTTAAGATGGAAAGTGTAGGAAGATTTTGTTGTTGTTGTTGTTTAACTTACTGGGGCTTCAATTGAAGCATGGGATCTCTTGCTTCAACTTGCCTACCTATAAGACAGTTTGGGTAATTTAAAACTGAACAAATGAAGACAGGAGAGTTTGTGAAATGAAGAAAGAGTTAAGACAAACACTCGAAATGTGGAAAATTACTGATTGATACAAGAACAGGAGGTAACAGAACAACATACACAGGGACAGAAGAGAGGGCAAAAATATCTAACCATGGCTGAATCTGCACGGAGCTTTTATTCCAACCCCAGGTTGATTCAATCCCTGCCATCTACACTGAATGCCATTCCCATTTTGGTTTTGGCTGATTTAAATTTTCCCTTTGCAACAAGCATGATTGCTCCAGAGTGACCCTACCTTTTCCCTGGGATATCCTGGAGTGAATATAACCCTCGATATTTGAAAAAAAATGGCATAAGTAAAAGTGCATCTCTCTGCATTTCCCCAAACTAACTTGCTGTTTCGAGCCTCCAACGCTGTAGAAAAGCCCTGATTGGCCAGGGCATCAGTTGAAAGGCTTCCTCATTCCCAGGTTGCAAGGCCTCCCTTAAAGTGGAAGCATTAACTTCTTTCTGCAGAGATTTGCCTCTTGGATTTATTCCCCTTCCTCTGCTATCTCCAATCCTCCCCCCCCCCCATAAAAGAAAAGAAAGAAGCTCCTGCTGCACTTTGCTCTGTCCCCCTTCTAAGCTTTCCTACTCACATGCAGAACACTTTTCTGTTTCAATGGGGAGGGGGGATATAGGAATACCCAAGTTCAAATCAAACTGAATTTATCAGGATCCACAACAGAATAAACAAAGTAAGTCTGTGAATTCCACAAGGAACGAATCTATTGAACACCAACAAATGTTAGGCAAACTCGTAAAACAACTTTTAATTGTGCTTCTGTAACCAGCCTTTAATGAACAAAGAGCCATCTGAAGCTGGTCATTTACTACCCTTAGAAGAAACCTGGCAATATGGCTAGGAGAAAAACCAACAAGTTGGCCCTGACACAGTTTCAAAAAGTCATCTTTCTGCACATTATAGCCTCTGCTCTTCTGTGGAAAATATCTGGTGAGCTGTATGATTAGAGATTTTTTTTGTTCTTGTAATAGTGATCATAATAGGCTTCTCCCTGTTTTTTAAAAAATCTACATTATGAAAGCAATACAGCCGATTGAGTCAAAGTGTTACAGTGGGTAGCTTTATAATGAGATTGACAATGCACCATTTCCTGTGCTTTCTTTCCATTTCCTTACAACTCATCAGAGCAGGCAAACTATCCATTAGAAGCATATAGCCCAAGACCCAGTTATCAGAATCATCTGATACCATAAAGGTCTACAACCTCGTTCTTGAAGTTACATTTTCATGTTAGCCAAATGGTTTTTAATCATAGGGTAGGCATTGTGGACTCAAGTCAGTGGGTAATGAGAGTTTTTAAAACCACAAAGGGTTATCTTATTTCTCAATTCTCTCAAATTATGCTATTCCTCCACTGTCATATTGGCGTGGCCTACTATTTATTCCCCTCCAACATATCCATATCAAACAACCATACATTCCCCAATCAAAGCCTCAGTTCTCATATATGTGGAAAGCTACGCAAATAAGGAAATAAGATAAGCCTGACTGGATCAGACTAGGGGTCAATCTAGCACAGTATCCTGCTTCAGTGTTCAACTAGTTGCCTTGGAAGGCCAACAAGGAGGCAATAGAGGCCTCCTTCTGTGCTGTCTCCTAGCTCTACTATTCACTGGTTTACAGAGATTACATAAAATATATGTCATAAACTGGGCCTCCTTTAGTGCCTGTAATCCCTGTCAGAGAGTGGTAGTAGTATCAACATCAAGCTCAAGGCTCAGAAAAACTCTAAGTATGTATCTTTCCAGTTCAATTGTTATAATATCCGAGTATTTCCATTGGATGACATAAGCCAGTGTTTCCCAGATATCTGGCAACATTTTTTTCTTTCTAAATTAGAATTGGAGAAATGTTTGACTTTGTATCTCAGCAAAAATACTTTTAAGGATGTTAAACTGTATGCATGAGAAAACGACACTGTATACCTCTAAAGCCATGTAGTGGCATGCGTGGGTTAGTCACTTGAGATCTCAGATGCATCTAATTTATTACACTAAGGCTTTCCATCCAGGAAAGTATTTTTAGAACTGTAGCCCTTGGTTCACGCAAAGAAGCTGAGCGATGCACTACAGTCCTGCATAACTAGGCTTTACACGTTCAAAAAATGGGCAGCCATTTTCTGAGACAAAATAATCCTGTGTTTTTGCATCAAGAATGCTCAAGTTACAATGTAAACCGCCCTGAGCCGAAAGGGAGGGCGGTATATAAATATAAATAAATAAATAAATAAATAAATAAATAAATAAATGTCCAATGCAGACATGTGTTGGAATTATCAGTACATGTGAACATTGAGAAGGCACATACAATGTGTATCATTGTATATACCTTTCCCATTTTGTTTAAGTTTGAGTGCAGTGAAGGTTTCAGTTTTTCCCTTGTACCTATATTCTGTGGCAAATTTCCTGTGATTTTGTTTGGTTTTCTTATGACATCTCTAACAGGTGTTCTTTCACTTTTTTTACATGAAGTGCCATTTTATGCTGTTGACATTTTATGCAACAGTTTTACATCATTCAGCCACATTTATATTCAACCAATGGAAAACCAGGCATTGATTTCTCTGAATTTCAGCAATAAAGAGGTGTACAGTTTTTTCTCAAGTATGGAGAAATACTAAAATAAACATGAACTTCTGAAATGACCCAGAGTAGTCAGAACATTTGATAACATTCCTAAAATATCATGTTCCCACAAATCATGCCTTGATAGATCAGTGGCCTCCCAAAATGATGAGTAAAGCGGAAGCAGAAACTGTCCAAAATGGATTTCCATTGTCTGTTAGCGGAAGTGTCTTCTGCAAGCAGGCAACATGAGTAGGATCCACTCCTATGACTTCAATGCTAATGGTATTTAATATTTCAGGACAACCTATTTGTTTAGAAACTGCATTTATTTTATCTAGAGTCAGTAAAAACAGTATTCATCAGAACTTCACATTACATACCTTGCATGCAGTGTTGCTAAAATTAAAATTTTATTTCTGCTTGATAATGATTCCTCCATCTTCCCTTTATTATAGCATTGAGGCTTTATATTCCAGCAAATTTATACAAAAGAAAAATTCTATTGAACCATATAATTCTGTTGGAAATCCAGTAGGGGTTGGACATTATATTGGAACACAAAATGGCCCAGAGATGCACTTTCAACGTTGAGCACCTGCTGTAAAATAACCATCTGTGTTTAACTGTAATTTAATTATAAGCTCATTCCTTTTGTGTACATTGGAAGAATCTCATAGGTCTTCCCCAGTTGGTCTGCAATCAACTTCTGGCGTTTTGCAAAAGCAACAGACATGTTATCTTAATAACACCTGCTATCTCATTCCAGTTTCAGTAAAAGGCTTCTGGGATTTTACAATGGTGGTGACAGAAAAAAAATAAAGTTTTATTAAATCTGGACTCTTAAGTGGCATTAATTAATCACCTGCTTTAGGAAATTGTGATGCCCTTGGCAAAGATATCACTAACATACTTCCCAAAGTCATTTTGTAGTCATTTTGACAGGAGATTCAGAAGTGTATAGAATAGATCCTGTGCAAGCTAGAGACACCAAACTTGCAGGCGGTAGGCAGTCATTTCTCCAGAAAGTACTTTTCTGAGGGCACCTTGTTAGGTGGGCTATAAACCAGACTGTGTAAATCCAATCCTCACCAAACTTGAAGGTCAAGTATAGGACAGTCCAGGTAGAGATCCCCTGCATTTGCTTAGCCATTTTGCACCAAAAAAATATCACTGAAAAAAATCTGCACATCTGTTGTCTCTTTGCCCATCTGTTTTGAATTGGAATGAGACCTCTGAGGAGACATGTTTGCCAGAGTTCTACCCATCAGAGATCTCCAGGTGCTTATCACTGGTATTATAGAGAACAGGGCATATTCTGCACTTACTTTGTTCATTCCATTGTGGATCCTGCTGAATTCAGATCTATTGGAAGTTGGGTATTTCTCTATTTCCCACCCCCCACCCCCAATTGAAACAGAAAGTGTTCTGTGCTCAATTGGGGAAGCTCAGAGCAGGTAGGGGAGCCAAGCACAACAGGAGCCTCTTTCTTTTCTTGATTGCGGGGGGGATTGGAGACAGCATGGTGGTTTTTGAAATATCAAGGCTTATATCCACTCCAGGATATTGCAGGGGGAAAGTAGGGTCACCACTAATCAATCATGCATGTTGTATAGGGAAGATTTAAAGCACCCAAAATCAAAATGGAAATCGAATTCAATGTGGGAGGGATTCCTTTGGACTGGGACTGGGTAAAAAGCCCCATGCAGACTACATGCAGACTACACCCAGGTCTTCATGCTGTATATTTCCATGGTCAGGCCTCACCAATGGGAGAGCAGTACTAGCTGCCATATGACTCTACAGATAGACCTGGCCTCAGGAGTATAAGTCTCCCTTGTTGGAGGCTGTTTTAAGAAGATTTGGCTTTCAGAGGTCAGGTTAACTGGTTGTGGATTCCTAATGAGTAGAGAACAGGCTGACAAATCTCCTGGCTGCCAGGAGGTCAGGTCTACCCATCCAAGGCTTCTCTGGAAGGGAGTCCCAGCTTGCAAGAAGAGGTCTTCCATTCATTGATCTTAAAATGGATAGAACAGATCTTTGGAGAACAGGTCTACCAGCCCTAGGTCTTCCCACTTGAAGACCTGGCATCCAGAGGAGATGCCCCTTGAAAATCTGGGGAGAGCGTATAAATCTCTTGCTGGGCTGTAGCCATATTGGCAGCAGGTCTCCAAGGTGAACAGCCTCTAGCAGGTTAGAACAATATAGCAGAACAACTTTAAAATCCAGTGGCACCTTTAAGATAAACAAAGTTGTATTGATCCTAAAGACCAAAGTTTTATTGTTCTTTTATTGAGAATGTGGAGAAAAGTTTTATTGGTCTTAAAGGTGTAACTAGCCTCTAAATTTCTTCTGCTGCTTCAAACCAACATGGCTACCTACTTGAAGGGAAGTTGAAAAAGTGGATTTATAACTTCAGGATAAGGACTGAGATGCAAAGTGGAGCTATGGCTGGAAGAGATGCCAACCCTCCCTGCCTGAGAGTGGCACAGCAGCAACTCTGGACATGCTGGGTGGACCACCTTCTGGTGAATCACGACAACTGAAGTGGGCATTGTCTAGCCCTCCCTTGCTTTGGGGATGGGGCAGGTTGGCATTCCACCTCAGTCATACTTAATACTGACCAACAGGCAAGAGCTGGTGGATGGGGTGAAGGATGAAATTCTATCATCCTAGAATTTCTAATAAGATGGGAGTCAAGGAAGTTCATAGACAGACATTGTTAAACTTTCATAGGTCAGACTTTTATAAACTCAGAGAAATGATGAGAGTTATCCTATGGACCAGAATGCTGGAAGACAAAGGAGCAAGTGATGGGTGGGCCATCTTTAAACAAGAGTTACTGCATGCTCAAGCCATAACTATTCCAGAAAGACAGAAACATGGTAAAGGATCCAAGAAGCCTATTTCGATGAACAGAGAACTCCAGGAGGAACAAAGGAAGAAAAAGGAAATGATCAAGAAATGTTCAAATCTTCAATAAAAAGAAAACACTTTTGATATTGCTGCTTAGACTGAAAAGGTTACACAAGCAAGATGAAGACGATATTTGAGAAATTTCTGGACATTCAGAGCTATATAGTGAAAAAAATCAGTCTCAGCTTTAGACAGGTTGCAACATGAATAAAATGTGTACAATATTCACTGTTGATGATAACTTTGATAATTGGAGTCCTCAGCAAAGCTACAACTGATTCTCAGGGGGCCATCAGAACTGCTTGAAGCCTTTGTCTTTAGGAACAATGAGCCCACAATGCAAAGGGTTGATGTATTTTTGACATTTAGCCAATTGCATTTCCAGATATTGCCTACCAAAATTATTTGCATTTTTTGTATTCAATTTACCAGCTGAACATCTAATATGGTCAGGAATTTAGGATATTACTGTGCTGTGAGATAACTCACAAATGAAAGATTAATCAAATCACTGAGGATAATGCAATATTGGAAATGTACATGACTCACCCAAGGTATATTAATGATAACTACAAAATGAACCAAAGTAGTGCTTTGCTTTCGGGTATTAATGTATGCTTGCCTTTTTTCATATTAATCCATCAGATAATCTGGTGCCTATTTCATATTACAGTGGAAGTACACAGCAATTTTCTGAGAGAGACTTTCTCAGAGAAGAAAGTAACAAATATCATTTCAGTAGTAAAGGATTTGGTGTTGTGGCTTTTCCCATACCTACCAATAAAGGATGAAGTGCAGGATAAATATAAGGAATTATGGATAGTATTAGGAGGAATTCCAGAAGAGGCACCAGTTAAGGCTCAGATTTTTCATCTACTGGCAAAGCAAAACACGTGCTCCACAGTAAAAAGCAGTATCAAATTCAAGGTTGCTGAAACAGCAGGAGAGATGTCCAGCCATTTAGCTCTTGGTGAATGTTGGTAAAAGCATCATAGGTATTGAATATGAAATAATTGACCTTTGACATCACTGAAATTAATCTTCATAGAACATTATCCCAAGTCCTTTTCTAGTCCTTCTTTTATGTTAGTATCCTGAAGCCTCTGCTGATAAAATATCACCCTATTTGCCATTCAATCCTGATGAATAGGTAGCAGTTATGGTTTCCTCAAATTCAATTATTTTTTCCAATGATCCTGTTAAGCATAAAATCATCATGCCCTATGCTGGGTGCTCTTGTTAAGCACTAATGATCAGAATCCTCATGTTACATCTTTCTAGGGCCATGCTATCAACCTGGGCTGGAACAGCTGAGTTGGGGTTTTTTGGGCCTATTATACTGCCATCTTGATATTTTTCATATTGATATATTATTACTGTATTGGTTTTAAATGTTTTAAGGGAGATTTTATGGATAGTTTGTGATTTGATTTTATATTGTAAGCCACTACGAGATGACATTGTCATGAGTGGCGGGGTATAAATAAAAATAAAATAAAATACTTTGTTTTTCCTTCTTTTACAGTATTCATCATTGATTGGTACATTTACAGATGTTACATATTTAGGATGGTATTGGGTTGGTGAGATTCCAGATCCATTGTTTGGATTCCGCTCTGATAGGTCAATAGAACTCTCACTCTGGTGTTAAGTGTGGACATCATAACATCATTTCCAAAATCATTTGAATGGGAATTACCTTTGGATAGGCACATCTTGTAACAATTACAATATAAAGGAACAGTGATTAGTCAGCTTGGTGTAGTGGTTAGGAGTGCAGACTTCTAATCTGACAAGCCAGGTTTGATTCCCCACTCCCCCACATGCAGCCAGCTGGGTGACCTTGGGCTCACCACAAGACTGATAAAGCTGTTCTGACTGAGCAGTAATATCAGGACTCTCTCAGCCTCACCCACTTCATAGGCTATCTGTTGTGAGGAGAGGAAAGGGAAGGTGATTGTAAGCTGCTTTGAGACTCTTTCTGTAAAGAAAAGTGGCATATAAGTACCAACTCTTCTTCTAATAAGGAATAATCCCACAATTTCTACAAAGCTAGTTTTTCTGAAGTATCTTCTCTCAGGCCTATCATTCCTATGGATTTCTTAAGTGAAGTTATTGCAATACATCTTATTTGAAAGAATTAATCTAATGGCAGTTTACTATTTTCCATAATCAAGCTTACTATAGACATTGGTTATAAGATTTTCTAATGTTTAAGCCTACTTTATTCCATTCTGATCTCCCCTGGCTTCTGTGTGATTTGGATGGGAGTATAAGGAACAATGTTTTGGTGGTTCCTGTTTGTCTTGGTTGGCCTATTCTGGAAGGTTATGCTGGTGGGCTGTTGCTTGAACCTGCAACATTCATACTATAGGATCCCACAGGGATCCTCTTATCTCCTTTGCTTTTTAACATCTACTTGGGACTAGTGGAAAAGATTGTCCAGGGGGCTGGAGTGGAATTCCTATTTATTTTTAGATGACTAGCGATGCTTTAACACCTAATTGATGTTTGAATCACTCAATTGAACAAACAAGGGAGCAGATTTGGGTTTTTTGTTTTGTTTTTGATGATGATGATGATGATTGATTGATTCATTTGATTGTTTGTGGCTGTTCATCAGGTATCCTCAATGGATCCAGTTGGCTTTTTGTGCATGCCCATTCTCAGCCTAATTGAGTTCAAAAACCCTCCCATCCTTGCTTGGCAACTGCTCTGCTCAGCAAGCAATTGTTTAAATAGACAATTAAATCAATTGCAAACCATATCAATCAGTTCAAAGTAAATTATTTGTAATAAACCTACCATTTGGTGTTTTGCTAAGTAGTCTTTAGTGTTCTAATGGCTCAATTTTTTGCACAGCCTTGCAAAAACTTGATGCTACTCTGTTTGCCAGGCATTCATGTCAGTTTGGCATGATTCAAAGGGGCTGTTTGATTAGCTCATATCTGATGAACAACTTCAGACACAGGAAGTTCAAATGTTAAATACATTTTTGATGAAAGTCATGGCATCCCTGCTGAAGGCTGGTTGTACTCCCCACCCCACCCCTGCATAGGCTGGGAAAAAATGACTTCTTTATTCTGTTTAATAGCTTGTTTTTTATCACTGGTAGTATGTTGCTTTATGGTGTTTATATAATTATTATTAATTGCATGCAAATTTACTATATCGGGTAAGCCCCCAACTCTTTTGTTCTCTGATTCTGTACAGGGAAACAGCAGTCTCTTTCCTCTGCCATATAAATTTATGAATCAACTGGACCACTTATTTAATAGAGGTATCTCCCCTTCCAATGAAATATTGATTAATTTTCAGATTAATTTTCATGATGCATATCCTACCAATTAAAGAAAGAGAGAGAGTTGAGCAAAAGGTTTAAGAAATAAAAAAAAAACAAATCAGAATATAACTACCACTTAGCTATATCCCCAGGTACTTAATAGAGAATATCCTAAAAAGGAGGATATTTGGGAGAGATGGTTTATAATAGAAGCATTGAACCCAAACTGTTTTGATTGGTTCAGTTGATATTATGTACAGAAATGTTATAAAAAACCTCCAAATGCTCAAGTAATGGATGGGGAAATATTAAGTGTATTATCAACGTATATGTAGGCATGTGTGATTCAATCCTGCCAAAAAATGCCCGAATCAGCTATTTGAACACGAATTGGCTGATTGTGGACTGAATCATCATTTCCCAATTAAATGGCCAAATCAACTTTGCTGGAATCGCCATGATTTCCTTTGATGAGCAGGCAAAACCCCAAAAGATTCTTTGTTTTGTTGCCGACCCAGCCCAAGTAACTGAGGGAATAGACAAAATCACCTTTTTATACTCAGCTTCTGAAATGGCATATGAAGGCTTTTGTAAGTTCAAAATGAACAAAATATTTTATTTATCTTTATTTATTTTATTTTTTAATATATAAACTGCCGTTCTCAACCTGTCAGCTCTTTTAGAGGATCAAAGTCAAATGGAACTAGTAATGAAACTGAGGTAATTTTGTAATCACACTGACTCCAGATAATTTTTTACCAACAATTAAGTGACTTTGCTATTCAAAAACATCTTTTAAAACTTTGAGGATAGGCTTTCTTTTCAGTTTCTGCTTAAACACAGACATAGGTATCTGAGTTTCACTGACTTATAAAGTCTAGCGTAGGGGTAGTCAACCTGTTGTCCTCCAGATGTTCATGGACTACAATTCCCATGAGCCATTTGCTGGCAGGTGCTCATAGGAATTGTAGTCCATGAACATCTGGAGGACAACAGGTTGACTATCCCTGGTCTAGAGGGCAGGAATACATAACCAAGTCCCCCAAATCCTTCTATTTAGACAGACCAGAGATCACACCTGAAGGAGTCTCAAAGCAGCTTAAAAACATCTTCTCGTTTCTCTCCCCACACCCTGTGAGGTAGGCTGAGAGAGCTCTGACAGGACGACTCTGTGAGAACAGTTCTATCAGGACTGTGATGAGCCCAAGGTCACCAGCTGGCTACCTGTGGAGGAGCAGGAAATCAAATCCAGCTTGATAGATTAGAAGCTGCTGCTCTTAACCATTATACCAAGGTGGCTCTTAACCAGTACACCAAGATGGGGTTTATGGAAGGATGGTGTATATCATATAAATATTTATGCTCTGCCATAAGCATGGACGGCACTTAGCAGCATATTAAAAGTTTTTAAAATTTGAGGTTGGGAAGTTGACAGAGGAAGTGAAAATGTAAGGGAAGAAAAATAGGGGAAGAAGACTGGTTCATAACTCCCTTGTAGTTTAAGTCCTAGCACAGAAAGCAAGTACTGGCCTACCCTCCATTGCCAGCAAACTGCAGCTAGAGTTGTCCTTCTCCCCCTCCACCAACAAAAATCCACTCCAAACTATTCCTTTTCTTTCCAGCAGCTCTTGTCTAAAAGCAATATTTTCCCATTACTCTTGCATTATCATAAAATACAGCAACCCTCCTTTACCTGTCCCAGGACTTCACCCAAAAGCCTTTCAGTCCATTGCTAAGGCTAGAGCTAAATCCTCATATAAAAAAGCAAAGTTCTGAGTCTATGTTCCCTCACCACTGAATAAACACATTTTCCTCCATCACCTTCAACAATCTGGAAATTATTCAAGATTTTCTATTCCTTGGCTCCTTCACCAACCAAAAGGGAGACTGCAACCAAGAAATGAGAAGAAGATTGAGACTCAGGAGAGCACTCATGAACAAATTCTTAAGTGTATTGCTGGCAACCAAGGTCAACTTCATTCATGCAATGGAGGATTTTTGGCATACTGAGGTTCTTTTCCCATAGAAAGGCAAAGTTCCCTGTAAAAAAAATCTGAGAAAACTGGCTGATTTTGCTGTATATTGTTGTCTTTGTAAATTCAGGTATGTCTCCACTGCATTAGTAATTTTACCCATATATTAACTTATCACTGGTTACACTGAGACAGCAGACTGCCTTGGGATATGTTGATTTAAACATTCACATATTTATCAGGTGTTGTTTGGGAGTACTGCCCCTTGAAGAAGCCTTGCGGGATGAAATTAATGTTGGGGGCATAAAGAAGTCTTCTGCGCTATCATCCTAGAAGAGAAAAGGAATATATTCATCAAGCTTTATCATATTGTCATGTTATAGATATGTTGTTAATATGCTGTGCTCTTTGTTGTATCTCTCCTGTTGATTTTCATCAAAATTGTTATCTGGTAGTCACTTTCACTTTAAATGGTCTCGGGAGAACTACATATATTTACTGTCTGTTGTAGTGGTGTGATTCCATAAATATTGATAATACATGGTTACTTTATTTAGCGTGTTAGTCTATTTTGCATGGCCCTTTCTGAAATGTATGGTTGTTTTTTCTGGCCATTTCAGCCTAACAGCTTGACCAGTCTTCTGGTCAGCTATTAAGTTTAAATGGCTGGTGGTCATTTAAACCCTCCCTTTCACCTCCCCCCGCCCAAATGGAAGGAAATGAAAGGGCTGGTATGGTTGCCATGGATTCAATACTTTCACAGTACCTGATGGCAACATTCACCACAACAGCTTTATTTTCTAGGATAAAGATCAGTTCAAGCTTCCATAATTCTCCAGTTACCGTTATAAAGAGTGGTTCATAATGAATGTTCTCTTCTTGGCTTCTAGCATTAAAATTGCACAGATATGTTATGCCTACAGATTCCCATGTCTTAAAAAGCTGGGAATTGTCCCAAGATAGTGGAGAAATATTCAGTCCTAACTTCATATTTTCTCCATTTCCAATTTGCTTCTTGAATCCTTCTACCAAGGAATTCCCTTGTAGGTAATACATTGTTTCTGATTTTCCAAGCTGTTGCATAGTGTTGTTCTGAGAGCCTGTTTCTCCCTATTACCAAACTACTGATAATATGCTCATTCTGAAATTATGCAATTCCACTGCCTTTTAACTTTTGACTTTCAAAGTCACACTCTCTTTTGTCCAGTGGAGATGGAATATATATTCCTTCCGTACTCCATCTATCCTCTTTTCCAACTTCCATCTCACTCTGAACTATCTTCAAGATGTTAGGACTTTCATTTGATATTCCTTCCTGTTCAATCCATAATGTCCTCTGAATGTCACAGATTAAACTAATTCTGCATGTATCTATTATCACATCATCCTCCACTTGTTATGTGCAATCTCTTTCATGTCACTTAATCTCATCCTTGGAACCAGATCTCAAAATCCTATCTGTAGCCAATGCATTTCCATCTTGAAGTTCCAAATTACTTCTAACCTCATTCCTGTCCAAATTATGAAAGTCACCATCCTCATGTACATTTACCACTACACCATCTTCTTGACTATCCAACAGTTCAACCTTATCTCCTATATCTTTATCTGTTCTCAATTCATCTTCTCTATCCCTACCCTCTCCTGCATTTCAATAAATAACCTACCATCTCAATCCATGTCATTTTCAGTAGGTTTCCTTGATCAATATTAGTTTCACATCTAGTCTTTCCCCATCATATTGTTATGTTCAGAATCACTTCACTTTCATATAGGTCAGTGTTTCTGACTCATAAGCACTATCAATGAATGTCTGAATTCCAACCAACCCCTTCTTTGTTAAAAGATTATTCAAGTATAAGTTATCTTGAGCTGTCAGTTCGACCCTATACCATGGGGAGTATGGAACCACATATGTTAGGGGTGGTCAAACTGTTGTTCTCCAGATGGCCATAGACTATAATTTCCATAAGACCCTACCAGCATGCTGGCATGGACATCACAGTTTGGCCACCTCTGCCATATGTGATAAATTGTGAATTGCTACCATACATTGAATTGTCAGACCATGCCTAGCCATACTAGGAGGTATATGCAGAGATATGCACAAAAGTGCTTGCAGTAAATTTCTTGCCAGCACCAAAACAAGATTTCAGAAAGGAGGTACCAAGAATCATACTTATCCAAGTATTAACTTTGTTACTGGCACTGCCATGTGGTGGCAGTGATCCAAAGCTATGTTTCTACCTCAGCAACTAAGAGAGTCATAGTTACTCCCACCAAAAAATCATGGAAATAGACTCATAGAATTGGAAGGTACCTCCTGGATCATTTAGTCCAACCCCCTGCACTATGCAGGACACTCACAACCCTATCACTTATCCACTGTAACCTGCCACCCCCTTGAACCTATCACATTTAGTGAGAGGTTGAATTGGAAACTTCATCTGGACACCATTAGAGCCTCTGCAACACGCCTAGTGGGCACTATTCTGAAGTTTTATTATACAACAGGAGGCTTCCTCATCGATCCAGCCCTCAAATTATACAAGTGCAAGGTTATCCCCCATCTTTTGTATGGAGTAGAGGTCTGGGGATGGAAGGAAAACTTCATACCTAGGCTAGAATCTGTTCAAAATATATTCTTAAGGCGAATTCTAGCCCTACCTAGGGGAACTCCGGCTGTTTTGATGAGGGCAGAAACAGGTCTGCCTTCTCTTAGTGCCCGAGTACATTTGGCAATTTTAAAACAGTGGAAAAACCTCAGGTTAGCCAACATAAACAAATTTAGTCATCAGTCCTTTAATATAATGTTATCTAAGGATCCAGCACGGCATTGCCTTATTAATAGCCTTATTGCACGCTACTCCATCCCCGATGACCTCCTAAATCCTTCAGCTAATAACTCTCACCTTAGAGACTGGATCTTCAAAAGTGATGCCCAGTTAGACAGAATGCAAATTTTGGAAATTAAGACAGCAACATGGTTTAAGCGGTTTAAATATGACCATCGTAGATCCTCTTATCTAATGAAAATCAGTAACCATAATCTCAGAGTAGCTTTTACATCACTTTGATTCGAAACGATGCCTACAGAGGTACTGGCGGGTCGATTTAGCTGTACGCCAAAAAACCAGCGTTTCTGTATTTGTGGTGCACAAGCTCTGGAGGATTTACCCCACTACATCTTTGACTGCTTACTTTATGCCCAACCCAGAGCCAAATTCCTCAATGAGACCTTACGGGGTTCTAACCTCCACTCCGTTGCTGAAAAGATAATCTATCTTTTATCTGACCAGGTTGATGATGTAACATATAAAACCGCCCTATTTGCCTTGGCTGCAAGGAAAATAAGGGCCAATGTTACAACCACTAAGGCAGCCTCTTAACACTCTTGCACTTTGTATGCTGTTTCAGTTTTTTGGTCTTAAATTTTATATTTTTATACAGTTCCTTTTATTCTATTTTACTGTTTGTAAATTTGTATTTTATATTTTGTAAAGGCCTATGGCTATATACAAATAAATGTATCTTATCTTACTCCCTTGAACCTTGACAGAATCAGCCTCTCCATCAGATGGCTATCCACACTCTATTTAAAAATTTTCAAAAATGGAGAACCCACCACCTCCTAAGGAGAGAAACCACTCTAAATGTTACATAGATCCACAATGTTTATCCTCTGTTGTATAATCTTCAGAAACACTTTACATCTAGTACTGTGCAAATCATTTTAAATTCTGGGGCAGTGTGAAGTTGTCAGTAATCATTTTAAAAGATGTGCGCAGCTTACGGATAACACGTTAGTTTATATTTCTATGACTTTGCCTCCCTACTTTGTATCCTTAAAAATCGGTAACATGAAAGCTAAGGATTTATATCAAAGTTAGAGTTACTTATTTACTTCATTAATATTTTACCTTTCTTCCCATTGGGACCCAAAGTAGTTTACATAATTCTCCTCTCCTCCATGTTATCCTCACATTAATCCTGTGAGGTAAGTTACACTGAGAGTACGTGACTGTGCCAGATCAGCCAGCAATCTTCCATGGCAGAGTGGAGATTCAAGCCAGGTTCCTGCAGATCCTAGTCCAGTGCTCTGACCACTACACTACATGGCTACTGAATTATTACCCAAAGCAAAATGCAAAGGGAATTTGGGAGTTCCTCTGCAGGAGAAACACCTGAAAAAAATTTAGAGCCAAGAAGTTTCAATAAGGCTACTGAAGTCCTCATTCACTAATAGATGATGCTTCAAAATGATTCTTTTTAATATATGGTCCACAATATGCTCTGCAATGAAGGCTGGTAATTTGCATTAGAGGACAACATTGTTCACACTGGAAATGTTTCAAGTTTTAATCAACACCACAGTTGCATAATATAGCTAAATGACACAACTCTATTTACCGATATTTCTTGCCTACTCCACCTGTAGTTTGGGTTTGCTTAAACCGGGGGGGGGGGGGGATACATCAAAGCATGCCAAATGAGCTCGAGAAATGGCTTCTAAAAAAACCCGCAGAGAACGTTCAACAAAATAATCAACAAGAGAAACATTTCAATTAGTCCCAAAGTCACAGGCCAATTAATTTTTACATATGTACCCTCAAAGCTCATTGAAAGCCTCAGGGGGAGGGAACAATGCAGCACCTCTCAGTAGAAACAAGGGCCTGCAAGGAGACATTACAATGATAGTCCACGAAGCAATTCCCCTATCCTCCAAAGCCTTGGCATCAAAAAATGATTGATTCATTTACTATTCTAAAGGGGGGAAATGGATATGTGCTGAGCTTTTTTTGACAGCATTGCATTATGAAATCAGATCGTAGTTGAACACAGAAGATAATTACAGGTCTCTATCTATGGTTAAGGGAGGGAATTTTCCTTATTGTGAACAATATATTTCCAGCAACCAGTGGCCAAAACGGGGAAATGAACCCACAAGAAACATAGATACATCAATAGAAGCAATGCTATGGAAAATTTCATAATAATCATTAAACAATTCATGGTATAGGATTTAGCAAACTTAAAGTGCAGGATTAAGCAGAATTATACCCTTCTAAACCCATTGATTTAGAAGGGTATGATTCTGTTTAGGATTGCACTGATAACATGTTTTAACAATACTATAGGCTTTTTCACATTCTCATTGTCCTTGCTTATATGTTCCTATTGCTTCGTTTGATTTTTCCCCCTCTTCCACACATTTTGCTCCCTCTTGTGGTCAATTCAATATTACATCAGCCTGCAGTTTAAATCTTCAGGGAAGGCATGTAACAAGCTAATATAGAATCAACCACTAGAGGGAGCAAAACACACGTGGCTCAGTCCTCCCCCCCCCAAAAAAAGCAACACACAAGTGAGGAAAATAAGAATATGGAAAAACACTTTCTGATATAGTTGTATGTTTTGTTCCTTATTAGCTAATAAATAACAAGCTTTTACAGATCAGAAATTTTTTATTCCTAGAAAAACCTGTGTGAAACAATATTTCTAACTGATATATGAATGGGACATTTACACTGTTATCATAAGCAGAGTTACACTCACATAAGCCAAGTAACTTTAACTGACTTAGAATATGCAGTGAAACCCAAGAATAAATAGAATACAATGAAGAACGGGTTCCAGAGCATCAGATGCTCCCACTCTCTTACATAGGGCTTGCAGATATAGTTTCTTCTCTAAGACCCACAGCAAAGGCCTTTCTTATTGTTATAGGTTCTTCTGGAATTACGTGTCCCAGCGATTTGACCATCTATCACTCCTGAGCAAGAGTAAAGAATCTTCTTTACTTGTTCAATGTTATAAGAGTTCACTTTATGCCAATAAAGGTATTCTGATCCTGATCCTAAGAGTTCACTTTCTACCTATGTTTAAGGGGACTCTCAAAACTACCGTCATAATCCACTGTTAATTAATTCATCTGCAAAAGGGACGGAGAATCAAGTACTCTGGGCAATGCAATTTATTCATTTTAGATTAACAAGAAATTAATCAGCCGATGGGCTGATTTATTAATGTATAAACAATGTTACAAAATATACATGTTTAATAGGAAGTTGGTGCAAGAAGAATTCCATTCCTAGCCTGTAGGGCTGAGATACTGCTTTGTGCCACTGTCAATATTATATAATGTATGACAGCACTCTGAATGAACTATTTGTTCCTGGTGTGGAGCAACCAATCAGAGAGGTATTGGAAACGGATATAGAACAATTCTGCAGGGCCTGCAAAAGGGAGCTCTTCCGCGAGGCATTCGGATGAGGTCCACTAGCTCCAACTTCTTCCACTGGGCCCCCGAGCCTCCTTCCCAGGAAACTGAAACTAATGCCTGTACCGACCATTCATGGGCCCATCAACATGTTTTAGTTATGAATTTATTGTACTTACTGTTTTCCATTTATTCTCCATTATTCTACGATTAATGATTAATGACTTCTCTGTATTGTTCCTGTTCCTATGTTCCATATCAACCGCCCTGAGCCTCTGGGGAGGGCAGTATATAAATGTAATAAATAGACAGACAGACAGATAAAAGCCAGTGTCTTCTGCCCTGCTCTCTGCCAGGCTTTTGTGGTGAGCTGGCTCACCTGCCCATTAATACAATAGTACCACATACACATATATGAGCCTCTTGTGGCGCAGAGTGGTAAGGCAGCCGTCTGAAAGCTTTGCCCATGAGGCTGGGAGTTCAATCCCAGCAGCCGGCTCAAGGTTGACTCAGCCTTCCATCCTTCCGAGGTCGGTAAAATGAGTACCCAGCTTGCTGGGGGGTAAACGGTAATGACTGGGGAAGGCACTGGCAAACCACCCCGTATTGAGTCTGCCATGAAAACGCTAGAGAGCGTCACCCCAAGAGTCAGACATGACTCAGTGCTTGCACAGGAGATACCTTTACCTTTACCACATACAAGTTTCTTGTTCCTTATGTGGGGATACTGAAACAATAAATGAATAAGTTTGGTCCAGACTTTTGTCATGTGCCATGTCAATCTTTACTGGTGCTCTCCAGGGCTGGAACTGGTTCCCTTTGTGCCTTGCCCTGGGTTGTAAACATCAAGGCAGCTGTGATGATCTAAGAGCCTGGAGCAGACTACTAATCTCCAAGATTCATGCCTTTGTTGATCAAATGGTTCCAGCTGTGGGAACCAACTCTCCCACACTGTTCTGGAGTTGTAGGTCCATGTAGATATAAACCCCAGTCCTTTCTGAGCACCCAATTTTGCCACTTCTATGTTATCCAGTTCTCTGTGTTCCTTCTATTGATGCTTGCTACTTCAATAAAGGCTGACTCCTGTTGTGGATTTCCTGCCTTGGACTTTGCTATGTTGCTTCAGAGGGTCCACAGATGAGCTGCATTCCATGGGTCATGACAACATTAGGAATGGATTCCTAGATGACAGAAGCAAAATCCCAACAGGGATCTGGGTTTCAAAAAGTGTGGATGAAAAATTACCAATCATCTGTACTTCAGCTGGGGGGAAGAGACTGATGCACCCATGGAGTTTTACTTTGCATAAGACCTTTCCTAGACATCTAAAAGAGACATCAGCGATGCCTATGAATTTGCTCTGCCCACTGCAGAACCATGCACAATGCAAGGTACACAGTGTATAGCTGAACAAGGTGATTGGCTTCATTGGATTTACTTACTACACTAAAATTAAATGCAACTGACTACATGTGTGTGCACAACTCAGTAGCATTAAACTAAGTATGCATGTAAAATGTATCTGCAGAGATAGAAGTGAGACAACTTCTTTTTAGACAATTCTAAAGGGGATGGATATCCAAAGATTTCCCCCACAATTACTTTTCCATTCTATTTCACAATATATCTTTTCTCCCCCTGATGCAATATTTCAAAGGCTACACTTACTACATATTATTTGTATGATATTTTCCAAATTGGGGGACACTAATTACAGAAGCAATTAAAAACATCCCAGGAAATATGAGCTAGAATCAGATGCTTTAGTATCACCCTGGAGCATTAAGGCACCTGCCATATGGTCCTTTTAAAGCAGCATTTTTTGTTGTTGTTGCTTTCAATTGTGGGTGAAGGGAAGGATTAACTTAGAAAGACTTTTAAAAAGTGCATAGCTGTGACTGAGTATGTGGAAAGAATGTAAAAAAACTTGCCCATACAATTTTTGATAAGAACAATTCAACATTATTATCATCCTCATCAATATCAGTAAACTGATTACTGTGTTTTATGCTTGTATTGAATGTTTTTACTGACTTGGTTTGAGTTATTCATGTTATTGACTTGCATTGTTTTATTGCTGTGCTTCACTGGTAAGACTGGCTTTTATTTTTGCCTTATTAAGAGTTGCTTTAAGCAGGTATAGAGAGGCAACATTTTGTAATGCAATTTTGAATTCAACTCAAAAAAGGGAGGAGAGATGACCTGAGAAACTACAGGATGCTTTAGGCTGATCCTGCATTGAGCAGGGGTTCAGACTAGATGGCCTGTGTGGCCCCTTCCAACTCTATGATTCTATCACTTTAAAAGTATGCGTAAATATCTTCCAGAAAAAAAGCTATGAAAGATCACAGAAATCAGTAGGGGCAGTATTACACATGCAGAAAACGAAACAGTGGTGTAGTACAGGCACATAACGGATGCAAATAAAGAATGAGGAAAAACTATAGACTAAGAAATATAGTTAGAGTAACAGCTACATTCAGTTGAACCTTGGCCTTCAAGAGTAGCTCTACCATTAAACAGGACCACAAATACAACAGAGTGGTTTGCTGACAACAATATAATTAATCTAGGCCAATACTGTGCAGGTTTTTTTTAAGTGTAGTAATAACAGTGGCACAAATAGTCACACACAATTTATTATGGGGTTTGTCATGAAATGAAGCTTCCATTAATGGGAGGGACTTCCGTATTAATAGGATCCAAGCCACAGACTTTTCCTCCATTCCCTATCTGAAAATGGGGATTCAAAAGAGCCAAAACTCAGATAATGATTAACAGATAAAGAGATTAATATCCGCATCTGAATAAAATATCTGAATCGATTTAAAGGAATAATATTAGATATCTGCACTGCTCCACCTTATCCACAATACACAGGTTCAGGTATTTAGCTTATTAGACTCAATAATTAAAATGTACTTTGGACTTACAAGAACAGGAAGACTTCCACAGCATAAGCCAATCATTAGAGACATCATTACTTAAATTGTAATAATGTTTAGCATAAACATACAGAGATTTAGAGCAGTTTTTAAGAATAATGTTTACTGCAAAAATTCAAGAAGCTTAAATATACAAAGTCAACATAGGGATCAGTGAAAATAATGGGAATGTATCAAGAGTGGTTCTCAGTTACTTTCTAAACTACTACATAAAACTGACTTGGCTTTTATGTAATTAAATATGCAATTTATCACACATTTTGTCACTAAAAATTACCACCCCAGGGAGATTAGTTCTCAATGAATGTTATTAAGATAGAGCAATTCATTTTTACTCCATTAGCCAAGTCCTTAAAAGGGGGGGGGACACTTCCAGACAAACCTAATCAATCTAATTTTCATCACATTGCTCCTGATGTTTGAGAACCAGATTAGAAAGGATGATGGCAGTACTGTATGTTTAAAAATAGTACAGCACTGGCAAAATTACAGAACAGCAAGTTTTGATTGAATCCGACCCCTGCGAGTGTTCTCTAAGAGAACTGCTCTGTGAGAACAGCTCTGAAAGAACTGTGATTAGCCCACGGTCCCCCAGCTGGCTGCATGAGGAGGAGTAGGGAATCAGACATGGTTCTACAGATTAGAAGTCACTGCTTTTAACCCACTATGCTGTGGATCTCTTGTTGCTCAGCACTGCTGGCATTCCTTTCCAGCCACCTCCCCCTCACTTCATGGACAGTGATGTGCTGTTCTGAACCCGCCTTCCATCACTGCTGATCATCCCTACAATCCAATCCCTGCCACACAAGGAGGTTAGCCTAGCTGAACACCCTCACCCCATCTGCTCTATAATGTTCTTTAAGTCCTGAGGCAGATCTATCACAACCTTCTGGAGAAAGATGCACACTGCCTTTCCTATATATGTATAGCAAATCATATTTAATGGAGCTGTGTGGTGCACACATACACACACACCTCCAGTCTCTACAATTACCCTACACACATTCAGCCTGAGAGGTTTTCATAGTTTCATAGTTCCCCTCCAAATCTTCCTTCATAGGAAATTGAACCAAGCAATAGTTGGTGACAAGCTTTTTACCTGGTTCAAATTTCTAAGCATGTTCTACATTAATGATTTCCCTTTCATCTACACCAGGTTGTTTTTGTTCAGATGCTGGATGAGAACACCAGGATGCCTGTCCTTCTGATGGAGGAAAGGCAGAAGCTGGTTCCATAACACTCCCCCTAAACCCTTGCTGCTTGATGGTGGCTATGAGATAGAGGCCCAACTCACAGGCAGCTGCTCTCTCACTCACCCTGAAGGTGATGGTATGCCCCACCAAAAGGAACCTTGATATGCTCACACCTGCAAAAGCCAACAGTGTAAACTTATCTGTTGTAAGTCTTCAAAGCCTATGATTGTCACCTACTGATCCACTGACTCACCTGTCCTGGCATTCTCAACCTAGCAGCAGTAATCACAGCTCTGATTCTAAGGGAATGAGTCCCAACCTCTCTTGCAGGCAGCCCCACAACTGCCAGTATCCATTTTGCTTTATCTCACTTGGAAGTAGGAGGATTGAAACAGATGGCTGCCAGCCATTTAAACTTAATAGCTGACGGGCGGACCTGCCAAGCTGTTCAGCTAAATGGCTCGCTGCAAGCCATTTGGAGTTCACTCCCCAGGAATTGCCTGTGGCAGGGAGGTATTTCTCATCACTGCACACAGATCTAGGGAGGATCAGCTGGGGCCATAGAAGTGCTCTGATTGGTATTGCTGAATATCTTCAAACAAAAACTGGAAAAAAATCAACTTTTATTCGGGTCAGCTGTACCGGCAGCTGAAATAGATTCTCGGATCCATACTAGGTTTAGAAAATACTGAAGAATACCTGTTAGGTAATCCCAGCATTTTTTGGGTTCAGTAAACTAAATGAATTCCTTACCCCATCATTAACCAATTTGCCCTTGGGAAAGACCAATGATGTATAATCCTGTATTCTTCTGGGGCTTTCTTTGGAACTACTCCTAACAGAGAAATCCTAAAATTTTGTAGTGGAACCACAAGAAAAAGCCTGACAAGCCAGCATGCTCAGATAAAAATTGTTCAGAATCAGCTCCTGGAACAACCTGCCCCAGGCATCATAATCTTACTCTTCAGAGTAAGATAGCTATGGAAAAGAAGATGGCTACTACAGAGGCCAATAAGAATGGCCCCAAGGTCTGCAATTCCCATACCCTCCCCATTGCCCAGCCACCCATTCACCTCTCTGTTATGCCATCCCCCCTCTCAGCATATTCTGTGTCCTGCATCTATGTGTAGGCATGATACACTCACCAGCTTGATACACTCTTGGGTACGGCCAGCTGAACCTTGCACACAACAGTGACATGGCAACACTACTCAATACTCTAAATATGACCCGAGACCACTCAGTCATAAACCCAGATTATTCTAACACTGCTCTTTCGCTATACCAAACAATGCAACCAGCAAACCAGACTCCATCATAGTCATCCTTGTAATTAACTGCGAGGCAAGTTTAGCTGCATGATTCCAGAGCTTTTAAACTTTGGAGCCATGCCAGCCATCTGGCCTGTGGAAACTTGATGTTGTCTGGCTGCCCTGTCCAAAGCATCAATCCATGCAATCAATTCAGTTTTCTCAGCAAAACATGGCTGGATTGCAGGTCATTTGGAAGGTGGTTGTTTGGCCAAGTGTCCCTTCTTCTGTTGAAGCTTCTATGGAGTTAAAAAAATAAGGCCAAGGCCAATGGTGAAAAATCAGGTAAACCAATCCCTAGCATTAAGGCCATGATTTCCACTTCTTTGGGGGAAAGTTTGTTCCATCATTTCAGGGGTTCACATCATATCTCAGAGTATTCTTTTATTATAATGATCTTGTTTAGACAATTTAGAATAAATCCAGATTTTGAGCATCAAGTTCACCAATATCTGGAACCGAAGTATACTTACCACTAGTTTTGGATATAAGAGCCTCTTGTGGTACAGAGTGGTAAGGCAGCAGACATGCTGTCTGAAGCTGTCTGACCATGAGGCTGGGAGTTCAATCCCAGCAGTCGGCTCAAGGCTGACTCAGCCTTCCATCCTTCCGAGGTAGGTAAAATGAGTACCCAGCTTGCTGGGGAGTAAATGGTAATGACTGCGGAGGGCACTGGCAAACCACCCCATATTGAGTCTGCCAAGAAAACGCTGGAGGGTGTCACCCCAAGGGTCAGACATGACCTGGTGCTTGCACAGGGGATACATTTACCTTTACCTTAGTTTTGGATCAGTTTCTCCATTAGAAACAAATAGAAACAAAAAGGCACTAACAATAGATTACTCTAGTTAATCTAAGTCTTATCTGACAAAGTGAGCTTCCATAGCTATCCACCTCAGAATCCAAGTGAAGTATCCACCTCATCGCTGGCCATAGTGTAAGTGTGTGTGTGTGCATGGGGTTTCTTCTCTGTAATTGTTGCTTTTTTGTCAGAACTAGGTCAGATGCGGGCTTAGGAAAGGATTCCGGAAAGCATTTGGCAAGGAGTCTCCCAGGCTCTGCCATCAACATGGGGCTTCTTTGGAGAGCAGAGAGCATTATTTCATTCTATTCAGCTGCTGGGCTTGAGGTGCCTTTTGTGTAGTCAGGCTTTACTGCCTCTAGTACCTGTTCCTCCATGACCCGACTGATGTCACACATCACCTGTAGTGAGACCCTCAGGTATGAAACTTTCTAGGGGATGTTGAGGCAGGCATTTTAATGTGTCTTGTCATGAAGGTGAAATAGAGGAAAGAAGACTGATGTGTGCTAACCTGAGCCCCAGGAAAGAAGGTTGGGATAAAAATATACCAAAGATTAATTATATGTAAGACACCCCCCTCCCAAAAGGGTTATACACTACGTGTATGTGTGTGTGTATACACACATATGATAGATGACTGATAGATATAGATAGATATAGATATAGATATATATATAGATATAGATATAGATATAGATATAGATATAGATATAGAACAACTTGTAACTTGCATTTGAATTCAAGACAATATTCTATTTTTCTTGAGGACACTCCTTGAGGGAACAAACCTGGTCTTTCTTTCAGGTCAATTGATACTAATTTGTGTACATGTACATATATTCACTGCCTATAACACAAAAATGGAGCAATGAAAACATGAGAAATTTTGTTTAAAAAAACAACAACAGAAATTACTACAAAGCTTCTTACTGACCAGAAGAAATTATTTGTTGAAAAGAGCATGTCCACCAGCAAAACAGCAGCATCCCTATACTGTCCCAGCTCAATCACATATGCAGTATATTTTTATCACCCTTATATATTGTGATAAGTTTTAAATTATTCTTTTAGCTAGATGTCATAGAAGACAGTCCAATTTCCCAGGCTTTGACACCTGCACTCCTTGCAAACCTTTGCCCAATGTTTTTATTAACTCAATTTAATGGAACCTCTTTTTTATGGTGACCTTAAGAATTTAATAACTCTTCAATGCAAGGACAATACCACCTGCAGGCTCTACTGGGATTAAACTGCAGTAGCTCAATATGTCTGCAGGAACACATTAACAGGAAACAGAAAGGAGGAGGGGGAATCCCTCAGAAACTACACACATCGGTCTCTCAACCCCATGGGGGAGCATTATGAGTCATTACAATGCCTGCTCCGGGATGGGGAGCATAAAACATTGTGCTTCTGAGGCATGCAGTTGCTCACACCTGCCTCATATTAATCTCGCTTTGATCATGTCTGATATGCTGGCATATTTCCCTTTTCACAGCGCCTCCTTCTCTGACAGACACTCTGCTTATCTTAGAAGATACAATCAATACATTATTAGTCAACAAGCTGACAGAGGCCCATAAATTAATCCCTTTTTCTGTCAGCGAAGAACTTACTTTCTCAAGCGAAACCTAATCCTCACAATATGGAAGAGAGACCTTTTAATCCAGTTAAGGAAAATGAACCTTGCTGCTCACATGCCCCCTCCCCCTTCATTCTTTCTTTTCATTTGTGAATTCAAAAATCTAAGTCAGAGCAGCATTGTCAAGAACACACTTTTATTCTTGCTGTACTATTGAGATTCAAGGTGAACTTTGTCTCCACAGGTTGGCACTGGTATACTCAGGTTAAACGTGACACAAACCCATGGGTTATTTTTAACCAGTTAGTTTATGAAACCAGAATTTTCCTTACAAAGGTTCTCTTTAATAAAACTGTTATGGGGAGGGCAATTCATAGATATAGCCACTGGTTCTTCTTATTCTCTCTCTCTCTTTTTAAAGAAAGATTTCTCTTTCATTTCTCTTGGAAGATAAAACAAAGCACCCTTTTGTCATTTCAGCCCTTACAGTTGTTTTATGTTACATACCATAGGGTAGTGCTCTAATGGGAGGATAGCACAGTTTGGGAAGATATTGCCTGCCCCTGAGCAGTAAAATTTGGTTACATTGCAGAAGCTCTGTTTATGCCCAGCGTCTCTTTGAATTTCTCTTTGATCAAAATTGAAGTGATTTGAATGACTCCAATTTTCTTTTAAAAAAGGAGAGGGAAGAATGAAACTGTGCCCCATCTTCTGTTGTTTCTAAAGGACTTAAAGTCAAAGCAAAGAAAGTGGGATTTTAGGTAGAAATTGCGTAAAGACCAATTCTCTTAACTATCTTACTCTCTAATTGTTGTTTGCCTCACCAAATGTTGGTTTCAATGTCGTTGCTCTGTTAAGGCATATCTGTCATCAAGGAATGCATCAGAGCAACTTTAGGAAAAAGGCAGCCAGCTGGCCAGGGACAGGGATGGTGGTGGTGAGGGGGGCGGTTGGAGAATATTCTTCTCTGTGTTAGATGCTTGATATGTGAAATTGGGTAGTAGAAAGATTTTATGGCATGATCTTAAATAACTAGCTGCTAATTGCTTGCACAACAAACTGATACTAAAGAGACAGCTAGAAAGAACAGTTTCAAAGTGGACTATCTGAATGAGGAACAAGCCAAGATTAAACCTGGGCCCATTCGTCACACATAGGATAATACACTTTCAATGTTCTTTGGCAGCTGGATTTTCCTGTGCAGAACAGGAAAATCTAATTCTATTGTGTGCAGAATAGGCCCTGGTTTCTTGGCCTTTTGGCTAAGATCAAGTGTGCGTAGCCCGGTTGTTTGCAAATCATAGTTCAACCTAACTGATAAACTAAGTCCCAACCATGGTTTCAAATTCTAGTTTGGGGGCCTCAAGCAGAGCCCAGGCTGCAATTCCCAAATCAGGATTTACTTAAAAGTAAATGGGATTTACTTTTGCTCCTCTACTTAGTGGGATGGCTTAAGTTCAGACAATAATATTCAGCATAGTTCTGTTAAAGCTTGGTTTTGTATAGTGACGTGCCTAGGCTATTTGATGCCCAGGGACATTTTTGACACTCCCTCTCTATTTTGTTTTTTGGCCATTAAATCATGACTTAGGTGATCCCATAGAGTTTTCAAGGCAAGTTACATCAGGAGGTGGTTTGCCATTGCTTGCTTCTGTGTTGGCATCATTTAGCTTCTCAGATCCGATTATCTCTATATTATATTTTCTATTAATAATTATGAAATAAAATGAATAATAACACCCAGAAAATAGATCCAGGTGGGTATTGGTCTTAAAAGTGCCCCTGTATCCAAGCTTTGCATTCAGGGGCCAGAAAAGAAAACAAGACAGTGAAAAGAAATCTTGTATTTACCTTCATATATATCATCACGGCAGTAACAAATAATCAAATTCCAACACACTATTCCATTGTGAGAGCCAGCATGGTCTAGTGGTTAAAGTAGTGGACTAGGATCTAGGAAATCCAGATCTGAATCCCCACTCATGCCACAGGAGCGTGGGCCAATCACATTACTCTCAGCCTAGCTGTGACCTGGATAGTCTCAGAACAGCCTGATCTCATCCGATCTCAGGAGCTAAGCAGGCCAACCTGGAGGCAAACCATGACAAACAACTTCCGGACATCTCTTGCCTTAAAAACCCTAAAGGGTCACCAAAAATCAGCTGTGACTTGACGGGGGGAAACCCCCATCACATCACTTGTGTTCTGAGCAGGCACTTGGGAGGGCTTCATTTTGAAGCCTAAGAGTTGACAATCCGCCTTTTCCCCTCACTTTTAATGAACTAATTCTAGCCAAAGCATCACAAAACAGTGACAGCAAATTTCACCAGTCTGGATGCTAAGACATGCACTACCCCCCAAAATGTGTCCCATCCTCTGTTGTTTCTAAAGGACTTAAAGTCAAAGCAAAGAATCTCTGCAATAGAAACTGAAGGGGAGGGGAGGGGAGGTCATTTTTGCAGCTTAGAGAACCAATGCAATGTACAAAATACTCAGCATAATATTAACAAAGGTTTGCCACTATGCTACTTTTAAATACATTCTGCCACTAAGCAGGATAGGGATGAGAAGGTCTTGAGATCAAGAAATGAAAATAAGTCAGGGAAGGACCCCAAGAAATTAGGCAATGGGAGACAGAAACAAATGAGAATTGTGTGGAAAGAGGGAGATAAAGTATGAGAGGGAAAGGTTGCTTTATCTTGCTGTAACACCCTAACTACCATTTTACAAGTTCTAACTGAGCTGGGTACAAGAAAAGGAGAGAAAGACTAGGCTATTAGACAAAATGACCTGAAGGGTGGCAATTACTGTAGCAGCTATCAGCATGACCAGTTAAAGGAATTTTGCCTCAGTTTTGGAGTAAAGGAAAGCTTAGCCAATCCTAGGGCATTTCCCCTGTCCTTCTAGTGGCTGCATTGAGAATTGCATTATAAAAATCAAAAGGAAGGCATTCAGCTGGAGGCAGCAGGATGAGGCTAGCTTCTAGGGCCCCCTTCAAATGTCTTCCTTAAACTGTCCCCAGGGCAGACTACTCCTTGTCCCCTTGTTATGTCACTGGCTTTGCATTAGATCTGAGAGACCCCAGTCTCTTTCACACATGCATACAACACATCGATAAATAGGCTTTTTTTCATTTATATTCTGAAATTTAACCAACCCCTAATCCTAATTACACTAGGATTATCTGCTTTTATACTAGGCTTGGCTACCTAAACCGGCTGTGCAGAAATCATTGGTGAAGATGCTTGTTTCCATGCTAAGAAAAGCTTCGCTAAATGATTTCTCAGGTGCAAGTATTGCTACAAATACTGGACACGTGCAGGTGTTTTTCCTACCCTCTTCTTTTTCAGCTAGTAGATCTTAACCAAGCCTCTAGGAAAAGATGAAAAAGAAATAAAACAGCAATCAAATGCCTGACTGTTTTATACTCAGTATTTTAGGACATCTCATACAATAATTTTGCTGAGAGGGGAATTAAAAACAGAAACAAAATGCCATAATGGCAGACCTGTCTGTGTTAAAAAGGGCCATTGACAAGCAGAAGATGTTCACAGCATCACTGTGCACAAAATAAATCATCCCTAATCTTTGCGATAGTTATCTGATATAACGACAGCACACATTAGGGAAGGATGCTTTGATTCTCCCTATTATTACAGAGTAATAACGACAAGCACTTATGTGCATTTAGATCTTTATCTCAAAGAAAATGATAAAACATGGTGGACAGAGATGCTGCATCTCCTCAGTGGAGGGTTCCCCCCTCCCAAATGACTACTAATTAAATTATCCTGCTTTTCTTCCTCAGAAAAGTGGCTTGCCTGACTGCAAAGAGAAGATGGAACAGCCAATGCTGGTTGGCTTCATCACGTAGTATGTTCCACACTTCATCTTCTCATTCCTCCCCTTTCTTTCATTATCACTATTTATTATTTTTAAGGTGCCTTCTGCAATATAAAACCTACAGAACAAGTGCAGTGAATTCACTTGAAGGACACAGAAGGAGTTACATAGAGCAGCTGCAGGGTATGTTGATCTCACATTAGGATGATCTCTAGATCTTTACAGGGCTGGTGACATCATATTCCAAAGTGAGGGTTTTCCCTAGGACCAGGGGTTCCAGTAGGGCCCACTGGTGCTACTCCCCTGTTTGTGTCTCTCTAACCACACTGGACTCAGAGTAGCTTCAGTAAGGATTCCATAAAGGACTATTGTAAGTCTGTTTATACCCGAGCAGATCTAGGTGGAGATACCCCAAAACAGAATTATGAAGAAAGAGAGAGTGTGAACACAAACTAATAGCTTTATTGCATACAAAATAAAGCATACACAACAACAACTACTACTACTACAAGAGGAGGGCGTACTTATAAAAGATAGAAGGGAGAAAAGTGGGAAGTTTTAGGAAAGAAACATATGACCTGAAATCCTGGGCTTCAGATCTGGAAAGGTCCAGGGGCAAACACAGCTGAGGTCCAGAGCAAGGAGTCAGCTAAATGAGAAAAGGCTTGTGAAAGGCAGCAGGAAACCAGAGTTCTGAGCAGCCAGGATCTGAACTAGGAATCTGAGGAGTGATTTGCTAGACCATTGGGTTCTTCTTTTATGAACAGATTAGGTGGGGTTTGGCTATCCTGGTGTTGGACTGGGCTAAGATAAAAAGTCTGACACTCACTGGTTGGTTTAAAGTTATATTTTGTCAACTTTGGTGGGGAAAGTGAGGAAAATACCATGATTAGGCTATTCTGAATCAAATGTTAATGGGCACAAAGAGCTTGGGTGAGGCAACATGCTCAATATACTTTGATGAGGTTGAAATGAGCCAGATCTACAGGGGCAGAAATGTCTGGGTGAGTCAAAGTTGCTCCTGAAACAGAATGGAGTGCAAATTAATGACTTGAGTGCCTTTCTTGATTGAGTAAAAAAAGAGGAAGCAGATGATGGATTTCCACTAGAAGTAGGAAGGACGGAAATGCATTTATTTATGTATTTATTTTTTTGGGGGGGGAGACAAGCCCTCTAATATGCTATTGATAACAGATGTTTATTCTGTCTAATAGCCTGAATCCTATGATTTCTTTCTGCTAACAGCAGGGTTTTCTTCCAGCACGAGACACCTTTCTCTAGGGTAAGGCATTTGGTTTCTGAATTACACAATTCTACTTTAGGAACTCTCCACCATTAGTAGAATGTAATCATAGCATCTGACCCATTATAAAGAGATTTGTTATCTTTTCTCATATCTATTCTGCATCCATTTTCACAATAACCAATAAGACCAGAAACCGAATATACAGAAAATGATACTTGTGCCATATGATATTTGAAATACTGGCAGTCAGTTATAAAATACCATTGATCACCCTCAGAGATTGTCTGCTATGAATTATTAGATATTAAATCATAAATAACTTTAGATGGTAAATGCCCATGTCAAATATTAGATATTAAATATTTGGCCACACAGGAGGGGACTGAAAAGGACCATTTGGTTTCAGTTCAGCCAAAACACCTTTACATAATAATTACATGGCTAGATTAGCTGGGGTGTATATAGTTGTGTGTGTAGGATCTAAAAGGTTATTCTTTTAATACTCACAGAATTCTTAGACCTTTCCCCTGGATTTTGTTATAACCTTATGCCTCTCACCAGGTACTTTTCTTGTGTCATACCGGAACAATTTGGCTAGCTGTTTGAGTCTCAAAGAAAAGATGACTTCCAGTCACTTTTGCTGAAGTTCTAGAAATAAATCACTTTGTGCCAAACAGGAAGAAAAGCAGAACCATATCTGCATCTCAGTGGAGCTAGCCTGCCATGAAACAGTGGGCCTGAGAAAAGGCAGCTGACATTTTGCTGCACCCTTAGCATAAAGCAGAGTATTCTTTCTTACATGGAAACCAGAGTTTACAAATATAGCTTTTTCCCCTTATAAAATAAAAATACCTGTAAGGTTACTTGTATATCCTCAAATTCTTAATCAAGCCAGTGCAGTTCTATGCAGCATAAAGCCCACTAGGTTGGAACTAAGTTTCCCATCATCAGAATGGAACTTACTGTCTCTTTCCCTCCTTCTACTGAAGCCAACTGATCTCAAGAAAAAGAAAAAGAAATGGTTTTTATACCCTGTTTTTCACTACCCAGATAAGTCTCAAAGCAGCTTACAATCACCTTCCCTTCCTCTCCCCAGAACAGATGCCTTACAAGGTTTGTGAGGTTGAGAGAGTCCTGATATTACTGCTCAGTCAGAACAGCTTTGAGAGAACTGTGATTGGCCCAAGTTCACCCAGCTGGTTGCAAATGGAAGAATGGAGAATCAAGCCCAGTTCTTAACCACTACACAAAGCTGGCTCTCTAAAGAAATGCTATTCCCATGGGCTAAGGGGCCCTTAGTAATGAAATGAGAGGGGTCTGCAGGGGGAAGGGCAACAAGCTATGGCATTAATTGGATTTGGAAGCATGTAACTCTGCTTGGCACAGCATTGTTCTCAAACTATATTGTTAATTAGGTTTCAATGAATTTCTGAACTGTGGTCCCCATGCTCTTAATCCAACACTCTACCCCAGCTTTTTTTTACCATTGAGAAACCCCTGAATAATTCTTCAGGCTATGAGAAATCCCAGAAGTGGTGCCATCATGCAGAATATGGCTGGGAAGCATAGCTGTGTACACACTCACCCAAGGCCCCTCCCCTTCCCATCCCTTCCAGGCCCATTATTGACCATTCAAATTCAAATTTATGTTAATACAGCACTGCGGCCAGATAAAACAGATAGCAAGAAAAAACATTTCAGAGTAGAAAATTGCAAAATCATTGACCATTTTGGGAGGAGTCAACATGACCATATATGGCAGCCTTTCTTAAGCTTTTTCCCATTGAGAAACCCCTGAAACAGAAATGGCTCAATCATGCAAAATATAGTTGGGAAGCATAACTGTGTACATGCTTAATCATGGTTCCTCCTCTTCCCACCCCCTCCTGGCTAATCAAGGCCCATTTGGTGGCCCAACATGACCATTTCAACCAATAAATGCTTAACAAATTAAAAAATATATTAAAAAATTAATTAACTTCCACCCATTCAGGAAACCCTCCCAGGGCCCACAAGAAACCCCAAGGTTTCATGAAACCCTGGTTGAGTATATGGTCCTATCACCTGATAAATGTTTAAGAATTAAAAACAAAACTATATAAAATTAACTCCCACCCATTTGGGATACCCTTCCACAACTGTCAAGAAATCCTAGGGTTTCATGAAATCCTGGTTAAGAAAGACTGCTCTAACATCTACACCATACTGGCTGCCTTGTGTAGGAATGGAGACACTATGTTCTAAGTCGGAGGTCCTGGTTTGAATCTTGCTTCATCCATAGGATTCTTAGGATGCTTGCATTTGTATAGTTTAATCTTAGGTATACTCAAAAATGCATCCAATTATATTCAGTAGGGCTTCCTCCCAGTAGGACTTTGTCCCAAGATACCACTAGATATGCATTTATGAGATTTGTAAATATTTTTTGTGTAGGTTTGTGTATGACTGAATCATGGTCACAGTGATGGGGAAAGTGGAGTTCCAAGCACCAAATCTAATTTGAAACCATTCTCTTTTTGCTTTAGCCCCCCTCTTCTATGATATCAATATAATAATACAGTTCTATCTTGCAAGAGTGTTGTGAGACTGCAACAAGATAATGCATGTGAACCAACTGCTTTTAAAAATGCCATATGCAGCATGATTACTTTTTTTTTTAGCACACAAAAACAGAGGAGTGATTCTTGGTGATAACTGTGAGCATTATCATCCAATGACACTATTCAAAATAGACCACACACATGGTAAATGCAAACCACAAGTCAGTGTGAAATTGATACAGCTATTTCCTATTTTCATCTTGAGCACTTATCTGTTTGCCCCAATGCATCTGAGCAATGACATGGAATGGTAAGAGAACAAATGTCCCTTTAGTTGCATTAATTCTTATGGCTGCATTCTGACAGGGCCCATGGAATGAGAGCCTAAAACCGACAATCCAATTTCTTAGCTGCTTTTCAGAGAGACTTTAGCAAAGGCATCTGACAGATATAAAGGGAATATTTTTCAAAATGGAAAGAAATAGATTTCCTGCTCTGGGCCAATAGAAGAGTTTAAAGTGATAAACGATCTGATCCACGGCTTCCTTTCTATTATTTTAAGGATGGTTTTATATTTTAGCTTAACATCTTTGCAAAAGGCTTTTTAGTCTCTTGGCATTTACGACTGACTGATGCAGGGGAAGTTAGGATTTTACTCTCTCAGATTGCAAGCTATAAGTTGGGGATATTGGGGGTGGTATTTAAAATTGCCTGTGCTTTCCACCTTCCTTAAATTTCTGAATCTTATTTTCCAACTCTATCCCAAGAACACTCATAAAGCAATGTGCCATTATGGTATGGTATGGTATAGATCAGCACATCAAACATTCTCTAGGACATAAATCATGAACCGGACAGGACCACATCAATGAGGAGTCCATTAAGCTCTTGGAGGGGGGGGCACAATGGATGACAAATGAACAAAGTTGATCTGACTATGTGGAAGGAGAATTCTTGTGCAAAATAAGGTGTTCCCATGCCTTAATTTCCATGATTGTTAGAGAGACAGCTTGAGTTGGGTGTTCTTCCAAGATGGTACTAAGCAAAACAAGTGCATGCCAGGCCTACTGTCAGAGGTCTGTTCTGAGAAGTGCGACACAGAGTCAAAACAATTAGCAGCTCAGGCTGCAGGGTTTTATAGGAACTAGAATCTGAACCACTTCTACGGGTGCAAAGCCTCTCACTCTTCTGTTGGCTAAGAAGACAGAGGCCAGAACAGGCTATGACTATGTGATGCCAGAGAACAGGGTTACAAGTCAGTACTTTGCCTTACTAAATATCCATTAACTTTGGGTACTCAGAAGGATTGCTTTGCTTCTAAGGTGCTCATTTAAGATCAGACTCTTTGTGGATATCTGGCCATCTATCTAGCTCAGGAATTCCCAACCAGAGTTCCAGGAAAACCTGGAATAACACAAAAGCTCCCCAGGGGTTACATGGCCTTTCCCAGAAGTTTGGAGGGCCCCAGACATCACTGTCCTGAAGATGAAACTCAAATACTTTGGCCACCTCATGAGAAGGAAGGACTCCCTGGAGAAGAGCCTAATGCTGGGAGTGATCGAGGGCAAAAGAAGAAGGGGACGACAGAGAATGAGGTGGCTGGATGGAGTCACTGAAGCAGTAGGTGCAAACTTAAAAGGACTCCAGGGAATGGTAGAGGACAGGAAGGCCTGGAGGATCATTGTCCATGGGGTCGCGATGGGTCGGACACGACTTCGCACATAACAACAACAACAACAACAGACATCACTGAGATGAGAGGTTATTTTCCTTAGAGGAATTTGAGTACAAGTGTTAGGGTCAGAGAAACACTGAAAAGGAAATGCATCCATGGGAGCATTTTGAGAACTGTCCCAGGTACTGAAAATCCAACCCCCTCCTGCTACCTACCTGAATCTAACTTCACACATACCATTGTATGCAACTGATTCATACTGGAGTCCCAGCAAAGTCATGTTCAAACTGCTTCCGTATCACGAGGGCTTTCAGTCTAATCTTCTTCAGGTGGCAAAAAGACTTGGGGTGATATTGGCCCTGGGTGGTACTGTGCAAACTTATATGAAAGCATTAAGGCTTTTTGTTAAATCAAAACCAGGCAATTCAGCTGGTTGTGAGTAGCTTGAGCCTGGCCCATTTAAATTCTGTATATTCAGTCAGTACTATACAGTGCAATTGTCAGCATTTCATACAAGTGTATTTTTGCAGAGCTGGATGGTAGTCTTGGCTATAGATGGGCACAAACCAAAACAAATGTGTGATACATTTTGCGCTATTCATGTTTTTGGAATCAAAGTCTGTGATGGGTCTATTATGACAACAACAAGAAGAAATTTTATTTAAGGACATTCAGACCAAAGTTCAAATGCGGAATTAAAATATCAAATGAGTACAAAAATAAATATTTGAATACAAAAGAAGTGGACCGCTCTGTCAGGAACTTCTTCCAGATGTTTAGCTGAAAATTCTTTTAGATTAATTTCAACCCATTGGTTCTGGTCCAACCCTCTAGGGCAAAGAAAGCAACTCTGCTCCATCTTCTATATTGGTGGTCCCCCGGCACCGGGCTGCAGCTCCCTCTCCCCGCCCCCCCAGGCCGCAAGCTTCTTTTCGCAAGAGGAGGGGGGAGAGGGAAATGTGGCCGCATGCGCAAATGTGAATGCAAAGCCAGGCTGCACATGTGCGTTTGCGCCATGCACTGCTGCGTGCACACATGCATGGTGTTTTTGCACGTGCGCATATGCACATTTGCAGCCATGCACGGTGCAAATGTGCATGCACAAAACTGTTGTGTGCACGGCCACCCATGGCGCAAATGTGCATACGCAGCCTGGCTGAGCATGCATGTTTGCACATGTGAGGACGCGCGTGAGCAGCCGCCGGATCCCCCTCCCACACCCACCGGTCCACAGCCTAAAAAAGGTTGCGGATCACTGTTCTATATGACAGCCCTTCAAGTATTTGAAGATTGTTATCATATCACCTCTTAGTCATCTTCTCTCCAGGCTAAACAGGCCAAGCTCCCTCAAATGACTTGGTCTCCAAACCCCTAACCATCTTTGTAGCCCTCCTCTGGACATGATCCAGTTTCTCTACATCTTTCTTCAGTTGTAGTGCCCAAAACTGAACACAGTATTGCAAGTGAGGTCTTACTAGAGTGGAGTAAAGTCACCTTATGTTATCTGGACGCTATAATTCTTTTAAAACAGCCTATAATCTCATTTGCCTTTTTAGCTACCAAGTCACACTGCTGACTCATGTTCAGTGTCAACCCCCGAGAACCTTTTCACATGTACTACTGCCAAAAGAAGTCTCGCCCATTAGATAGTGATGCATATGATTTTTCCTACCTAAATGAAAAACTTTACATATATCTCTACTGAAATTCCTTTTAGCCCAGTTTTCTAGCCTGTCAAGATCATCCTGTATTCTGATTCTGTCTTCTAGTGTATTTGCTGCCCCTCCCAGTTTAGTGTCATCTGCAAATTTAATAAAGACCCCCTCTATTCCTTCATCCAAATCATTTATAAATATGTTGAACATATTTATAAATACTCCATACAGCTGTGTAGCCAGTTGTTTAAATGAACAGTGAACAAATGAATCAGTGGTCATTTGTCACTAAATGTGTTTTTTTTTTAATATCTTACCACTGGTGTACCGCTCCATCCATGTAACTGATATCATTTCACATATGTATGTTTTTGCACAGCCTCCTGGGAGCCATAGCCCCCATGTATTATATAATTATCTAACCCAGCCATCCATGATTCTGAAAGAGAATCAATTTCACCTACTGTGCAGATGGAAATGAAATTCCACTACCACCACTTCTGTGGAGTTTTAAAACTATTTGGCAGTTGCTTGAGTAGAATGGCAGCAGGGTGAAGGGATCTGAAATTCAGCTCACAAGTGATTGCAGGTGTTCAGAATGGTACATTAACTTTCTGAACATGTTTTCTCTGAAGCTCACAGCAATTCAAGATGGAACATACAGTCCCTCAGAATGCGTACTCTACATGCTATTCTGAGTAGATGAAAACTCTTCAGGTGCCATGAGATATCAAAATTTTTTATTAACCTCTCCTGTCTTTTTCCTTCTCTTCCTCTTGTTTTAACTTACTTGTAAGTTCCTCACAGCAGGGATCTGCCTTTCTAATTACTTGTTTGTATCATTCTGAAAAAGCACCATATATCTCAGTGGTACAATATAAATTAACAGAACAGTTTATGTGAACCGGTGAGTCATGTAAATTCATTCACAGTGTTACCCAAATTGCTGGACACGTGTCCTAAAACACGTATCTTTGAGCTTGTGGGGAATATTAGCTCAAATGCTGCGAGAGGGGGGTAACTTAGCGTTATCGGATCGTTACCTTTGTATACGAGGGTTATTCCACCTGTAGGAACTCAAGGCAAACACAGATTTAAATGGTAAAATGTTAATATAAGCTTTTATTGAAAGGAAAATAACAAAAGTACACACAAATAGCTAACACACACATACAAGCAGTCATATAGAGAAGGGGGAGGAAGAGTGGAAGGCTTGATAGTTACCTGTCCGAGGAGTGGTGGGTCAGAGGAAGGAGCACGAACCAGCGTGGGAGGTCCCGGGTTGGAAGACACTCAGAGTGGCTGTGTGAAGCCACAGTTTTTATAGGATTTTGGGGAGGGGGCTATGTGACAAGGCTCAGGTAAGCATGTGCTGGAAGTTTCCAGGGTCCCCAGAGATTAGGACAATACCTGGCCAAGTGGGGGGTGATGGCCGTAAATGGATTTGGATAAAGGTATTAATGGCTCTGAGGAAGAGAGCCATCAGGTCTAGCTGGCAGGATGGGAGGAGATATCCCCTGGCAGAGGGGCCAAGTGTGAAAAATGTTGCAAGACAAAGGATTTGCCTAGGAGCCCTTAGGCAAACAGGAGGAAGCCAGTCCACTCACTTAGAAATACAATGGGGGGGGGGTGAGCTGGTGCAAGCTTGAGTCCAGAGGCGCCTCTGGGTCAGGCAAAGGCTGTCATTCCAAACCTATGGCAGAGAGCAAGATTTCTAAGATGGAGTCTGGCCTGGCTTGGCTGACCCTAGCAGTGTCATGGCTTTAGCTTAAGCCTAGACTATTGTGGGGTGCCATTGGTTATAGAAGACAGTGTGCCAAGGCATAAGGCAGGGATCCTGCCATGCGTAACATTCCCCCCCTTCTGTAGTGAATTATATGTCCAATTTATTCACTACAGACCAATGTATAATGCGTTAGTGGCGGCAAAGATTGAAATTCAGACTAGAAATTCAGAGAGAAAAGTGGGGCCATCTTCTGCCACTACAAAAACTACAAAAACTTAAGCCAAATTAAAAACAAAACACATTTAGGAGGGGTTTGGGTGACTTAAGGAAAGCTGTGAAGTTGCCGTTCCTCTTTACCACAACCACTCAAAACTAAATGTAACATACATGAACTATGAACTAGCTAAGCGTGAGGTCTCCACCATATGAATAAAGCAATGAACCAATGCAAACTAATATGTTGAGTAAGTCAATCTAGCAAACAATAGACAAAAAGCAAATGCAGTGAAAACCAAATTCTATGCAGGCAGGAAACTGTGGGCAGTACCTGAGCAATATTTTAGAATGCGAGCACTAGGCAATCCTAAAAATGCTGGCAATGAATATCAAGCAATTACTATGAAGCAAGCAGAAAGTGGTAGAAACTAAAAAGTTAAACAATTAACTAAGCAATGGCTTCTAATAAGCAATGCAATAAGAACAAAGTAAAGCTAAGCAATTTAGCAGAACTTATATACATAAACTAGCAAACTATTTAAAACTGGTACAGGCACAATGCAATAGACAGTGAGTTGAAATACAGGGCACAATACAATTTGGAATACAGACAATACAGTTTGAAAAACTTCCTCCCCCCCTTGTCCCATTGGTAAAGGTGGGAGTGAAGCTGGAGATTCCTTGAGTAGTTGAACATGAGGATTGATGAAGACGAACAACTGGTCCAGCAGATGAAGATGTTGATATATATATGCATATATATATATTGTTGTTGTTGTAAGATATTGCTGGATGATGTTTGCAAACACATAGAATGGTAAAGGAGGTTCCTCGATGGGGGTAAAAAGCAACTTTGGCGAGGATCCATTTTATGAGAGAGCCACTGGCAAGAGGTTGTGGCAACAAGCAAATAGCTGGAGATGTGTGCAAGCATACCAGTTGATCTTTCTTCCCCCCCTTGTGACTGAAATGGCAGGGGAAGAGGCGGTGAAGGCACTAATCCAGGGCGTCAGAGGGTATGCAGGGTCAGAGATTGCACATAGAAGAAGCAGCAGGCAGGCTGGGCAGCGAGGCTTCATAGAGCAGGAGCTGGGGTAAACAGCAAGCATCAGTAGTTCACCAGCAGGTGGGCTGGGGCAGAAAGTGCAGAACAGCAGGTCACAGGACACATCCATAGCAAACGCAGGCAGAGGATCGCTGCCATCTTTGACCAGGTCAGGTCTGGAGGTTGGCGAGCAGGAACAGCATGCAGGCAGGACCATCAGAAATTGGTTGTGATGCACAAGCCTGGAGCCTCCCTAGGGCAGACTTGGCAGACGTGGGTTGCAAGAATATTTGAGCGACCCAGAGCGTCAACAGCACAGTGGAGCTGAAGAGCTCAAAGGGGAGACACCCAATTGAGAGAGGGACAAAGATTGACAAAAGTTCAGTGGAGAAGTGTGTGCAGCTGCAAAGAGTGATGCTGCAACGTCTGCTGAGGCTGGGCTCAAGTAGGCACACAGCCTGATGGATATACAGATTAGGAAAAATACTCAAAATTTAGAGCTTTGAAGACAATGAACTCAAATGAAGGATTGGAGCAGAGGTGTGCCCCCATAAGACAAGGGAAGGAGGATGCCAAACTCCTGGTGAGTTTGGGAATTTGAGAGAAAACTGATAGATTACTATGGGTGACTGAAGCAAGATGCTTTGTAGAAATACACAAGAGGAGAGAAAGTCCTGCAAGTCCTGGAAGAAGAAGATAGTTTTTGGAGGCTAGGTCTACTGGACATGTGCATGCCCGCTGCACTGTTGTGTAAAAAGAAGCATTCAGAAAAGTTCCTGCAAACATGTAGCACATGGTCTGTGAATGAATAGATTAGCAGCTCAAATACACATATATATATGAGGGGGAAAAAAGAAGAATTGCTAGATAGAATCTGGTCAATTGCTTCCCAGTTAATAAGCACAACAAGAAATAGAAGCTCTGTTATGCAATAGGTTAAAAGCATAAGCAGAAAACATACTACAGATTTTTCTCTATAAGGAACATAAGATAAATCAGAACACAAAAAGAAACTTGGATTGTGATCTCTTCCTTGCTATAAAGAGCAGAAGAGAGGACTCCTAATTAAAAGAGGACTCAAAAACATGGCAAAAGAATTTGCAAAATATTGTGGATTGACATAAATCTAAAAAGTTAGAGCACATAAGCACAAATCTAAAAGCAAAGTTTTCTTATAAAAATGAATAAAACAAATAACCTTAAAGAAAATTCAAGGGTTGAGGTATAGAAACTTGTTTTTCAGATTGAGATCTGCCTGCTGGTAGGCCAGGCTGATTAGATGTCAATTGCTTCTTTTAAAAGTTACATTGGAGTACTGCTGAGAATATGAGTGGGAAAGAATGAATGAGAGGAACATGAAGATGAAGTCAGAGTCCCATTACACAATAGTGTGTCAAAAGAATTGTGTTTTTAAGGAGGAAAGACTGTTCCTCTGTACATTCACAGAGTGCCTTTTCATAGGAGTCAGGCTGAGTGGAAGCCTGAGTGCCCAAATGAAAGGTCTGAAGCTTTCTAAACATATTCAAAACAAAATTGCAGAAACAGATTTTTAAACAAAATGGTCTTATGAAAACAGAAAAAAATGTTAACTGCCAATTAAAATTTGAAATAGGAAGTAAAAAATGTCAGAGGGAAGGAAAAGCTATGGAGGGAATGCCCTTTCTCAAAGAGAAAATATTGCAAATACTAAAAGCAGCCAAAATTGTCTTAAAATAAAAACTAAAACAAAACATATTTTAGAACAGAACTATTTTACTGTACTCTCCCCCCCCCTTAGATTCTCTCTGAGGTAGGGGTCAGTCTTTAAAGGAACAAAACTTCTTCCCTTCCTGATTTGGGAAGAAAGAATACTTTCAGTCCTTTGTTATGTGGATTAGTTGCCTGGATGGGGGAAAGCAAGGCATGAGTCATGGGGCTGAGTGCCTAGGAAGGCAGTTAGACAAAGAGAGTCTGTTTTAAGATTGCAAAATAGTGGCTGTTTCAGTGTGACTGCAACTATAGCTGGAGGCTCTACTAATTGCAGCCAAATTTAAAATTTGGAGGTTTAAAAGTAAAAATGGAAGCACACATGTTGAACCATTATTGGGAACTTGGATTTTGGAACTCTGTACAGGTTCAGAGGCAAGATTTACTTCCTGACTCTGAGATGGGGGAACTGAGAATATTTCCTTTTCTTTAAAGACGAGAGGTGAAGCTGGGTTACTGGGTCTACTGTATTTTCTTTTCAATTTATTATCTGTGTGGCTTTGGAAATCCAGTACATTTTGCAAATGGGTTTTTACATTTAAAAGTTCACCCTGGAATTCCTTGTTTTTCTCATTAAGATCCTTAATTTCTAAATCTTGTTTCTGGGTAAGAGTTTTAAATTTCTCTATTTCCTTCTGCCAATCCTTAGGGGATTGAGAAGAAATTTCTATGGGGCTAGTTTTCTGTAGCTCACATCTGTCTCTGTTCCTTTTCTCTCTAATGGCCTTTACAAAACCAAACATGAGTACAGATGTTGGTTGGTCATGATACTGGGACATGTCTGCTCCAGTATTTCTAAGTTCCCGCCATAGAAAAGTCCTGTTACTGATTCTTTTATTGCGCTGCTGATGGGCAGAATTTCTATTCTGGAAGTATTTAGGTTTGAGAGTATTTGGGGGAAAATTATTTGAAGGGAAACCATTTAGTGGCTTACTCCTTTCTCCTGACTTTTGTTTGCTCCAGCCATTAGATGGCTGCAGGGAGCGATTGTCTCTATTCCTATTAGAATTGGGGTGATTCTGATTAAAGCGGTTCTCCCTCTTGATCCTGTACTGAGAGTGGAGACCACTGTTTGCCTGAATGTTTAACTTTGTGGAGTCCTGGTTAGTGGGAAATTCAAGAGTACCTGATTCTCTAAGCTGGCCTGCAATGGGCAGCTGTTTCTGGATTTCCTGCCTCTCAGTTCTATCTGCAGGGGTTGTAACTAGAACTGGGTGGAAGGGAGCTGAATTTTCCCCTTGGGGTTCTATGAACATCTTGGGGGTTATTTCTTCTGGCAGAGGCTCAGAAGGTAGAAGGGGAAGAGTCTCTGTATGAATTGTGGCAACTAGAGCCCTTTGGAGCTCTAACTGCTTTTCAAGTTGCTGCATTTTTCTATGGCATGCCTCATGGTTTACTTGAGCATGCTTGGCCACATTGTTCTCCACTAGGAACTGTGCAGCTCCCTTGATCTTAACTTGCTCTGTTTCTAGCTCGATAATGCGAGCCTCTGCTATCTCAGATCTTTGCCTTGTGGCTTGGAGCTGACTTTCTAGTTCCTGGATGGTCTGAAGGTGATGAGCCTTCTCCACCCGTGCACTCAAGCTCTCAGTTCTCATGTCCTCCATCTCAGAGAGGTGGATGATATGAGCCTCACGCTGTTCCAGGAGATCAGCTAACTGGGCCTCCCGTTGTTCGAGACGGTCAGTCAGCTGAGCTACCTGCTCCTTCAGTAGGGCATCCTTTTCTTCTAGGGCATGTTGCAGCTCAGCAGTCTGGGCTACACTGTCCTGAAGGGCAACAAACATACCCCAAGTGGCATAGGAGTCCTTACTGCCACCCCCGAGCTTCCTGGTGTTACACCATTCTTGGAAAGCCTCGGTAAGGGTTTCCAGGGGGTTAGAGCTTTTAAAAGCTCCCGGGCGCCAGGGGTTCCGGCCGCCCTTCTTGGTCACCCAGAGTGTCAATCTGTCTGCCGGTTCCTTACGGGCAATCAGGCTAGTCAAATTGAATCTGGATGCCATTTCTTCCTATTAATTTCCAAGATCTTAAAGGGGACGGGGCTTGGTTTTCTGGCTTCTTGTCGCTGGGCAAGCAAGCACAGAGGGGATGAGTTTAGGGGCAGCCGCTGCTCGTCTCTTGAACAGCAGGGGAGAGAGGGAAAAGGATCCCGTGGAGTTTAACCTCTTAGGGGTGTGGCTAGTTTGTTTTTGGCTGAGAATGGCCGGGGCTCTTCTCAGTTCAGGGCAAAAACTACCGAAAAACCAAGCAGATGGCTGATTTTTCCAATCAAGGTTGCCGGAGCGCACTTGATCCTCGGGAAAACCACCGAAAACCTGAAGGTATTTTTAGGGAAGAGATCACTGGGGGATTTTCTTGCGGCTTCTATATCCTTCAAAGCGGCAAGGGGAAAAGGGGGAAGGGCTCCCGTCAAGGCACGTCCTTACGGGGTTTGGCTAGTTTTCTTATTTTATACCGAGATGGCCGGGGCTCTCTCGATTCAGGGACAAAACTACCAAGAAAACCTGAGGGTACCGGCTAATTTATTCGGTTAGGATCGCCCTGGCTTTCCTGAACACGGGGAAAATTACCAAAACCTGGATCATCTGAGCTTCGCAAAGCCCGCTTGAGTTCTCGTGCCACTCCCGACACTCGAAACTCCAACTCCTGCGGCCGCAGGGCAGTTTTGTGCTACAGAGAGCGACTCTGCTTGCACAGATTTTAGCAGTAGGGGGATTTTCCTGGTCCTTCCTACCGCTAAGAGGAATTTTGCCTAACGCCTTCCTACGCTTGGCTAATCCCTAGTTGTTGGGTGCGTGTCGTCCACCCGCCCATCTAAGCCTAGGAAAACCTTGCCTCGGTGTTCCTAGCCTTAAGAAAACTGTTGTTGGGTGCGTTTCGTCCACCCGCCCGTCTAAGCCTAAGAAAACCTTGCCTTGGTGTTCCTAGCCTTAAAGGAAACTAATCTCCAGCAGGAGCAAAACAATAGAAAAAGGGTAGAAAAGAGAGAGAGAGGCCAACCCTTTTAGAAAGCACACTTCCAAGAGCACATTCACACACTTATGCCAAGAGTTCAAACGGGCTTTCCCCCTTACGTCCGGGATACTGGAGAGTGCCGTGCGTCCACTTTACTCCCGAGTAAGCCTGGGGCAATTGCCCGCGAGATCCACCATAATCTGTTACCCAAATTGCTGGACACGTGTCCTAAAACACGTATCTTTGAGCTTGTGGGGAATATTAGCTCAAATGCTGCGAGAGGGGGGTAACTTAGCGTTATCGGATCGTTACCTTTGTATACGAGGGTTATTCCACCTGTAGGAACTCAAGGCAAACACAGATTTAAATGGTAAAATGTTAATATAAGCTTTTATTGAAAGGAAAATAACAAAAGTACACACAAATAGCTAACACACACATACAAGCAGTCATATAGAGAAGGGGGAGGAAGAGTGGAAGGCTTGATAGTTACCTGTCCGAGGAGTGGTGGGTCAGAGGAAGGAGCACGAACCAGCGTGGGAGGTCCCGGGTTGGAAGACACTCAGAGTGGCTGTGTGAAGCCACAGTTTTTATAGGATTTTGGGGAGGGGGCTATGTGACAAGGCTCAGGTAAGCATGTGCTGGAAGTTTCCAGGGTCCCCAGAGATTAGGACAATACCTGGCCAAGTGGGGGGTGATGGCCGTAAATGGATTTGGATAAAGGTATTAATGGCTCTGAGGAAGAGAGCCATCAGGTCTAGCTGGCAGGATGGGAGGAGATATCCCCTGGCAGAGGGGCCAAGTGTGAAAAATGTTGCAAGACAAAGGATTTGCCTAGGAGCCCTTAGGCAAACAGGAGGAAGCCAGTCCACTCACTTAGAAATACAATGGGGGGGGGTGAGCTGGTGCAAGCTTGAGTCCAGAGGCGCCTCTGGGTCAGGCAAAGGCTGTCATTCCAAACCTATGGCAGAGAGCAAGATTTCTAAGATGGAGTCTGGCCTGGCTTGGCTGACCCTAGCAGTGTCATGGCTTTAGCTTAAGCCTCGACTATTGTGGGGTGCCATTGGTTATAGAAGACAGTGTGCCAAGGCATAAGGCAGGGATCCTGCCATGCGTAACAACAGGTATGCCTGAGCCATACAATCCATGACACTGATATGGTACATTCACATGATAGTGCAGCCACCCCATTCATACAAAGTATTCTGCAGCACAGTAGGAAGGACAGATTGAACATTCAGGGCTTCCATGTTCAGTGGTTTATAAAGTTAATTAGTTAGTATATTAGTATATTAGTCTACAAACAGTATTTCAACATGAAAACAGTGGGAAGAATTTGACTGAATTCTTTCTTCCTTGACTGAATTCTTCCACAGTTCCGCAGGGCCTGCAAGGGGGAGCTCTTCCACCAGGCATTTGCTTGAGGCCGACCGACTCAGAACACCTGCTGGTCCCCCCAGACGCCTGCCCATGACTCTCCCAATGTTACAGTTAATTGTTATTTATATTATAAATGTGGTTTTGTAATCTTTTGATGCTTTATTGAAAGTTGTTTTGATGTTACAGTCTGTATAATGTTCCATGTAAGTTATATAATGTTTAGTGTAAACTGCCCAGAGCTGCAAAGAAATGGATGGTATAGAAATATGAATGAATGAATGAATGAATGAATGAATGAATGAATGAATGAGTGAATGTAACTTGGTTTGAGTTCTGTGGGCTGCATGCTGAAGCTGGACATGAAAAACCTAGTTTCAAAAACCTAGTTTCATATTAGCAACCTGATGTCCCTCAGCTAACATGGGGCAGTTAAGGGGGGGGGGGTTAGTGGGGTTAGTTAGTGCTCGCCTGTTGCCTAACGTTGATAGTGTGGATTGGTTTTAATGGTTTTAACTATGGGTTTTATTGTAATTTTTATCTTATAAACCACCGTGAGCCTAAGGGAACGGCGGTATAAAAGTTTAATCATAAATAAAAATAAATAAAAAGCATCACCCTCTCTACTTTTCTCTTTTCATTAAAATGGGATGTGTAATAAATATAGTCCTCAGTAAGAGTCATATTGGAAAAATGTTGAACTTAAGTACTGGTAAATGTGCATCACTCTGTGCATTGCATTAGAGCATGTTTGTGTTTATAAGGTTTTATCATTGTTTGTTTCCATTCTTAAAAGAAGAGAGCTGCTTGTGGACTTTGCCATTGTTCCATTCCATTGGGGGTATGCTGTCTTTCCCTTCTCCTGGGAATTCAAAGTTTATGAATTTTAATTGAACGCAATCCCAGAAACATTATTTATGCTAAGTCTCTCCTCTACTCATTTAATTAATATTTCCTCCAATGACTGCAGACAGACACTAAACTTTGCTGCTCATTCCTCCCAAGGGCAGTACATTCTAGGTCCCCTTATCTTTCTAGGATTTCTTCAGAATCTTTTTTCATGGAATTTCCTACCTCTGATTATCACTAAAGCCTTTTACATGCTACTGAAGATTTGAACTAGTAGGCTCAGGATTGCATATATTCTGATACCCTCTGAGCCCATTTGAATGAACATTTCTATATATAGTGATTATGTTGTGATTGGCTTCTATCATCCTATCACTCTGTGCACAGGACATAAGGTTTTCATCCATTCCTACTGTCCTTACATTTTGTACTTTTCTACAGCTCCTATATTCCTACAGCGCCTTCCAACCCCCAGAAAGACTATGAACTGATATGTTATGATACTCATACCATGTGGGCTGGAGTGAGGATGGAGTGAGGAAATCAAGGGAGTTAAAGCCATGATTCTTCTTTGCCCACAAGCACTGCTCTACTGAGAAAAGGGTCCATTTCATCCCTTTATTTCTCCCTGCTCCCTGACTCATACGACCTCTGACCCAAACAGACATTCCTATGCACAGAACCCATAACCTGAAGAATGGCTCAGAAGGAGCTACAGAAATGAAGAGAAATGGGGAGGGGGGGATGACCCCATGTGCCTTCCATCCATAGATGAATGGGTACAGAGCAGAATCTTTTTTGTAGTACAAAGCAATTGCCATTAGGAACTTTAGATCACTAAATAGCTTACATGCAAGCAGAGTAAAACTTTGAAATGCATAAACTTTGAAATTAACTCCAAGAAGGGAAAGTACAATATTTCTTTCTGCATTATCTTTATAATTTGGAACTTGTTTTACATTGGTCACCAAGAGCTTGTGTTTGTATAAAGTGCTGTCAAGTCACAATCAACATATGGCCACCTAACAAAGGACTTTGAAGGCAAGTGAGAAGCAGGGGTGGTTTGCCATGGCTTTTGCCTTCCTTGGTAGTTTCACTTCCAAGTACCAACCCTACTTAGCTTCTGAGACTTGATGAGATCAGACTCTACCATGTCACCTTCCCTCATCACCAAAAAGTTACTGGCATGATACTTTAAGTGGTTAAAAAATCTCCAAATAAGCCTTGTGGAGAACTGGGATCAATTTTTCACTTTACTGTGGAGTTTACTTTTTGACCTTAGGTTGGTCTCTACTAACCCAATGATTTTATGGTTTTTATATTAAACAGAGTTTGTCATATTCCTCTGAAACTGTAATTTGATTGCTGGGTCTTATGACTTGCTGGTCTTTGACCATATAATAAATATCTAAGCATCTAACTCTCAGTCTTGTATACCTTGCTGTGTTATTGTGTAGATATAATGAGGGGGAGCTTAAATGCCACACGGAGCACCTCAGAGGAAGGGTGGAATAAAATTATAATAAATAAAATAGTTACAAATGACAATATATTATTTTGGGTCACTACAGCAGGTGCCTTGACCTGGATGGTCCATGCTCACTGGATCTCTGCAAGTCTCAGAAGCTCACATGAAAGATCTTCAAAGAAGTTCATGTAGAGGCAGAGGCAAACTACTTCTCTTGTCTCTTACCTTGAAAATCCTATGAGGCCATCATACATCAGCTTGGCACATGAAACTGCCTTATACAGAAAGAGAGCATCAATCAATGAGGGTCAATATTATGACTAGCAGCCACTCTCCAGGGTCTCAGGTGTAGGTTTCTTACACCACCTACTGCCTGGTCCCTTTTAACTGGAAATTCTGAGGATTAGACCTGGGACCTTCTGCATGCCAAGCAGAGAATGTTTCACTAAGCCTTCCCCCTAGCTGTGACATCAAGCTGTGATTTGCTGGCACAATTCATTACAGAGCAGGTATTTTCCCCAAATATATCAATCAGTTGGGTCTTAGAGAGTGCTATGGGAACAAAAGTATGATTTGATTGTTTTCTGTTTATGCTAGTAGCAATTAATACTTTTGGGGGCATGAAGGAAATGCCTTTTCTTGCTCTCAGTTCATCACTTTCCTTTCCCTTTGCTCCTGGAGGTTAAACAGAAGCTCCACTTTGTTGTAACATCTGCCTGCAGGTGCCTGATATTTTTTAGCCCTTGGCTCTTCTGCAAGTAGTGTTGCCATGTAGAAGCGGGCTGATGGAGGTAGGTTTGAGGGCATGATTGGGAGCCCCCCCCTCTCCAATGTCCAGCAATATCCAGCACATTGCCCAAAGTGGGAGCTATGCCTCCTGTTCATTTCCCCCACCCAAAATTTTCAAAGCCAGCATTTGTGGCTCTACTGCAGACAGTGCCCGCACCCCTTATATATGTCCACTCCCATTGTACATGTCCAGCTCTACAAGTTTCACATGAGGGATGAAGCTGGCACACATGATGATGGCAGGAGGAGCTGCAAATGCCAGCTCTGTGACTTGCAGGTGGTGGAGCAGGTGCATATGATGGCAGCAGTTTTTGACTCTGTGGGTTTCAGATGAAGGGTGACCTGGCACATGCACATGATGGTGGTGGGCAGAGCTGCAAATGCCAACACCTCAAATCTGGGGAGGGGAACTGGAGAATTCCCCCACTTTTTAAAGTGGAGGAGGTGCCAAAGCAGGGGTTCCTCCGGTCCCACAGGGGACCTGGCAATTATGTCATAGGATCCAGACCACAGTTTTCCTGCTCTCTTTGTTTTCCTGTTAATTTATGTTTGCAAGCCTACTTGCATAAACGTCAGACATGCATCCTGCAACAGACTGCTACAAACAAGCCCACACTGTGACAATTTAATAGTGTGTGCCTTTTAGCTCATTAAAAGAGCTGGTAAATGAGCTAGTGTTGTGGTCCTGAGATATACAGAGCAGGAATCAGCCTGAGATGAAAAAATCCATTGATTCATGAGTGGCAAAATACAGCCAATGCAATTGTCTGCTAAGGCTGTCATGGCTCTTGTTCTCTATCTGGACTTCCATGTGAAAATGAAAGGAGAGGTGTTTTGCTGCCTTAATGACAACAACATAAAATGTGCAGGTGAAGGTTAATAATATACCTGCATGATACAGACCATTAAGCAGTCAACTGCAATAGTTCCCGAACAACAGAAACAAATGTAAATGACATTTATGGTCAAACCCCTGTCTTGTGAAGTGATGTTAAATGCTCTTCAGAATAATTAATATGTCTTGGAAACAATCATTCAAAAATCTTCACAGCTGTCCCTGTTGAGATTTTTTTCCCCCATGCTGGTAAATTAAGTTAGCACTGACTGATCATTGGGTGATCATAACAACAATGGAGACAAACTTGCTTAATTACTTCTATTGCAGCAAAGTCCCAGCACAGAGATATCTACCCAGCTGAAGAACGGGTGATATATGCAGTATTGGGGATCGGGCAATAAACCAAATGGAGGAACCAATCAACTAGAAAACACCCCAAGTGTCTACAGCATTGCTTAGGGTGAAAAAGACGATTCCAAGAAAGAAACAGGCAACAGCTACCTAGAAGGCCTTCTTATGCAAATGCAGTAGGGGAGATCTGCACAACTTGTAAACCTTAAAAAGAAACCTAGCCAAGGGCCTAAGAGGAGCTTTGAATAACCTCTTGTTGATCATTGTCTTGCTGCCAGTTTGGGAATATGTAAAAAGAGGATTGCCAAGCTCCTGATAGGTTATAATGCTAGCCTGGCCAGCTAATGTTTAGCTTGGTGGTCCTCCAGTTGTTCAGGGTGCCCACTTCATGTTGGTGGTGGTTCTCCAGTTGCCCAGGGTGCCCACAGCATGCAAACAAAGTCAGCTGAAGCTGAGGGTGCTTACTGGGACCTAGGAGAGACACTCTTCCAGCTACACTAGCTCCAAATTGAAGACAGGATCATATCCAAGGTTCTGGTTACCACCTTTAAAGCCCTAAACAATCTAGGACCTTCATACCTGTGGGACTGCCTCCTCCCTTATTTATTTATTTATTTATTTATTTATCATACTTTTATACCGCCCTCCCCAGAGGCTCAGGGCGGTTTACATTATAACAGAGAACCATACATAAAACAGTCTGTAGAACATGTACACCAATAACCAACAATTGCAACCAAACACAACACAGTATAACAATAAACAATCATAACACAAACAGGTCCAGGGCTTGTTGATGGGATTCTGAGGGGGGTGGCTTATTGATTGAATTCTGAGGGAGGGTGGGGGGGAGCAGGGGCCCTTGGTCGCTGTAGATTACATCTGGTCTCGGCCAAATGCCTGGTGGATGAGCTCCTTTTTGCAGGCCCTGCGGAACTGTTTAAGCTCCGTCAGGGCCCTGATCTCCTCTGGGAGCTCGTTCCACCAGGTAGGGGCCAGAACAGAGAATGCTCTGGCCCTGGTCGAGACCAGACGGACTTCTTTAGGGCCAGGGATCCTTAGCTGATTGGAGGCAGTAGAGCGTAGAGCTCTTTTGGGGGCATAGGCGGGGAGGCAGTCCCTCAGGTACACTGGGCCCTGACCACGTATGGCCTTGAAGGTAATTACCAGAACCTTTAGTCTGATCCGGAATTCAACTGGTAACCATTGCAGCTGATGGAGAATAGGCCGGATATGGGACCTCCATGGTGTTGCCGTGAGGATCCTGGCTGCTGCATTTTGAACTAGTTGTAGTTTCCGGGTCAGGGCTAAGGGCAGGCCTGCGTAGAGCGAGTTACAAAAGTCCAGTCTAGAGGTGACCGTCGCATGGATCACTGTGGCTAGGTGTTCCGGGGCCAGGTAGGGCGCTAGTAGTTTGGCTTGGCGGAGATGGTAGAATGCCAGCCGCGCTACCTTTGTGATCTGGGCCTCCATTGTCAGGGAGGCGTCCAGAATCACGCCTAGGTTCCTGGCAGAGTGAGCCGTAGAGAGCTGCACGCCATCCAGGGTAGGCAGGCGCGCTTCCTCGCATGGGCCCTTCCTACCTAGCCACAGGACCTCCGTCTTTGAAGGATTGAGCTTCAGACGACTCTGCTTGAGCCATCTCGTCACTGCTTCCAGGCAGCTGGCTAATGCTTCTGGGGGAGAGTCAGGGCGGCCATCCATCAGGAGGAAGAGCTGGGTGTCATCTGCATATTGATGGCAACCCAGCCCAAACATCCGTACCAGCTGTGCGAGAGGGCGCATGAAGATGTTGAATAGGATAGGAGAGAGGACCGCTCCTTGTGGGACTCCACAAGTAAGTTGCCGGCGGCCTGATGTTTTCTCTCCTATTGCAACCCTCTGTCCACGATCCTGGAGGAAGGAGATCAGCCATTGAAGGGCTGTCCCTTGTATTCCAGCATCGATGAGGCGGCGAGCTAGAAGCTCGTGATCGACTGTGTCGAACGCTGCTGAGAGGTCTAATAATATCAGCAGTGCCGACCCGCCTCGATCCAACTGGCGACGGAGGTCGTCCGTCAGGGCGATTAGCGCTGTCCCCAAAATGAACTTAAGATTTAGCGATTTAATTACCTGATATCATGTTTTATCTTCTTTTAAAATATGATTGATATACTATCATTATTAGTAGTTTTATTTATACACTTGTTTTATTATACCATACTTTGATGTGTAATTTATCTAAAATGAAAAACCTGAAAAAAGAAAATCATTTTAAAAACATGCTTATTTCCTTTTTGCAAACAAAACAAAACAAAACAAAACCACAACTACTCATACCAATTAATATTCAGCAACTTCCTACAGCAGCCAAGATTTATAAATCAACTCTATGCCTAACCAAATGACCTATTTAAATTGTTCCAGATCTGTAATTTAATGCCACGCTTTCTCAAACAGTATTTTAGGATGAAGGGTTCTTAATTATTTTGTGTTCTGAGGAATAGTGATAAATTCATTTTCATTAAGGAAGTCTTATGTTTTATTCCAAACCATACCACTTCAACAACCTGTGTCTTGATGCACAAGCATTATGATGTTTCTTACAGCAAAACACACCTCTGGGAATAACTGCAAAAAGATAGCTATGTATTTTTCCAAAGCAGTCTTCTAGATGAGTATGTTGACTTCATTTTCATCATTCTTTCACTGGGTTCCCTGAGTGCTTGTGCTGTTCTTCATCTATAAATTAATTTTTGCATTTAATTTACTGTGTTATGAAATCTTCATCCATCAGATGTACATGGAATTTTCCTGTTATGGGCTATGGTGCATTTTTTCTGAAATTACAAGGTATTTCTTAAGACAAATGGACAAAGAGGGACAAAGAAAAAGCCTCATGCCCATGTAGAAAGACAGACAAAGTGCTCCTCATGCCCATGAGGAGCACTGCCTACAATTAACGCCATAAGATCATGGCTTCGCTCCAGATCATGGCTATTGTTTAGGTAAAGGTAAAAGTTAAAGGTATCTCCTGTGCAAGCACCGAGTCATGTCTGACCCTTGGGGTGACGCCCTCTAGCGTTTTCATGGCAGACTCAATACGGAGTGGTTTGCCAGTGACTTCCCCAGTCATTATCATTTACCCCTCCAGCAAGCTGGGTACTCATTTTTTGACCTGGAAGGCTGAGTCAACCTGGATGGAAGGCTGAGTCAACCTGGAGCCACCTGCAGGGAATTGCTGATCACCACTGTGAGATGGTAGGTGAATTCTCTCCAGGCCAGGCTGAATTCCGGAGATTTTTGGTGTTTGTAGGAGGATCACTTGGGCATGAAACTGGGGTCACTATGGGTAGAAGGTAGCTGTGAGTTTCTGAATTGGGGTGGATGACTGGATGACCCTGGAGATCCCTTTCAAGTCTATGATTCTGTCCTGCATAGAATAGCAATGTCTTAGAGACATTTCCATGAAGCTGTCTTCTTGCAATCATTTTTTTTTGTTCTAGCTATTGCTTGAGCCAGTCGCAAAGCTTGCATAGTCTCTTGCTATGTCTCTTGATAACCATCACCCAACTGAAGTATCCCACTTGTAGATTTTAACCCACCATTTGGGAATCAGAGGCCTAAAAGCCATGCCTTTAGTGTGCTTATTATAATTGGTTCCCTTCTTGTTTATCTCTCTTCCAGTGCCACCTGCTTGACTCACTTTATTTCAATTTCATTTTTATCATTCAATCCATCCAGCGGATTTACTTCCCCCCACCAATGCTTTATTCATTCCTTTCCTTTTCTTCTTCTTTTTGTTGCTGTCAGACTGTTCGCGGATCCTCTTGGGTGAAGTTGCATTGTTAATATGCAGAGCATCTCACTTCTGTAATCAGTAGTTCTGAAAGGTTGTTACTAATGTTCTCCGAGGACTACTACAAATCATGGCTATGTAGGAAGCCCTACTCCATTTCGAGTTGGTTCTTCAGTCTGTATATTAGATCATCTTTTATTTTCTGCTCTTTGCAGATAGACTTGTCCTCCTGTGGCAAAATAAAAACCCAGCTCATATATCTGTCATTTAGCCCAAAATGATGATACCAAATGGTCTTCCATTTTGATTCAAGTGGACTTGCCTTTTGTGGTGCGACTGCATATATACACCAGCACTCATGCAAATACACATTCACATACCATAAAAATTGCAATATCTTGCTTATTTACATGTTCCCCTTGGAAACATTTCCTTTTAAAAGCCCTTCTGCTGCAGTATATTCTTTCACTATCCCCTCCAAGGAGATGTAAAAACAGTTGGATGCAGTGGCTTCTATACTGTTTCAGACATAACTACCAGGATCTTTAGTAATATTTAAAAATCTTTCTATTGAAGCAAAGTCCTCTAAAGTGCTTCCAAGTCCTTCATAAATCATTAATTAGCCTGTAATGCAGTGACTGGCGATGGGAACATAAAACAGTACAAAAGAATATTGAAATGTAACTCTCCAAACTTGTGTTTTATAGAGAGATTCCACTCCCCATCCCACCCCCGCCATGCTCTTGGAGTCATTATGCTGGAGAGTTTCTTCTCAGGGAAGGCAGCTGAGGGCACCATGGATAATATTTCTACTGCAATGTGTGCTACCATTTACTTACCTGAGAACTGACCACTGCACACTAACATACTGGATCACTCCACATGGTGGGTCCTTTATGTACTGTCCTCCTTCTCTGAGCCAAGCAAAATGGGATGGAGAACTTGAAGCCACCATAAGTTCACTTTCACCTTTTGGAAATGCCACAATGGCACAATCCTGACTGGGACCATGTCACGGAGCCCTTTCGCCTCACCCCACATCTTTTCAAATGCTCAAAGTACCAAAGTGAACAGCTGAAATTAGAATCTGTTATCTGATGACTGTGTTGCTTGCATTCTCATGGCAACCAGAGTGTTCAGAAGAAAATTTATCTAGGGAGGATTGATCTGGACAGGTTGTTATCTTTGATTACATATGCATATGTTTTAGCATATTTTATTATTGTAACTATGGAATACTAACTTTAAGTTTAAAAAACAGACATGATAATGGAGGAGTTACACTTGTCATATGTCTGACTGTGGCAACAATAATTTGCTTAGATTAAATGGTGTTCTGTATGGAAGCTAGTTTCAAGTCCACTAGCCCCTTGGAAACCAACAAAATTTCAGAGTACAAGCTTTTGAGAGTCAAAGTTCCCTTTGTAACACACTTTGTCAGCTTAGACTCTTGAAAGGTTATACCCTGAAAATATCATTGGTTTCCAAGGTGCTACTAGACTTGAATCAAGCTCTTCTACTGCAGATCCACCTTACTGAGACAATCTTCTATGTAAGGTAGTTGCAATATTTATATTTGGGATTTTATGGCTAAAATATGTTAAAAGCCTGGTAACAATGAATTCTTAAAGTCACAGATTTGCTACAAGGTGCGACTGTTGGTGTGACAATATATTATCTCTGATCCTTATTTTCAGCATTTCGGCAAGGTGGAAGTATGGGTAATGTATAATGAAGAAGATAACTCAGTGAGAATCTAAATAAGTCATACGTGGGAGCTCATCTTCTTAATATTATCTTCTAAATATTATTGCCATTACTCTTATCTTCTACATAATGTAGAGGATACATACTGTGTCCTTCATACTGTAGAGCAGCATTTATCAACCTTTTTTCTGTGGAAGAGCCCCTGAAATAATTTTTTAAGCTGCGAGGTGCCCCAGAAATGATGTCACCTGGCCATGCCTCCCTGCCACGCACCTCAAAGTGATGTCACTTCCACCCACATTAACAGGCAGGCTTGAGGAGGATGTGGGGAAGGGAGAGGTGGGAGGCACTTTAAAGCAGGAGTAGACATGCAGGCTCCACCCCCTCCCAGGCACAGAAATCACAAGAGCACTTACTCTTGGGAGGGAGAGAGGGGAGCAATGGAAGCGGCCAGTTCTGTAGCGTGTGGCCAAGTTCATAAAGGCAGGAGGGGAAATGCTGCAGATCTCCTCCAGAACTCCTGGACTCAAAGGGCTGTTGCAGTAATGATAAAATATAGGAGGAGAGAAAAATGTTGCAAGGCACTTTATATGAGTAAAAAATAGAGCTCAATTATCCAGAAGTTAAACATAAGTAGAATGGTGAACCTATCTGTAATCTAACTAAGTATCAGCATTCAAGATTTAATCAGGGCTTCTTATCCAAGTCCATGTGTGGCATTCAGCAGCACTTTTCAAGACATTTGAGTTTGAGCAATAGACAGCTCCACACACTCTCATTGGCTGACAACAACTGAGAGGGAATAGATACTGTTGCTGTGTTCTGAAGGGAGTTCATTCTGGTTTGGATGACAGAACCTGCCTATCACTTAGCTGAGCCTCTACTCACTGGAGAAGAATTTTAGTCAGAGAAAAGTGGAGAATATTTTGGCAGTGAGATGGTACTCCCAATTTCAGACCAAAGGACTAGGGAGAATTCTTCTATGAACAAAAGGAGGTTTCATGACCAGTTAAAAAGGGAAAATCAGGTGTGGGAATTTCCTTAGAGTTGTGTGAGATAAATAATGTTTCAGGCTACCCAGAAGTGAGAGGGAAATATGTTGTGTATGAAGGCCTGCCAAGAACCAAGCTTGAGGTCCAAGGAAGGATTGAAATTCTCAGCCTCTGATTGGCTCAGAGCCGACTGGCCTTCCTACGGGAGCCAGTAAATTCAAATGGCCTAGCCACAGCTTGACTGGCTGGCTCACGGCAGGATTCTCCAGGAATCCAGTCAGTTTCAACCAGCATGTAACCAATCACCCACAGAAGCGGGTCGATCTATTGTTTAATTTGTATATATATTGGTGGGGATTTTGTGGGGTATCCTAGTGAAGTCTTGGTGCTACTTGTATCATGTGTCTCCACCAATAAAAAGAGCTGCAATAATTCCAGTGTCTGTGTGTTCCTGAACCCACAGATTTTAACAAAACACGTATTTCAAAGAAGGGAAACTGCGGATGCTATCAGAATGGTAGCTGCTTTCTAGGAGACCAGGAGAGCACAGTCAAACTGAATGGGCAAAAGATCAAACAAAAATAGATGTTTTCAATAAACACAGTGTTAACAGAAATGCACTTACACACGTGTCATCTGGCATGTGGATATTCAGCTTTGGGGGATTTGTTTAGTGAGTGGTGATAACATAGTGAAATGGATCATTTGCCAATGTTTACAAGGTGATTACACCCTTAAGAATACCTTCATTTTCTGCTCTACAGCTACCCTTTCATCTTTGTAAGATAAAATATTTTGATTTGGGGTTGATAACAAAATTTTCAATGCAATTTTTAAAAGGTTTTAAAAAAGAGGGCTCTCATACCTTCCAGTAAGCTTTCGGGGGTGATTTAAAGCCAAAAGATCTCTCAGTGCCATGGTGGGACAGTCAGCTAAATTTTATAACATAGAAACTATCATGGAAAGGCAGTTGGGGGAACAACATTTTATTTTGGAGGGAAACATATACATCTGAGTGAGGAAAGGCGTAGGGGGTCTGTCATATTGCTTAAATCTGATAAGGCATTTTGCTTATGTGGTACTTTGAACAGTAACTTTTCTGGGATAGTTATCCTCCAGAGCTTGGATATGGCTGGCTATGACATTAAAGCGATAGGTAACTAGTGAATGCAGAACTAGCTAAGAGGTCCAGGAAGCCTGAAAATATAATTGCAATGTTATACTTCAGTGTCAATGGGAGTTGTTTTTAGCTCCTTTACATGCTTCCTCAATGCTTGCTGTGGCCAGTTTCAATGACAGGGGAGGAATGTTCAGCTGCCAAAGGCCAGAAAAAGCACATCAAACAGCTAGTTCAGAAGCCATTGTCAGGGGTCTTAAATGGCATGAGATGCTTTTTAATTACCATTTATGCACTGGAGGTTTCATGCCATGCTGTAGGCTGGAGTTTTAGTCGTGGCAGGTTGCCCCGCCTCTTCCTGCACCCCCATGGTGGAGCATTTTGCCCCGTGTACCTCATCCACCTTCGATTTTTGCTCCTGCATGGGAGCTGGGGCAGTGAAGTTCCCAGCACATAAATGGTCAACATGGGGAAAAGGATGGAATGGAGCTGGCTTACATTCAGTTTGAACTGAATCCATGTGCAAAGGAATAGTTCTACTTGGAAATATTATTGATACTGTACAAAGATACTTGCACATTTTTAAAATGTACATCTGTTCCTTGTTCTTTAGGATTGGTCGGTTCAGCAGCTGGTGGTAGAATGCGGTAGTGATTGGGTTATATCCTCAAGGTTTACAAGTGATATTATTACTGAAGGCTCCTTTATGGGAGAAAAACTCCTTGTAAGTAAAAGGGAAAAAAGATAACACATTATTGGAAGAAATTCTAGCTTTGTTCTTTCTGTTCTCCCTTGCTTCTTTGCAGGGGGAACATTTCAAATATGATCCCCAACTGCAATTTGTGTAGCGAATTCTATTTCTACCTTCTAATTCCCAATTCATTCTGCTGCCAGCTCTGAATAATTCTCAATGTCCTTTACAGGGACAATTAAGTCCGGCTCAACACTTAGCACGGTTTTTATTAAAGGGGAATAAATAAGAAATGAGAAATCTGGCAATGACTGTGATTGTACCTGTTTTCTTTTTTAGATGGTTATTAGGTTGCATGGTTCGCTGAGAGTGTGGCATTTCACTCTTGGTTCTGAAAAGGATGTGCCTTAGCCTTTGAGAAGGCTGGTTGTTGCATTTTTTATGTGAAAGGGGGTGATCTTGTTGGACCATTACTGCCAGTGTGAACTGAAAGCCAATCAAACATAAAAGCAACCAGGATGTCACCTCTGTTTGGATGTTTTCTAACTGAGTGCATATATCTACCTTTCCCCATATTACTCCCCCCTAATATTAAGGTCTGCTAATTAGGCCTTTGTCATTGTACTGTTTTAAACACTATTTGCGCATTTTAGCTGCCTTTCTCCACTTTGCATGGCTTGAATGGCAAAAACAGCAACACAACCATCAATACCATACATAATTAAACCCAGGTTACTTCTCAAACAACTTACCTGCCATCAATAGTTTGACCTATTGGGAGCACATAGGGTATGTGGTAGGAGGAGCTCTGCCTTGGATAGTAACAGTCAATCCTGTACCACAGGAGATTTTGAAGAATTTTCTTTCTCCTCCAGCAGAAGTAGCATATCTCAAATAAAAATGGATATATTGATGATAAAGTATAAAATACAGCAACAATGAAATTACCTATTTTGCTTAAGTAAAGGTTTTCGTTCTCTAAATGCTAAGTAGCAAAAATTTGCAACTGCAATTGAAATCACCTTTGACCTGTTATCCAAAAGGAATTTTACCAGGCACCCCTCTGCATAATTCAGGTAGTTATCCAGGGGCTTAAAGCTGGAAAGGGCAGGCAGTATCAGCTCATTGCTTTCCACTTTGTATGACGCATAATGGAACAAAATATGGGAGGTTGTTTTCATTACATCTGCACAGAAGCAATATCTCAGATGAAAAGTCTGATAGTGATACCTCCCATACAAAACTGCTGCCCATCCTTGCCCTGGAGATATATATATATATATATATATATATATATATATATATATATATATATATATATATATATATATATAGAACAATAATATATTTGATTACAATATCACTCCCTCTACTCCCCAAAGTCCCCATTTGCTTGAAGTTTCATATTGCCAAATATTTAATATAAAAACAAAGCAACAAAAAACCCCCCACTTTAACATAACATTTCCAACACTTACAATCAACCCTGGATAATACAAATATTACCATTAAACTTAAACCAAAGCATCAAGATGATGTCTTGACCTTAGCCCAAAATTTATAAATTTTCTAACATAAGAATTCCACAGTTCTTGAGATTCTTCAACTAATTTTCTGTTGACTATAGATGTAACCTTGCTGCAGTGATTGCATAGAAAATTAGGTTTTTAACACAATCAAAGAGCCTTCAACACCATATTTCTATGTTTGAATTAGATACTTAACATTGAACATTTCTTTTAGAACAATATGCACTTTGGCCCCGTAACTATACACTAATAAAAAAGAGAGGGGGAAAATCCACTTTATCATGACATTTCCAGAACTTACAATTATATTTCCTTAAAATCTTTTTGATTACCTTAGATGTTATATATCATTTATGTAAAAGTGTACAGAAAAAAAATAAAGAAAAGATTTCAAACACCTTGTTCCCCCTTTCCTTTGCTTCTCCTTTCCCTTTCCCAATCTTCTTAAGGGGGGGTCTCATATCTAGGCTTACTGCACCTTGTTGTTCCCATAGACTTATATTCTGTCCAATTAGACTTTGGTGTAGAAAGTGCAGTTGTACTCTTTTCCACAGAGTATTCACCGATAAATCTTGAGGGAGTTGCACCTCCTGATCTCCAATGCAAAATGTATCAGTACGATTTTTTTCCTGAGAAGCTCCTTTAAATTGATTACTTTCAAAACAGATCCATGTATCTTTTGGTTGATTCTTGTGTACTGTTGCTTTGAAATAACTGTATGCCATTTCAAAAGGGTGCCCTTATCTGGGGAGTCATATTTTTTTGAGGGGCTCTGTCTTGGCTTTGTTTCTCTAATAGATGGACCATTTTTTTTAACATAGACATATTTTAGGCTTATAAGTCACCAGCCAAGCTCAGACAATATTGCAAATAGCCAGGAGAGGTCCTCCCTCAAAGGGTTTTGATAACGTTGCTTAGAAAGTCACGGAACTTCAGGAAAGGTGTCGCACACATACCTTATCAAGGAAACAATCACCGTGAAATAATAAACAGGCTTGTTAAACGCTTTCTTGGTTTTCAGTGTTATTAGTATATCCCACATTCTCCCGGAAGTTAAAAGAGGAAAAGAAGAACTGGCCGGAAAGGCTTTGTAGGAGGTAACTTCTTGATCACAGAGCAGGGGGAGGTGTGCAAAAACAATTTAAAGTCACTGGAGAATTACTCCCTCTTAGTAGGTGAGTAATGAGAGCCAGTTTGGTTTAGTGGTTAGGAGTGCAGACTTCTAATCTGGCATGCCAGGTTCGATTCTGCGCTCCCCCACATGCAGCCAGCTGGGTGACCTTGGGCTCGCCACGGCACTGATAAAACTGTTCTGTCCGGGCAGTGATATCAGGGCTCTCTCAGCCTCACCCACCCCACAGGGTGTCTGTTGTGGGGAGAGGAAAGGGAAGGCGACTGTAAGCCGCTTTGAGCCTCCTTCGGGTAGGGAAAAGCGGCATATAAGAACCAACTCTTCTTCTTCTTCTTCTTCTTCTTCTTCTTCTTCTTCTTCTTCTTCTAGGTGTTTGTAGCCAGAGATTAAGCTCCATGAGAATTCTGAAGACTCTTCCAAGCAGCTCAGGGAGTAATAGAACAAAAATAGTCTTAAAAAAAAAATATGAAAAGACAGAAAAGTTCAAAGATGGTGAATGGCTTCTTCATGGCTCTGAACACACAGAGCTTGTTATCCAGGGAGATAAATCTCCCTAAGGATCAGTATTAGCCCCACGAGTTCCCAAGAACTTCTTGAGTAGAAAATTGGGGAGGTTTGCGCACCTCGCCCCTTTCTGCCGATTGCAGCTGCAAATAGACCCCTGTCTGGTTCCAGAGTTCACATAATAGTGAACTGCTCAAGAAGCCATGTTTCTCCACCCCTGTATATTTGAAATTGTTGATATTAATTGAGAAAGCAGCAATAGCGATATTTGGCTATGATTTTAAGCTGGAAATTTAGAGGTCTCATTTTGCACCTCTATATCCAGAAGTCATGTCTTCTTCTTTAGTTAGACCCCCTTTCTAGTAATTGTACTGGGTCCAACACAATATATACCTTATTTTACACTCTACAGGGACTTGCAGCTGCCCCCTCCCATGTTGCAGAACAAGACTCTACAGGCTTGTTTATTCTTCTCACTCTATACCTTGCAGAACCACTTGAAAATGCCTCATTTCTTGGGTTCTTTCAGGATTGTCCTGTTAAGTGAGCTGTACAATCTGTTTGTGTTTAGCTTAGTTTTGCTTTTTGAAAGAGCAAGTTTTTAATTTTAGATTTGTAGTACATTTTTGACATTTGCTATATTTGGTTAAGGGGCTATCTTTCATTGAAGAGCAATACACAAAAAACATACATTTATATACATAGAGTTGCAATTAATATGTTCAAGTTTTAAAATACAAGGAGTAACTGGAGAAACTTTTCCTTTGATGAAGTTGGTATTGGAATTAAAAAGCTCAGTAGAAATGTTGACAGAAGTGAGGGCTATTTCATAAGACTTGCGAGGATGTGGTTTGTATTTAAAGGAGAAACTCTTTGAGCTACCCTGCTGGGCTGCACCTACTTGGCCAGGTGGTTGTGCCAAGACAGTGGGCTAGCCAGAGACCAGAGTCCAGTCTGAGAGGTCAGGAGTCAAGGGAACTCTTTCACAGCAAGTGGGGAGGGTAAGGGAGTCAAGCCGAGCTAGGCCAAGAATAGAATCAAAAACCAAAACAGATTCAGGAGCTGAATCAGTAGCCAAGCCAAAGGTCAGGAGCTGGGGCATAGTTGAAGCTGAGCCAAGAGTCTGGAACTCGGAGTGTAGTCAAAGCCAAGCTGAGGGTCTCGAACCAGGAACGTAGTCAGAGTTGAGCCGAGGGGAACGTAGTCACAGCTGAGCTGAGAGTCTGGAACTGGGGATGCAAGGAGCAGAACTCAAACAGGAGTCGTATGGGAAGATGAGTAGGGTAATGCACTTGTTTCCCCCACAAAGGACCTTCCCTCAAGGTTCTTCTGAAATAGCCAGAACCAGGTAGAGAAGCCCTAACCCCTGCAGCTGGAGCTAATCCTTGTTAGAGGAAGCCGGTACTGCTGGGTCCCAACTACTCTGACAGTGAGCTAGCAAGCATGCTGATTGACTGACAGCTGTCATGGTAGATCAACTCCTCTGATGCTGCCGCTCAGGGCTTTCTAGGGCCTTGGACTGTGGCCACTGGTGCTGTTCCTCCAGCAAGTCTTCCAGACTGATGAGTATTTTGTCCTGGGGGTTGAAATAGTAAGGGTGGGTATCAGCCTGGCTCTGGGGATCAATGGCTGTATCTCCCGGCAACTCCAGGAGCATATCTGGGTCAGTCAACGCATCTGGGTTAGGGCCCTCTGGTGCTGAAGCTGGGGGTACAGGTTATGTGGGTATGACATCCTTCTTGAGGCAAATCATGAAAAGTGGCAGAAATCCTCCCCATTGGTATGTGAATACTACCTTGATAAAAGAAGAACTCATGGAAGAGTCTATGCAGTCATGCAAAGTGATTCCTGTCTAATTTGCCTCCATGAGAAAATGCAAAAGGATTTCTCTCCAGCTGCATTTCCCATTGGCTTGGGGACATTGGCTTGAATCCACACAGACATCACCATAGTTATTTTCACTCACAGACCAGTTTTCTTTCACCTCCCATGGTAGCCACCAACACCCCTAATCTTGTTTATGAGGGAGAACTCAAACCCAGTTTGGGGTGTTTTGGCAGTTGTGAGAAAAAAGTCACCTGTGGAACGCCAGCATGAGACCAAGCCCCTGTTTCTGTGGGTGAATAATTTTTTCAAAAGCACAGAAGCTACAGAGGAAAAGTAGAGAGGCTGTTTTGTGAACTCCTATTGTTCCTGGTGCAAAAAACCTCATGTTTTAGATTTTATATAACTGCATATGCCTTCACAAGAGCATGCTGAAATATGGGGGGCTGAATGCCTAAAAGTAGTCCCATGTTGTTCTGCGGTTTGTGTTGGTCTCTGGTTTATGCCAGACTATGAACCGAACCATGAACTGAAACAGGAGGTTGGTTCATGAGCTGGCCCAATTGATCTCTTTAAACAGGTCTTGCAAAACCACACCCTTTAAACAGGATTCACAGAAAGCCAAAAAAAAAAAAAAGCTGAGGTAATAAGCAGCTTTCTCTCCACTGCTCAGCTGTTTTAAGCTATCTTGTGAAATCATTTTAAACTTTAAAATGCCTCCCCACTACTCAGCTGTTTTTTAAGTTTCCATGGGGAACAGAAAGCAGGGTTTTAAAGTAATTCTGGGTCCCTTTAAACTCCTGCTTTCTGCTCTAGTCAGGAATCTCCAGAAACCACCATGAAGTGCTTTCATGGAAGATAGTGACAGTAAAACTGTCGCAAATTTCTCTTTGCGAACCAAGAACAGGCAAAATTAATGATGAATTTTGGATTGTGGTTCGGTTCATGACCATCCCTAATCAGGGCTCTGGTCATTTCATTCCTAGTTCAATTCTCTAACCACAGTCCCAGACTGGTTTTCATCAATCAGAACTGCATTTTATGCTCCAGATGAATACAGAGATATCATCCCCTCACAGTATATGTTGGTTTTTATGATACAACACTATGATTAACATTTTATCATAACCTTGTGTTAGCTAAAAGAGTTGGGCAAATGATTTGTATAGATCATGGTGTCCTGTCATATTTCATATTATATATTTGCAGAGGAAAGCTGCTGATAAATACTAAATACGTTAGATGTTGGGGGAAATTCTCCTGGAAAGCAAGAAGACAGATTGTTAGCCAGCAGAGGCCAAGAGGTAACCGCACTCAAAACAGAAATAGTTCAAACAGCTAATAATTGTATGATAATCTGGAAAAATAAAACATGTCAATGTACCTCTGGGGGAAAGGGCTGGAAACTGATCACACTTGACATTTATAGTTTCGTTACTCCTCTACACCATAAATCCAGCAAACAGGAAATGAATGCTTTATTTTTAGAATCAAGACCATTCTGGGATTGCTTGTGTTATTCTCTTAGGGGCTGGCTCACTGTTGGTTTTATTATCATAGGCCAGCATCTAAACAACTCCTTCATGTGTACATAGGGGATTGCTGAGCCAAAAAAGAACAGGACCCCATTGGACTAAGCTACATCCATGTTGAAGTTCTCTGGAGGCCAATAGGTTGTGGTGCGGGACAATTATATCATGTAACAATTCCAAGAATCTGGGGAAAGGCATCTTCAGTGAGCCTTTCCCTAATGTGGAAACTGTGTGCTGTGCAGAGAAGAATAGGACCTTCAGAGCTCATGTTACAGATGATCTTATATACAGAAGTATGAAGGACATACCTGGTATCAGCAGCTTAGTGTAGGAGTTACAAGAAATTGATTTACACATTCATTCTTTCCTTCATGCAGACAGATTTTCTGGTACTCAGGACTAGATGCACAAACCTCACAAGATGTTTCCATGCTAATGCAGGGCCACCTCATTCACTAGGCAGCCCTAGGCAATCACCTAGTGTCACCAGAGACAAAGAAGCACCAACCAGCATGGTTGCTCTCCACTTGATGACCATGGCATAGAGATCTCCATTGGGAGGTGTCCCTGTCCCAGTGGGTGACCAGTGGAGAGCCTGCCCTCTCCTTCATACCCTCTATTGAGGCCAGGCAGGGATGGGGAGTTGCTCCTGCCAGTCCTGTTCCACCTTGCCTGACCACAGGGCAGGATGAAGAGGTGGACAATGGCTTCCTGCTGCAACACATTGGACAAAGAGGTCAGGTGAAACCATGACACATTGTTGGGGAGCGAGAAGGCTTTTCAGCACAGCTTGGGGTTAGGAGTGTGGATGTAATCTTCCTGCCTCCCCATAGTGCAACCAGGGGAAGGTGGTAGGGATGGCAGCACTTCCCTATGGTCCAAATGGGCTTTGTTGTCCTAGCCTAGGGCTCCCCAAATCCTTGGTCCAGCCATGTCTGTTATGATAGTAGTCATTTGTGGGTTCTGCAACTTTGAGAAGTTTAAAATGTAGGAAATCCCTTGGATTTTTGGACCTGGATGGCCCAGTATGGCCTGTTTGGACCTGTATGGCCTGTTGCAAAAGCTAAAGCTAACGCTAGAATACAATGCCAATTTAGACGTGCTGCTCTGTCCAAAGCGATCAGGAAATCCAAGGGAAACGAACAGAATGAAAAATCCTAGAAATCATGTTTTGGGCGAAGAGTAACGCCTCTCTAAAGTTGAGTAGATTCCCCTTTGATAAGTCAAACCAATGCCTCCATCTCTTTCAAAGCTCTACACCTGAAAATTATATATATAAGATATATAACATATACATGTTTAAGATGAATGTTTTTGAGCAAAAAGACTGCATTTTGCCACCCATGTGGACAATTTTCATTTGTGGCAGTACCACCAGAAAGTTGAATAAAAGAAATGTCTGTGATCGATTCTGCATGCGGAATTTGGCTCCAGGACAGCCTTTCATTGCTCTTGGGTTTTAGTCATGCTTCCACATGATGTTGGCAGCAACCCAGGCCTCTCAAGAGGCTGGCATAAGTTTGCTCCGTGATGAGGGAAATCGCCAAAACTCGATTTGCCACTTCTTGCCACGCAGCGATCCGGGGAGCAAACAGGGACAAGCCTGTGTAGAGGAGAAATGCAGGACAGTCTTGGGACCATTTTGCCTGACTTTGCACCCGTCCTCTGCTCTCCATTTCTTGATTGTGATTTTTTAAAAATGGCATGGTCCACGTTGCTGCAAGACCACAAAACTACATTCCCCATGTAAAAATAAAATGTTCTCTTCACTGTGCACCATCATTTTGGGATCAGGCAGCCAAAACACATTCCCATTTGCATTTTCTGGTGGTGGGATATGAACAAGGAAAGAAGGTTTGTGTGTGTAATGAAGCAGCCCTCTCCCAATCAGCTAGGTGTCCGTGCTCTTTGGTTTTAAACATTACTGTGAACACACAATCATTCATTGGGTTCCAGTTACCATGGCCAGCCTATCACAAATCTACCCAAACATAAATAGAGACCATTACATAAAGAATCCCAAAATGAGGAGGGAATGTTTCTTTGTTGTGGCATTTCTACATAGCAAAGCAGAAGTGCACTTTTTAAAAGAAATTAATTTCTGGGCTCAGGGGGGGAAGGAAGTTTGAGTCCCCAATACAACCACTGTGCAGGGATTGGTGGCTTGTAGTGATTGACAAGCTGAGGAGCTGGGGTAGAAGTTTGCATTGTTTTCCCTTGCCGCCTGATCAGGAGGCAAAAAGCCATGACAAGGTGGCAGGAAGATGCAGGAAATCCAACCAAGCATTTGCAAGCACGAGGTGGTGTGAGTTTTACATCTCTATGCGGAATCAGTGTGTGAGTTACCTTTAAAATTTCTTTATAATGCGGGCGACTTGTGTAATTAAAAACCTAAGAGTATAGTAATATTTCCTTCAAATAAATCCTGTTGAATTAAAGAGATGAGGTTTTTTTTTTTAAACACCAGGATATTGTTGAAGTGTTAACAGCAGCCTCATTCATTGAGTGCAGCAGGAAGGCTCATGAAGATAAGTGAGCTGGGTATTTGCATTAACGTTTCTTAAGTAATGGCACTTTACCATTTGCATTAAAATGTTCTCAATATATTTTGAAAGCTCTTAATATTGAAATGGTTAAGAGCGGAATAAACTTACAATGAGTACTAAATGGAATGTCCTTTAGACATTCTCTAGACTGAGTAGGGACCACTTCCCCGTAAGCAGCACCAACATGGTTGGCATAATGTTCAAATTGCTGCACCACATCTGCTGATAGGTGTGGAAATGTGCTGGAAGGTATCTTTTTATCAGAAAAAAAAATGTGATCAGGCCTTCCTCACATGGTAAAATCATTGATATATTCTCACAGCCATGATGGAGCTGCTGATACAAAAGTGACTCTCATACACCTGCAAGGCAATCTAAAGCAAAGGAGGAGGAGGAGGAGGAGGAGGAGGAGGAACTGGTTCTTATATGCCACTTTTTTCTACCAGGAGTCTCAAAGCGACTTACAATTGCCTTCCCTTTCCTCTACCCACAACAGCCATGCTGTGAGGCAGGTGAGGCTGAGAGAGCCCTGATATTAATGTTTGGTCAGAGCAGCTTTATCAGTGCTGTGACAAGCCCAAGGTCACCCAACTGGCTACATGTGGGGGAGCAGCTCCCCAGACTAGAGACCAGTGCTCCTAACCACTACACCAAGCTGGCTCTTGCTGAAGGAAATTCTAGTAAGTTGATGATTAGGATTGTGCGCGGCGGTGTCCAAATCGGCCGCTCCAGGGTGCCGCAGCCAATGCCTCACCGTGCATAACCCTAGTGATGCCTGTTTGCCAAGAGAAGGATTCTTATGCATTCACCTAGGGTAATTTGTACCTCAGAAGTCCATTTTCTGTATCATCCTTTCAAGTGACAAATTTAGCATTTTTCTGCAACTGTATAGCAACCCAAGGGAGCATGCAATTGTAAATGCATTTAATGCGTTCTTCAATGTCTTTGAATTCAGGATGAGGTTTGTATGAGGCTGGATCCCACACACACACATAGGAAATAATGGAGGAAGGCTGGGGGCCTTTCAGGGGTTCATAGAACTGCACCCTTTGTCTAATCTACTTGAAATTTTGGGGTTCCAGCAGCTCTGCTACAATTCTGGTGCCTGTATCTTTAACAAACTTTCCTACCAGCCACACAGAAAGTCGCCCCATAGGGAATAATGGACCCCAAAATTTGGAGAGAGAAAACCCAAATCAGGGCCTAGTCTGCACACAATAGATAATGCACTTTCAATGCACTTTAGAATAAGTTTTTCCTGTTCCGCACAGGAAAATCCAGTTGCCAAAGTACATTGAAAGTGCATTATCCTATGTGTGCGGAATGGGCCCTGGATTCCATACTGAGGGCATTTCCATACATCAGAAAAAACAGCGTTACGCCAGCTGAATGGCATAGCACTAAATATTATCCTGCTTCCCAGTCCCTCCTCACCTTTTTGCTGTCTTACTGTCATCTGCTGCCTTTTCGTGTTTCTCGCCCTCCACAAGTGCTGCTGGAAATGGCGGAAGCAAGCAACACACTTTACATGTGACTCTCTTCCACCTGTCAATCAATCCAGGCAGCCTTTCTCCATCTTTTAAAGGTCCCACAATGCCCACTATTTTTCTGAATTCATAGGTAAAGATAAAGGTAAAGGTATCCCCTGTGCAAGCACCGAGTCATGTCTGACCCTTGGGGTGACGCCCTCCAGCGTTTTCATGGCAGACTCAATACGGGGTGGTTTGCCAGTGCCTTCCCCAGTCATTACCGTTTACCCCCCAGCAGCAAGCTGGGTACTCATTTTACCGACCTCGGAAGGATCGAAGGCTGAGTCAACCTTGAGCCGGCTGCTGGGATCGAACTCCCAACCTCATGGGCAAAGCTTTCAGGCGGCTGCCTTACCACTCTGCGCCACAAGAGGCTCAATCTGAATTCATAGTTCTCCGTTTAAACACCTATGCATTTAACTTTTAAAAATTAATCTGATTTTGGGGGGACTTTAGAGAGGCATGCTTTGTGTTACAACTTTGGGGGGGGGGAAGAAATTATTTCTGGCATTGCCTGTACACTTATCTTCATATTCATTGCTCCAGGATGTTAGACCTTTAAAAAAATGTTCCTGTCCCTGGAACAAGAGAGAGGGAGGGTGCGGGACAAGGCAGGTTCCTTTAGCGCATTTTAGCATCCAAAACTTCCCTCTGCTTGTTGCCGGAGCTAAATAGGTTGGGGAATTCATTTTATGCGATTCCCCAACTAGCGCTTTAAAAAGGAGCATGTAGCCGGCCAGTTACTGCCCAGATGCTGGATGCTGGCAATGTCATATGGAGGGGCTAGAATATAATGACTATGTAAGGTAAGCATTTCACTACATTCAATGGGTGTGGAAATGTCCTAGTATTTAGTAAACAGGAATACAGGAAGTATCAATATTTTCTAGGTCCAATAAGATGAAAACTAAAAAATACATTTTTTTTTGCACACACTTTTTTTTTCTTAATGCACCTTTACTGGCTAATGTTCCTTTATCTGCTAAGTAAAGGAATGATTAGCCAATGTGTAACCATGGCAGCAAATTAGAAGATTCAGGTGACATCTCACAGCAGTGAATAGCTACAGGAAAGCACTCTGCATTCAGCTTAAGGTTTTGTATCCTTTAAATAATTTATCATTTGTAAACTTTGCTACCTCTCTGTTTCACTTGATTCATACTCCATGATTGCTAAGTTTTCTGCAGTGCTTTCAGCATGGGGACATGTGCTGTTAATATCCACAGTCATCAAGTATTTAGACTGAAGAAAACTAGTTTTTAACCCTGCCTCTGCTGGATGAGGACATTCTTGTTGGCTGACAAGGATCTTTAATTATGATGAGAAAAATCAACCAATGTGTAGCTTTAGATTTTGCCTGCACTGAACAGAGATTTGGACTAGATAATCTATATAAGACCCCTTCTCATTCTATGATTCTGTAACTTCCCTTTCCTGCTGCAGCATGCTGCACTTGCTGAAATCCTGCTTCAGGGGATTAGTGAACACTAACAGCATGGGGCAACCCTATAGTTGGATGGAACCTTCAGTGGAAGTGTCACACAAACAGAATCATTGTTTGCATGCATAGGACAAAATATAGGCTTCAGCCCACTTAGGTACTTTTGGCATCCCAGTTAGCCTACCTGTGCCCCGGCCCACCCCATCGGCTGACATCCTACCAACTTTTCATTGGGCATCAGTTTAGGGGCCAGATGACTGCCTTGGAGTCAGAGCAGCCTAGCCTGGCAGCCCTGGCCATGGGATACCCTCATACAGATGCTGGTCAGAGACAGAGCCATCAAGTGACCCATGGTGGGCACATTGGCCCTAATGAGTGCTTCCTCACAGAAGGCTCCAGAGGCTAAGGAGGCTTGGAGGGCCTGGGCCTGGTGTTGGTGGGCATAGCACTCTATGTGAGTAGAGTCCCTGATGGTCCAGCATGCCTTGGGAAGGGGGGGGGTGGACTGTAGGGGCCCCAGGGTGATCAGAGAGGACTTGGCAGGAGACAGAGATCAGGGAGGCAAGGTGCCAAACCCTGCAGCCCTTCTCCTATATACTGGTAGAAGCACCTGGCGTGGCCCAGAACCCCCAAGAGATGAGCCAGGTAGGTGGGGGACATTGGAAGCACAGTCCCTGCACTGGGAGAGACAGCAGTCAGGGTGGGAGATAAAGACACCTGGCTTTGGCACCTTACAATGGAACCAGTGGACTGGCACTGTGGATGCAGCAACTGAGTGGGTTTAAGCTGCCTGCCTGCCCTGGTCAGTCGGTTGCCATTCATGCAGCATCACCTGGCTGTAGAGAATGTGCTCATCCAGTTGAGACTTTTAGAGACAGCCTCCGTTACAGGTGGCCACAGGAGACTGTTTCAGTGATGAAGGTTGGGGGGGGGGGTTCCTGCATGCAGCAGGCCAGGCCCCGACAAGTGGTTGGCAAGGCATGTGCTTCTCCCTCCAGTGTCCCTCCATGAGGTGACTAGAGCTTGTGCCCCAGCTGCCACACCCTTGATACACCTCTAAACCCACTGTTTTCATAAAGAAATGGACCCAAACTCTTCTTTTAGGGTTTCTAACTGTGTGGCGATAGCGTACATGTGTACAGCTCATACATCCACAGGTTCTATGCTGACATCTGTTTGGAATGCACAGAGAAGGAATGCACAGGTGTAGAATGACAGCATTCTACACCACCCTCTGTACATATTGTCTATGTATAATTATGTCATGTTCACTGGGCTCATGTAGTGGCTGCCCCTAGAATTTCCCCCACCTCAGTGAGCTTGCACACAAAATTCCCCAAGATGAATTCTTGAAGTTATTCCTGCCACTTTATTCCAATGACTTTGCCCATGTGCTTCAAATCAGCTGTACATTTACTTGTCATTAATCTCTTCTCATACGATTCCAGCCACTGAAAGATTTATTTTCCTCCACAGGCAACCATCTGAGGTCCCACCCCTGTCTGCGGCATTCCAAAGTACCAAGGACTAAGGGCACAAAGCAGCTTTGAGCTGTGTTTTGCAAGCCGCAGAGAGAAGCTTCTTGTTTTCTTCCTCGTGTGTCTATTTTTGTGATGCATCTTCAAAGTCATTACAGAAACACAGCCTGCCTACATTCACTTGGAAATCCTTCACGTGAAGTGCACTCCAGAGGATGAAATTAATGATTACTGTAACAACGCCGTTGTGCTCAAAATACCAGAAGTGCAAGCAATGAAGGTCGCTTTTGCACAGAGCCACAGTGGCCACCAATAATGGAATACTGCCAGAGAGGCAACATCCTGTGCTTCATCCCTCCAGAAGAAGACAAAGATGAAGACAAAGAAAAGCAGTCTTATATACTCTGCTTTTCACTACTAAAGGTGTCCCAAAGCAGTTTCCAACCACCTTCCCTTCCTCTCCTCACAACAGACACCCTGTGGGGCTGAGAGAGTTCTGTCAGGACTGCTCAGTGAGAACAGCTCTAACAAGACTGTGATGAGCCCAAGGTCACCCATCTGGCTTCATGTGGAGGAACGGGGAATCAAACCAGGCTCACCAGATTAGAGGCTGCCACTCTTAATCACTACACCAAGCAGACTCATTTCTCAAGTGAATGAGGCACGATTGAAAGGAAGCCATATAGGTGGTGCTAGCCACCACAGGCCTGGCATTCAAAGGTGTTGGAGCCTTCAGTTCTCATGGACCTCAATGAGCGATATGAGAGCTGTGGAAAAATCAGACATGACCACCTTCAATTTATAGCCAAAGATGGAAGATAGAAATGGGATCGGCATTATTGTAAAGATCCCATCAGAAAGAGAGAGAGAAAGGAGAAGTTGAAAAAAATCCTCTTTTCAAGATTTCAGGTAATAATAATAGTAGTATTGATGTGAATGGTAGTTGTTGAAACAGTGGTGGTGATAACCAAGCGGTTTAACCAGCCAGTCTAAAAGTTTGAATATTTTTAAAAAATTTGTTCATGACCTGCTTGCTCTTTATCGGTGCTGTATGACCCTAAGGCTGCCTAGTCTGCTCTTGTGCTTTAGTAGAAGCCTGCTAGTCTGCCTCAGCCATGCCAGGCCGTGCTTAACATTAAGAGGGGCTAGAGCAATGGAGTTCTTAATGAGCAATCATAATTGCCCTCTCTGGACTTCTCTGATCAAAGAGCAGGGAGTGAAATATGTGAAAGCAACTGCGGAATAATTCCAGCAGTGACACAGCAGAGTGAGCATTATATTAGCCTGGAGAAGCAACTCTGATTCTTAAAGGGGCCTCTGTAGCAACAACCTTCAACAACTAAGACTTTCAGTACTTCAGTGCTTGACTCAAGTGTAGAATACCACCACATCACCCTTCATATCCAGGCACACCAGGACTCCACCAAGAGGAACATGTGCTGCTTATAGAGCCATAAGTATGGGCAGTCACTATTTCGTGTGCATAAGGTAATGCATGGATTTTCATGTGTGTGTAGCATTGGTCTAACTGAAGAACAACCCTGGGTTCCTATTTGCTTGGAGTATAGCTATATGTGGATAGAAAACCTGTGCATTGGCCTATTCACATGATATCACAATCATGCATATCAAGGGCATTCTGTCTAGAGTACACTCTTATATGTGCCAAGGAAATACCTGAAAAAGACCAAATTTGCAGGATCATGAGAACAAGATACTTTTCTGTGCGTGTCTTTTACTTCCCTTTCTCCACCAGGTACAATTAGGCCACTGCAGCAAGCAGACTCCCAAGAAAAGAAGTCCAGGAAGCGTTATCCCTCAGTGATCCTGAATCTATTGTTGCAGTGTTTGAATTCAACCAATGGAGAGAGCAAGAGACAGGGAGAGAGATGCTACCACTGCGCCCAACCAGGCAGATTGGAGAGAAGGAAGGGAAACAATAAGAGGATAGAAGGACGGCAGAATAAAAGTAGTGAAAGTCTGCCTTTCATAGGTATGTGGAACACATACCTGCTCCAGGGCTGCTCCACACACACACACACAAGCAGACTCCTTCCCGCCCACCTCCACCTCCACCTCCCTTCTCCCTCCTTCCCTCTAATTTCCCTGACCTCCACCCTGGTCCCTCCCCCTCCCTTTCAGACTGACATACAGACAAATACACACACTCATGTGCACAGGCACCTTTGCCCCCCCCCCCTTACTGTTTGTGGTAGGAGGGCCCTGGTGCCCATGGTGGCTGTGTGGGTGGCAGGCTGGCCTCTTGGAGCTTCAGAAACAGTGCCTCAACCTGCAGTGGTCACACAGGTGGTGGATCAGCCCCCAGCAGCTTCAGGAGCAATGCCTTGGTCCACAGCAGTCATGTGGGTTGCGGTCCAGCTCCCAGTGGCTTCATGGGTGCTACCTTGGCCTCCAACAGCACCATGACCATGCCCTTGGCTTCCTCCATTGGCCACCTCCTGTGTCTTCTGGCATGCTCCCTGGGGTGGAATTATGGATTTCATGTCCTTACCCGTTTCCATCCCAGGGGTTGCACCAGATGATGTGTTCTACATCAACAAGGACATAGAGAGAGTATTTGTAGTAGGGGCAAACTCAGCTGTAAGGCCTAAACTTAATAGCGTCCAACTAGTCTTGCCTCATGTCAGGCTAAGGCATTTTAAACCTGTATTCTAAATGCAGACATTGACTCCAATGATAATGTTGTTTAATATACAATAATACAAAAGAAGAGGGGCAAAATTCTGATTCACCTAAGCCCACCAAAATCCCTTGGATTTGCCTTGGTCAGTTGGCTTATAATTAATATAAAAACAACAAAATTTGAGTCCAATGGCACCTTTAAAACCAACAGAGATTTATTCAAGGTATAAGCTTTCATGTGCATACACACTTCCTCAGACAGGAAAACTCATGCCTTGAATAAATCTATGTTGGCCTTAAAGGTGCCACTGGACTCAAATTTTGTTCAGACCAACACAGATACCCACTTGAATTAATATAGAAGTTCTACTTCCTGTCAGATGGGAAGAACACCTTTAATTTTTGTTGTTGTTCCTTACTGCAGTAACAAACATGAAACAAATAGCTTCAAGAAACTAATATATGTGCCCTTCAGTCACAGACTCATAAATTAAAACTGGCCCTTACCAATTAATCAATGCAAGTTTTAATTAATTAAAGTTTGTAGCTCTAACAACTTTGTGCATACATTAAAACCTCTCACCACACCTCCTCAGATGCTTTTAGACACTCTTTGGTTTTTTTCCTTTACGTCAGAATCAGAACTGTCAGAGACAATAAATAAGAGCACTTCATTAGTTTTCCTCTTTCTCTAAGGGATTTCTGAGGTATCTGTCACCTTGGTTTTGAAATAGAAAACATATAATAGCAGTAACAGCAAGAGAAACAGGAAGGAGTGTCTTTTACATCAAAGGTACTTTGCAGAGTACTTTAGGACCAGCCAATCTACTGATTGAAAATAGACTTTTTTTTCCTTGAGAAAGCAAAGGGGAGAAATAAATTGCAACAGTGACTCTCTTGCAGTCACTTTGATGCCCTCACAGTCCTCATGTTAATGGAAGGTTTCTGATAGCATTGGCTTTTTCTTTGTGTTCTTTAAAAATAAGAAAAATGAGTAAACACAGAGGTTTGTTTTTGTACTATGAGTATGATAAGCCTTATTCTCTACTTCATTTCAGTTTAAGATGTATTGGCATTTCCCCTTCATCCAGATTTTTTAAAAATATTTTTTGCACACAGATGGATTGGCCTCAATTCACACATTAGCTGTTTTCACACTCACAGAATAATGCACTTTCAATGCACTGAAAACTCTATGGTTTTATGGGAATTCCTAGAGCTACTCCATAATACTTCCATGTATTTAACCCAAATGACATGGCACTACAGCCAACACTGTGTTTTGTTTTTTCTCTCTCTCTGGCTGATGCTTAGAGGGGCAGCTGACAACAGGAGAAGAAGACTTGTTTTGTTCCCACTTTTCACTTCCTGAAGGAGTCTCAAAGTGGCTTATAATCTCCTTCTCTTCCTTTCCTCACAATAGAAACACAATGAGTCAGGTGAGGCTGAGAGAGCTCTGCCAGGACTGCTGAGTCAGAATAACACTATAAGGGCTGGCACAATCCCAAGATCACCCAGCTGGCTGCAGGTAGAGGAGTGAGGATTCAAACCCGGCTCACCAGAGTAGAAGCTACTGCTCTAACCACTGCACCACACCGGGGACAGAGGATCTCCAAACTACCCCACTAGAGAATGGTCCTATTATATTTGTAATCCACTCAGTGAATAAAGTGGACTATAAAAAAGATGGCTTAATGAGATGTAACTAGAGCACAGGAAGAAGAAGCTGTTGCAGGAGGGTGGTGCAAGTTTTTTTTTACTTGCTCATTGACTGTTCGGGGATTCTTTCCCTTTAAATATGGAACTTCTGGCCAATAGCTTCTCAGAGCAACCCAGAGAGGAAGAAACTCAGGTTTTCCTACATGGAGAGGTGATTCTGTGGTTACTGTTTGCAATTTGAGATGGGAGGAATTCTTTTGTCTTTTGTGTTCTGTGTGTGTGTGTGTATCGGGGGAAGTGCAATACAGACCTCTGTTCCCATTCCAAGCACCCTTTTCCTCCAGGGGATCTGATATCTGCAGTCTGGAGAGGAGTGTTCAATCTGGGGTTTCTCCAGATCCCACCTTGGCCAGTGGTGGGGATGCTAGCCTCCAGCTAGAACCTGGAGATCCCATTTCTGGGGTTTCTCAAGGCCTGAAGAATATTTCTGGGGTTTCTCAATGGCACAAAAGCTGAGAAAAGCTGACATAAGAGGCAGTTATTGAGTAACCCTCTGTAAGTTTTTTACCAACCAATGCTTTCGTAGTTGTAGCATACAACTATTTTTGATTTACTCTGATATTGAACTCAACTGAAGAATGTACTGACTGATAGGTTTTCAGTTCCTCTAGCAAATGTTGGTATCAATTAATTATTTTCATTGGAGGAAGAAACTATGAAAAGTTTATTATTTATTAATAAGTTTATTATTGTTTACTGTTATTAGCAGTTACTGCCACCCAGCATTTCTCTTTGTTTCCAATCTGGAGCCTAGCATCCCTGCACATCTATGGGATCCAAAGCCCGGAAATGACCTGCTATTTCAGAAAATCTCCATTTCCCAGCCTCTCCCATCCTGCAACCTCACTGCCACTGAGTTCCCCCCTCCCAAGCAAGCCCTTTAATCTCCAAGAGTCTGGAGATGACTTGTTGTTGTAGAGTGCCTCCTCCAAAACAGCCATTTTTACCTGGGGAGCTGATCTCCATAGTCCAATTCCAGGAGATTTCCAGGCCACAGCTGGAGGTTGGTGACCCCTGGGTAAGGAATTTTCCTTGAGGTTTGGAGGCAGGGCCTCAAGAGTCCAAGGGTGGGCAGGAGCTTTTACCCAGCCCACAGGAAGGTCACAGAGCAGAGATGCATCCTAGTGCACGTTGTATTCCTGGATACAATGAGCTTTGCCTCTAGTTTGTAATAAAAATTTGTTTTAAGCACATGATAAAAAGCAAGATTTTTTCAAAGTTTTAAGATCATCTGCAGCCATTTGAAAAGGTTCTGAAATTTGAACAGAATCCCTCAAAAAGATTCTAGCTCTATGTAGGTTTAGCTGTAAAGCTGTGGTGTTAAGAAAAGTTGTTAAATAATAGCTGATTGACATTTAATAGTATGGCAATCTCAATAGCTTCATCATGCAATATTTTTAATAATGTTTAAAATATGTCAGCACCATTCTATTTAGCCTTTAGTATAAAAAAACAGAGGTAACTTGAAAAGATGCATGTCTTTTGCCTAGCCATTCTCAAGGTGTCTGGTTTATTGACATTAGGCTGAAATGTTTATTCATTCTTTTTTCCCCCTTTTCTTCCATTTTTTGTAATCCAGCCTTATTTTTTAAAATACATTTAATGTGTATCAATGAGCCCTGGGAGATAACACTAGAAATATATCATGATCTCCAGGAGAGAAAGGGTTATTGGAACTGTCATTACTCAGGCGCTCCTGCTCACAAAAATTAAAGGTCATCCAGAATTGAAAGCTCAAAGAATATCTTCCACTACAGGAGCATTATAATGAATAGAAAACATGTCTGAAATACAGTTTAAAGAGAACACGAGTATCATCACCACTGGATGCACTAAATATGGTGTGTCACAGAAGATGCTCGACATATCCTTGACTAATGCATGCTAAAAGCTTAGGAAGAGGCAAAGACTTAGAGTTATCTTTTGAGAGACAGTTGATAATTCCCACAAAGCTGTAGGAATTAGGTTATGCATTCAGTTCTAGGGTCAATAGTAGAGCAGTACGCGGTTGAGATGGGCCTAGGGAATGGCATTAATGGCATGCCTCCACAGATGTGAAAAGAAGGAAGTTATTTGAGACCAGTTGAACTGAGGGAGGGAGGGAGGGAGAGCCATGTATTAAAAGGGAAGAATAAGAGAAGTTTGCATTTCTGAAGCTAGAACTGCATTCCAGTCTGATGAATGACCCAAAAGCCACTTTGGGTAGCACAATTAGGAAGGCATTAATTAGGGTTGCGCTCTGGCATGCTCCGACCACTTTGGTGAGCACCAAAGCCCAAGGAGGCCAGCACCGCGGCACAGAGGGAGGGGTGGCAGCGGTGCCCCAGCCAGCACCTGCACGGGGGTGCAGAGCTCTGCACCTGAGTGCAGGCGCAGGATGGCACTCTGCCATTGCCCCACCTCTCTGCACTGTGGCCCTGGCCGCCTCTAGCTTTGGTGTTCAGCAAAGCAGCTGAAGCATGCCAGAGCGTGCAACCCTAGCACGGATATGTTGCCAGAGCTCAATTTCCTCCCTTCTGGTAGTAGTTCAGGACAAGGTAAAGGCCTTGGCCTATACATGCCTTTGCCTCTGGTCATACTGGTTTCCCCTCTTGTAAAGCATCCTGATTTTAGGGAATAGGGAATGAATTTTGTACAGACTAAGATATCTTCAAGTTGCCTTGGCAGGTTGCCTGATGCAGGAGGAAGTCCCTGGAAGCTGGCCCAGATAAGGAAGGAAGACCAGGTGCCTGAATATGGAAAAGACTAAAGCGATAAGCACAGACCCCTGAGCTGTTTGGACAATTTTATCAGAGTGGTTAATTAGGTAATGACCTAATTGGAGTACATTATTTGATCTGTATAAAAATCTGCCCCCGGTGTGTGGATGCTGGATTTCATACATTAAAATGGTAATTTACAGAGAATTCTCTGGCATTGTGGATAATTTGGATTTCTCCACACAATGGGTTAAAACAAACCTGAACTCCCCAATGGTGGATGTATCACCGCCCCAAACACATTGCTTTGGGTCAGATCCAGGACTAGTGGTGGTGATACTGCCTGGGACAGTAAGATAGCTTGATCCAGCCCTACACTTAACTCGATAGCTGAGAAATGTATTTTAGTGCAGAGCACATGCTTTATGTGGAGTAAGGCCATATGTCCCTACGATCTCCAGTTAAAAGGGACTCCAGGCATCCTTCTTTGGCTGAGTCCCAGGAAGTCATTATCAGTCAGAATAGGGCCATTTGAGGGAGTTTCATCAGTTCATATTTCAACACTGATAATCATAGTCAACAGTGTTAAGCCAAACAGATCAATAGTTTAATAAAATCAGAGTCCAGTAGCACCTTTAAGACCAACAAAGATTTATTCAACAGGGTTCAATCTAATGCAAGGGAAGCATTGTGGGCAATCTGGGTGCTGCTTTTGTAGAGGAAAAATGTGCAAGTATATGTCTTGTGTGTGTGTGTATGATATAAAATCCAAACTAACTACTCACCCACTACCTGATTGGCCCTCCCTGGGGGGGTATACCACCAATAGGAGCACTCTGCCAGTGAGAGCCAATCAAATCAAATTGTACTCTGACAATGAGGGCCAATGAGTTCAAGTTGAACAGTACCCTGAATATCACAGTACCCTGAATTGATCACACCCTGAATAAATCTTTATTGGTTTTAAAGGTGCTACTGGACTTTGATTTTCTTGTGCTACTTCAGACCAACACAACTACCCATTTGAATCAGATCAATATTTTGATGAATATAAAGCAGAGATAAGTCAGGCAAATATGCCCCTCTAAATCTGTCAGTGGTCAAAATGTGTGGTTATCAACACTCTCTGTATAGGGGACATTTAGGGACATTTCACAACTCTGAGAATTATCCCCCATCCTTACTCGATTTGAGATCCACCAAGCCAGCGGAATCCATGAGCAGCGACCCATAAGGGGCTGTGAAAACTCCTTTTAACATGTACTGACTCCTTGCAGGACTTCATTTAATGCACAGTGTGTTGGCTGAGAAAAGAGCTAGAAGAGGTAAAACCTGGTCATTTGGATATGTGAAACCACTACAGGTGCTTATACTCCTGTCCCCCCATTTCCCCCCCTCCCAGCACATGATGCCTAATTGAGATGCAGAAACAGGGATAAGAAACGTGTTTATTTTATAAAAACAAGACGACTTAACACCATCGGGAGACTGAACACACTATGGAAGCCGCAGTAAAAGCTCTTAGGTTTTATTTCCTCCTCCGCTCCGCAGCAGGCCCCCTACTTACATTGTTTCAACAAGTAAAGGGCAAACAACTCGACCAGGAGATGTCAGAGTTCAATTTCCTGAAAATCAATGTTGCTCAGACATTTTTATCTGACTACAGGACATTTATTCCTTGAAAACTTGAGCCATTTCTTAACCAACACTTTTACTGAAGAGCAAGGAAAAGAATGGATTAAAAACATTTGGGGGATACAGCTCAACCGAATAAGCAGTAGGTAGATACACAATCCATTTATTCCTTTCCTAGTTCCCAAGCTGATTTTAAATGTGCCTAAACAAGCATTGATTCTTAGCTAGCAAGGTCTAGCGGGGGGGGGGGGGGGATCTTCCCCAAAGTGAAAGACCCATTTCCCTACAGAAACTCAGAAACCACTGTCTGACTAGACCCTTGAGAGTTTCTATTCAATTCTGCTAATAGCACAAGAAATGTTAATATAATTGTCAGGGCAACATTATACAATTTAGATGTAAGACTCATGACCAGCATTTGATTTACCAAACCACTCTCTCTAGTAAATGTGAAATATATTCCTAATTGGCATTTTAAAATCTCTGTTTATGCTATTCTTTAATCCTTCCGGAGAAAGAAATGGCATTTCCCCATCAGTATAACACCACTCATTTCTTTGTTAGTGAATTCCCAAAGGTATGCAGTTGGGTAGAAATGATGTTCTTATATATACATTTTCATGCATGAAGCACTGGCAATTCAACATCAGTATGACAGGGGAGCTAGTTTCCCATCCTCTGTTGACCTTATTGGGTGCAAGAAATGTATTCTGATGCAGGTTGTGCACAGAAGTAAAAATAGTTTACTCTAAAACAAACTTTCTTGCTGTGTATTTTCTTCATCTGCTGTGTCTCATGCTCCCTCCCCTCTACCACTAGGTCATTTTTATTTATTTTGTCATTTTTATTTTATAGGCATTAGGATGGTGGATATGGACAGAAAGGGCATCAATATCAAAATGCAATTACTAGAAAGAGATACATAGCAGTTCTGAAGCTCTTTTTGTATCCATTGGTCTGTCTGTCTGTCTGTCTGTCTGTCTTTGCACCCATTTTTCTGTCTAATTTTTATCATCCATGGAGCTTAGGTAGCATACATGGTTCTCCCTTCTTCCAAATTACTTCCACAGCAACTGTGTGAGGTAATTAAGCTGAGAAGAGATTACTGGATTCATGTCATCCAATGAGCTTCACAGCTGAATGGAGATTTGGACCTAATCTTTCAGCTCCTGGTCTGCCACTCAGACCAGTACATCACACTGGGTGGTGGTTGTTTTTACTCAAAACGTAGCACAGACATGTAAAATTATCATCCTAGCAAACATGGACATTCTTAGTTGCAGCTCTTCTCTCTGAACTAGACTGCAAAAAGGTTTACCGTGGGAGAACACCTCCATTTCCAACTGGTTTTTATTCCAACTTGAAAGTAGCATTGTGAACAGGAATTCTCTTGATTGCTCTATATTGAATGTCTCCCTGGAATCCAACATTCCATTTCTTTCCCCTCTTTTTTGGAATTTGGAGTCTATTTCAAACCAATTCTGCATTGATCAAAAGAGAAATTCACAGACAGGAGGAGCAGAAATTAATTTTTTTGAAAAATAAAGAGAGTAAGAGGAGTCATCAGACCTCAATAAAATGAATTTGTGGTGGGAGAGGGATCCACTACCAAATAACAGTATTTTAAGTATTCCAAAGGAAATACAGGTGGTCAAATGGATTGCTGGGAATTCAATAGAGAAGTTAAGCTGGGAATGTGTTTGGTTTCTAGAGAGGGGGACTACTCTTCCTTTTTTATCTCAAGTCAAACAAAGATGAGTGTCATGGCTACCCTGCTAGGCAGACTAATAAATCAGAAAAGGCCTTCAGGATTTGTGTGGTGAAACATTTTATAGAATATGAGGATAAGAGGATAAGGGTCATGGCCAGAAGGGAAAGGAGGATAGGAGATGTCCCAGTGAATGGCTGCAGAAATAATTTGTCCACTGTTGATGACCCTGAGTGCAGGGTGGGCAAGAATGTGCTGGATGAGAGCTATAACTTCCCCCAACCCTGTTCTGTTGTTCTTGGCTATGAAATTTCATGCCACAGTAAGCCTCTTAATCATCAAGCTACCACTATATATTTTTGCTGAATTAGGTAACCTAGGTACTCTTCTAGAATATTCTCTATTGCCTAGTGATATACTTAATAAACATGCACAATGATAATGCAAGAATGTATATTACATTTTATGGCTATCACTAGCCAGAAAGCCCATTACAAGTAGGAATGCAATGGGCGCTAGGACCCAGGGGACACCAGGAGGTGCAGATCTCTCTCTCTATCTCTGTGTCTCTCTCTCCCTCTCCTGTGCTGCAGCAGAAGGCAGAGCAGGTAATTAGGGCTGGTTTGTAGGAAGGAAGGAGGGCTGGTGTGCACTTTGAGGCAGCTTTCTGTCTCTGTCTCCCTCTATCGCAGCAGGGGTGGCTTTCTCTGTGTCTCTGTCAGCAGCTTGGGGAAGCTCTCTTGGTGTCTCTCTCTGCCTCCCTCACAGCAGGAGCAATAGGAGGGAATGAGGGCTGATGTGAAGTCTGGCAGGGCTCTGTGTATCTCTCTGTGTCTCTGGCATGTTTGAGAAGAACATGGCTAGTGTCCAGGGAGGAGGGCGGGAGCTGTAGGGGCAGGGCTAATCATGGCTACCCTGCTAGGCAGACTAATAATTGGCTCTATTCCAACTTGGACATGCCCCCCCCCAGGCTGTTTCACAAATATATAGAAGAACCATGGATAAGGATAAGGGTTTGAAACTCTAGCACCTGATTTCTATCTTTTTATGCACCATCCTATTATGTTTTGCAATCACCAAAACAACCCTATTCAAACACTTCCATGTTTTGCATTAGGACTGTTGTTTTCATTCAAAACACAAATTAAAACTTGTTATTACTTCCAAATGATCTGGAAATTCATAGCCTTTCATGGCACATCCTAGCTTCCCAAGTGTGATTTCCTTTTCTTTTCTTTAGCAGTTCTTTTTGGTTCTTAAGCATGAAGTTCCAGTAAGTTGTCTGTCCTTGGAAACTGTTTCCTATTCAATGGATATGCACTGCAAGGATCTGTGGAATATGGTTCAGGGTGTCCTCTGGCTTTGCATTTCAACTCGGTTTCCATTGAAGACACACGCTCAAACTTTTTACTACGTCCAAATTATCTAGAGATTTCACTGTTGGAAACTGTTATCCTCTTCTTACCGGTCACACAGGGCAACTTCAAACACACAACTGGGTTTTTAAAAGTCTCTGTAAGAAAACATTATGCCACCTTGAAAGAGATTTAGGACATGTTCACAAGAGAATATGAGCAGCAGTTGTGTCCTTGTGACTTTGTGCTGTGAGTTCACTAAAGCAGCGCAAGGGGTGTAATATTAATCATCTCATGCCTGTGTATCACAAGATCTGTGACTAGATGCATCTGCCATAATAATGTCTATGTGTCAGCAAGACAGTTAAATGACAGCCAGTTTGAAATGATACAAATCAGAATGATTGCATGCTGGATACCACAATAATGTGTTCTGCCTGATGCAAAACTCTAATAATTTTTAATCCCATCATGGCATTTGTGTCATTGTGCCTTAAGGATAAGTAGTTGCATTCTATTCAATGAAAGACTAAGGAATTTTGCAGCAATACCAAAGATTTACAACAATGGAATTTCCATGCAGAGAATTTTAGCATACTGATCTTTTTTGATAGCTGCTATGTTATGACTCCCTGGGAGGATGGATAACTGCCTGGCACATGCAAAACAGAGGGCTCTGGTTGTATAGGATCTGGTTGACATTTGATTTGCTTGCCTTTTTAGCCCTATCCTTATCCATGGTTCTCTTATATATTTGTGAAACAGGCCTGGGGGTGGAGACTTCTCCTGTCCGAGATGGAATCCTCCCTCCTTGCCAGATCACAGGGGAGGGGGAAGGTTCCCTTCCCTGTGACCCGCAAAGTGCTGTCGCCACCTTGCAAAGGCGGAGAAAGTACTTGCCAGGCCCCAGGGAGGGGGGTGGTGGAAGGTTCCCTTTCCTAGGGCCTGGCAAGTGCTCTCGCCACTTCACAGAGGCAGTGAAAGCGCTTGCCAGGCCCCAGGGAAGTAATGGGAAGGGGTGAAAGGTTCCCTTACCTAGGGCTTGGCAAGTGCTCTCGCCACCTCACAGAGAAGTGGCAGGGAGGGGTGGAAGGTTTCCTTCCCTACAACCTGGCAAGCACTCTCGCCAACTTGCAGAGGCAGTGAGATAGCTTGGCGGGCCTCAGGGAGGTGGCCACAGTGCTGGCGGCCCACGGGGGAGCCCTTCAAAGCCCGTTCTTATGAATGGGCTTTGCAGCTAGTAATGTCATATAATTTGAAATTATCATCTTTTGTGTAACACTTTCTGACAAGGAGTGGCCACGGATGAAAGCAGCCACTGGTTGACGATACGAAGGGCCCGGGCTAACTGGAAGACATGAGGGCAGCTGGGGCTTTGTGGCATGCGGACAAAGCTTGGGCACCTTTATGAGGTGCCTCTTGGGATGTTCTGCCTCTCCACCATTTTTGGCTGCCTGAACAGCTCCCCTCCCTCCCATCTCTTTTTTGTTATAGTGTGCATATCATTATGTTGAAGTTAACATTTATATTTTTGTCACAGCTGTGGTTTAGTGGAACAGAATTGAACTTGGCCAGGGATCCTGTTTGCACACTGGATCCCTGTGGTTGAGGGGTCTCTTAAGAGGCTGGTATTGAAGGGAGTGTGGCTGTCCCAGCTGGGGTAGACCAGGGGATCTGAGGCAGGCAGTGAGTGAAGCTTGATGAGGTAGGCAGCCATAGGCCCTCATGTTATGCTGCTTCCTTGTGCTGTGGTCTCCAGATGCAAGGGATCTGCCTTCCTGGTTGGGAAGAGGCAAAGCCCAAGGACATCTGGAGCCCAAGTAAGCAGCAGCTGGATGGGTGCAATGGGGGATATGCCTGGCCAACCCTCTGTTATGGTGAGGAGAATCCATAAAGCTGTGGCCTTATTCTGCCAAATAAGAACCTGTGTCGCATCTTACTTGCCAGTTGCCATTCTGCTAGTCAATACTTTCCTAAAACTCATTACAAAATATAGTAATTTGTCTTGTTTGATAAATGGTGTCTTGCATGAACTGCCTATTAAATTAACTATATTTTTATGAAACAACTGGACCCACTCAAAACTAACAGGACAACCAATTACTAAGAAAGTAATCACGCATAGTAAATGCCTCTAAAAACAGGCAGACTAACAAAATGCATAGCAGTTTGTCAAATGTTTATCCTTATGATGGGCAGGCTAAGTGGCAAATAGGAAAGATCATAGCAGTGGTTGCAGGGTAAATTTGGCCCCGAACATTGCTCCAAGTTACAGCTGCAACATGCACCCTGCTTCCTTTGCCACTTAGAATTTAAGAGGAACCTTTGACAAGTAAGCCTGCTCTCTCTTCATGCCACTGCCTACCAGCACAGCCCCACTCTGAGTCCCATTTCTTGAATGTGGTAGAGTATGACAAAGAGACAGAAGCTAAAAGCTGGTTTTATGTTACCAGGTTCCCCCTGGCCACTGGCGGGGAACAGGGAGGTGGAGGTGCCAGATCTAGGGTGAGAAACTCCTAAGGAGCTGGGGATGGAGCCTTGACAGGAGAGGGACCTAAGAGGGGTCCAGTGCCATAGAGTCCAGCCTCCCAAACATCCATGTACTCCAGGGGAACTGATGTCTGCCATCAGGAGATGATCTTCAGATGATCCCCAGGTCCCTCCTGGAGGCTGGCACCCTAAGGAGCCTTCTCCCAACTTGTGCTAGTGGAAGAGCACGATGGAATTTCCTAAGGTTGCAGGAAGGCTCCAGAGTTTGCAGAGAGAAATGGCAAGATATCATGGTTTGGTTCATCTATTTTCCTAATTAGTGTTTAGCCTAAATTAGGCTGAAGAAAGTCCTCATCTGTTTGGAAAAAAAGGAATACTTGATGTCATTCGCCTCTTTTCATTCCCCTTGCTTACCTTCTGGCTATTCCTGATTTGTGTTGATAACCAGACATGGCAGTATACTTGGTGTTTGTGTTTGAGAGTACTTACTCATAATTTGAGCTTATAAATTCTTCCTTCAGCCAAAGCTGTCTCTTGCTGTCCACAGGATCCAAATCCTGATTACTATGATGCTTTCTTCTTCTGACAATTGACCCTTTCTGACACATATATTCACAGGAAACTGGGACAGCTTGATCTGGAGACAATTTAGCCTCATTTCCCCCCTTCATAGTAATGGAGTGGCAATACAATCTAAGATGGCTGGCTCTCTTGATCTCCAAGCCTCTGTAAAGTGTACCTTTCCATCCCCTCTACTGGTGGTTTACTTTTGCATGACACGTCCACCGATTCATACAGGGCAAGTATATTATGTGAAGGTCTACTAGCTCTTTCTCTCTCAAGAAAAGAAATAGCTTGGAAATAAAAATCTCAGTGTCTTTTTTGAGCCATCCCCTTAGCCTCCTAATATAAACCTATTGCCCTTGTGAGCAGAAACAGTAAAACAGCATTTTTCATGTTTTATATAGGGATGCAATTTAAAGACTATCTCTATTATTTCCCTCCTGGAAACAAAATGGCCCAAATCATTCTGTTTTATCATGATCATTAAGTGAATTGTCACTTGTATGATGAAATAAAGCTTTGTTAACTGCCATTTAGTATTATGGCAGTGATTCCTGGTACATTGCAGTTGTGGTTTGATTTTGCTTTATTCTCTCCCTAAAATTATTAAACAAATGTTCCACATGGTTAGGTCTTGCTGTGTCTCTTCCCAATAAGTTTTCTTACAAAAGGCAGCTATCAAGGAGAGAGAAAAGATGCTTCATGTCAAAGAGATTGAGCTCCATGTGATCAGTTAAGGAACATGTAATGATATGTCACCTGTTAACTCCTGAATGGTTTGGGAAAGGCCCAAATGCAGCCTGGAAGACCCACCACTGAGACAAATGTCATTGATTACTTTCCCCTGGTCACATGAATATGACAAATAACTAGTAAAATATGTATACTTAGAATAAGGAAGCCACATAGGCCTCCTAGGAAATGCTTCCTAAGAGACTCCAGAAACTTTCTTACAATCCCAAAAGATAAAATGCTCTCGTCAAGAGAAAATCCAAGGATAATGTAAAGGAGAAACTAACGACCAAAAATACTAAAATCTTGACACTCCACTGTGACCTCCCTCCATCCTTAGACACAGAAAGTGAACTAAAGGCCACTTGCCCATCTTTGGAGAGAACACAAAGGTCCATTCCGCACAGCGTTAATGTAGCTGAAGGGTTGCCATTGTGTAACGCTATATATTTCTCGTTATTCATGACGTTGTACACAATCAACAACACTCCTGTAACACTCCCGCAAAAATCGCTTCGTTGTAGCACTTTTCGGGGAATCCACAAAAGTGGATTCCCCCTAAAAGACCCGCTAGACTCTTGAGAACAACCTGCAACACATCTGGAAAAGACATGTGCGTTCACAATGTAGCGGTAGAAAGAATGTCCCTCCCTAATCTCTCGCAACCTCAAATCCGGTGTCGTGATCATTTTCCTCCCCTTAAACCAGCAAAAGCAACGAATAAGTGTTGCTTCATTGGCTGAAATCACTCCACAAGCAAGTGTCTGTAAAGTTTCCAAGCACAATACAGCCCACCCCCCACCCCCCACCCCCCTTCGACGCTGCCCATAATTTCAGCCAGGAATAGCAGGGGGGAGATTTTTTTTTCTTTAAGAGTGTACAAACGATTAAGTGCCAGCTCCTACACCAGCAGAAAAGTTCTCTCTGATACATGGAAGTAACAAATATGCGTTGCTACCGGTGTTTTTGAGTTTAAAAAAAAGAGTTCTTAAAGGTAAACATGAACACAACAGTTAATTGGCTGTTCTAGTTGATTGATGGCTAGGGGCGGGAGGAAGCACGGAAGAATATCACCTCCTCTGTTGCGAGACCGGAAACTTGTGCGTTAGGAGAACAGCGCTAGTGGGAGAGCCTTTTTTTCTATAGAAACAGCTGTGTGCGTTACCACTACCTGCCGCTTTTGCATGCAGCACTTTTCAATAGCGCTCAGACTTAGCAACATTTCCCTTTGTGCGGAATTCCCCTTAGTAACTTCAGATGACTCACACTAACTGAAGTGGACAGGATGTTTACAGCAACGAGACCAACCACATGCCCACTAGACCCCTGCCCATAATGTCTAATCAAAACACCAGATATAAGAATACAGGGCTCCCTCCAGGAGATAACTTACCTCTCCCTTGAAATAGGAGAATACCTGGAAGGGCTAAAAGGCAGTGGTTTGCCCACTGCTGAAAAAAAAAACATCCTGCAAGAGCCTGACAAATACCGACCAGTTTCTCACCTAGTGTTCCTGGGAAAAATGGTTGAAAGAGCTGTTGCAGACCAAAGATCAACATTCTTGGAAGAAGCTTCAGTCTTAGACCCATCACAGTCAGGTTTCCATCCTGGCCATAGGCTAGAAACAGTGCTAG